>NW_020954713.1:384121-491683 GCF_900497805.2 Vombatus ursinus | reverse complement strand
TACTATACTATACTATACTATACTATACTATACTATACTATACTATACTATACTATACTATACTATACTATACTTTTGTACATTGAGGTCCCTTTCCTTTTTCTTTGATCTCTTTGGGATACAGACCAAGTAGTGGTATTGCTGTGTCAAAGGGCATGCACAATTTTATAGGCCTTAGGGCATAGTTCCAAATTGTTCACCAGAATAGTTAAACCAGTTCACTACTGCACCAGCAATTCATTAATATATCAACAATTCAATAGTGTACCTATTTTTCTCTCATCTTCCAGCATTTGTCATTTCTGAGAGTTATGAGGTAGTACCTCAGAGTTGTTATAATTTGACATTTTCTACTCAACAGTGATTTTAAGTATTTTTTTTCATATGGCTATAGAGAGCTTTGATTTCTTCTCCTTAAAACTGTCTGTTTACATCCTATGACCATTTATTAATTGGGTAATGACTCTTATTTTTTTTTCTTTTGATGAGGCAATTGGAGTTAAGTGACTTACCCAGGGTCATACAGCTGGTGTCAGGTGTCTGATCTGAGGCCAGATTTGAACTCGGGTCCTCCTAACTGCAGGGCCAGTGCTCTATCCACTGTGCCACCTACCTGCCCTGAATGACTCTTATTTTTATAAATTTGACTCAGTTCTATATTCAGCATATAACTGAGAAATTAAGCATTTATCAGAGAAATTTGCTGTAAGAGTTTGTGATATTACTTCATTGTCTATGGAACTTTTTTAGCAAAATATAGTTTCCATGATTATCCCTTTTAATAAGGTCTATTTTTGCTTTTGCATTGTCTGAGATCATGATTGTTATCCTTGCCTTTTTTCAGTTTAGCTAAAGAATATTCTATTGTATTCCAGCTCTTTATTTTAATTCTATGTATGTCTTTCTGTTACAAGTGTGTCTCTCATAAACAACATTTTGTTGGACCTGGTTTCTAATCCATCCTGCTACCTCCTTCCATATCATGGATGAGCTCATCCCATTCACATTCACAGTTATAATTGTTAACTGTGTATTTCCCTTCATCCCATTTTCTTCTCTCTAACTTTTTATCTTGTACCTCCTCAATAGTCAATTTTGTTTCTAACCAATGCCTCCCTTAATCTCTCCCTTTTATCTTCTTCCCCTCCTATTTCCCTATTGAATAACTTATATTTCTATACACATGTATTTTTCCCTCTTTGAACTAAATCCAATAAGAGTGGGGTTCAAGCATTGCCCACCCCTCCCTATTTTTTCCTTCACTGTAAACATTCTCCTTGTGTACCTCTTTTATGTGAGAAAACTTTCCCCATTCTGCCTCTCCTTTCCTTCTTCACCTAGTGCATCCCTCTTCTTTGCCCCTTCATTTTTTTTTGAGATCATTCCAATATAATCAACTCACATTCATGCCCTCTGTCTAGGTAAAGGCCCTAATAATGACAAAGTTCTTGGGAGTTATATGTATCATATTCCCATATAAGAAAATAAACAGTTCAATTTTATTGAGATCCTTATCATTACTCTTTCATGTTTACCTTCTTATGCTTCTCTTGAGTCTTATATTTGGAAGTCAAAATTTGTATTCAGCTCTGGTGTTTTCATCAGGAGTACTTCAAAGTCCTCTTCTTCATTAAATGTCAGTTTTTCCCCCCTGAAGTTTATCTGTTTTGCTAAGTTGGTGATTCTTGGCTGTTATCCTAGCTCCCTTGCCCTCCAGAATATCATACTCCTAGCCCTGAAGTCCTTTAATGTAGAAGCTGCTAAATCTTGTGTTATCCTGACTATGGCTCTATGATATTTGAATTGCTTCTTTCTGACTGCTCTCAATATTTTCTTCTTGACCTGGGAGACCTGGGATTTGGCTATAATATTCCCGAGAATTTTCATTTGGTGATCTCTTTCAGGAGGCAATTGATTTCTATTTTAACCTCTGTTTCTAAGATATTAGAGCAGTTTTCTTTAATAATTTCTTGGAATATTTTGTCTAAGCTCTTTTTGTTTATCATAGCTTTCATGTAGTCCAATAATTTTTAAATTATTTCTCCTCAATCTATTTTCCAGGTCAATTGTTTTTCCAATGAGATATTTCACATTTTCTTCTACTTTTTCATTCCTTGTATTTTGTTTTATTGTTTCTTGATGTCTTTAGGCTTCCACTTGTCCAATTCTAATTTTTAAGGAATTATTTTATTCAGTGAGTTTGTACCTCCTTTTCCATTTAGCCAATTCTACTTTTTAAGGAGTTGTGTTCTTCTTACATCACTCTTATTTCTTTTCCCAATTTTTCCTCTACCTCTCGTCTTTGATTTTTTTTTTTAAATTTTGAGCTCTTCCATGAGTTCTTTTTGGACCTGAGACCAATTCACATTTTTCTTTGAGCCTTTGGGTGTCACCATTTTGATGATATGGATATTCCCTGTAGTTTCTTCTCTGTAGAAATCTTTTTAAGTCATTTGTCCTTGTTGTGGATTAGTTTAGTTAATAATTGTTAATATGTCAGTTCACTTACTTAGGCACATGTAAACTACAGTAGGTCAGAAAAGAAAAGAGACGCTGAGAGAGTAGTCATTGTCTTTTTTTTTTCCTTTCTTACGTTCAATGAGTCAACAGCTCTTATGGCTCCACAGTCAATAAGGAAATTCTATCATATCACAATGGCACTCAGCAGTGGCTGAAAGCAGGTCCTCCAATGCTTCTACACTTGGAACCAGGAATGATATTTTTTGGCATGCTCCATGAGATGGACCTTGCTACATAAAGAACTCCCAAAGGTTCCGATTTTCAGGGATAGAAGGGACTCCTAGGTTTTCACCTCTTCCAATCTTCTCTCCTAGGGCTGTTGGGTTGCCCCTGAGCAGACTCATGGGTGTGCAAGATGGCCACAGGATCAAGGCTTCTCACAACCCCATTCTAGAGTCCTTTTTCCAGACCCAGAGTCAGAATCCAAAAGAGGTGAGTAGGAGCCTAATTACAATACTATTCAAGAGCCCAGTGGTTTAAGCCCCAATCCCCTTAATCACAGAAATACTTGCTATTTATTAGTAGGAAGCAGAGGAGATAGAGTGGGCTATGTGCCCAGGACTGACTCATGAACAGGCTGCCTGTGCTGCCATCTCTCCTCAGAAGAGCAATTCTTGTTATGAGCACCAAGATCTACAAGCTCTAGCGTCAGAATGGATTAGGAGTTCACGAAAACTGGGTTCTAGTTTCAGCTCTGCTAATGCCTTGCTGTGTAACCCTGGCCATGTCATTTCCCCCTCTCTAAGCATCAGTTTACTTATCTGTTAAATGAGGGAACTGAACCTGATGTAGTCTTAAGTCATTCCCAGATCTACCTTTCTATGTGGTTTGCAACCTAGGAATCCTCTTCGAGTCTTCCCTCTCCCTCTCACCATATCCAATCAGTGGCCAAATCTTGTTGATTCAACCACCTTAATATTTCTCCCATTTCATCTCCTTCTTTCCACTCACACCACAACCACCCTAATTCAAGTCCTGTGGGCCCCACTATTGTGATAACCTTCTACTTGGCCCCCAGTCTTTTTCTTCTCCATGCCATCCTCCACACAGCTCTAAATAGACCATTTCTAAAATTCAGGTCTGTGTTGTTACTCTCCTGCTGAAGAAACTTCAACAGCTCTCTATTACCACTAAGATAAAATATAAGCTCATCTGTTTAAAGCCCTTTACATCTTGTTTTTAGCCTATTGTCCAGGCAGATTACCCATTAATCCCTGTCATGCCCTCTATGTTCCAGTCATACTTGCCCACTTGTTGTTTGTTTGTGGTACACAAGTTTCCGTCTCTGAACTTTGTGCTCAAGCTGTGCCCCATACCTTCAGTGTTCTCCCTCCTCACCTCCACTCCTTTGATCCACAGTTCAAGTGCTACCTCCTAAGAGCCTTTTCCTCATTTCCCTGTTTTTAGTGCTCTCAAAAGTGAACAAAGTACTTCACATGTGTTACCTCATCTGATATTTTAGCAACCTTGTGAGGTAGATGCTTTTATTTACAGATGAGAAAACTGAGAAGTAAAGAGAAGGGTCAAACAGCTAGTAAGAGTCCAAGGTAGGATTGGAACCCAGGTCTTCCTGACTCCAAGTCCAAAAACTCCAAACACTATAGTACCTGGTGGCTTCCTTTTATGGACAGGGAATGTTTCACTTTTGTCTTTGTACAGTATCTAGCATATAATAGGTGTTTAAAATGATGTTGAATTGAATTGAATTGAATTCTGAGGTCCTTCTCATGTTCAGTGTTGTCAAAGATTCCTTCACCATGGGCCCCTTCTTCCCCCTCCTCCCTAAGGGCAACCAAATCCTGGAAGGGACCAAGGTGTGATGTGATGAATGTTTTAATAGAGGAACATATACTATTGGCTCTGTGAGAAAAGGAGGAGGCAACTCTACCTTCTCCTTGCCATCCCCTGTGACTCTTTCAAATTTCTGAGGCAGAGTAGGCAGTAGGAACTTTTTGGGTTTTGGGGGGGGAGGGGAGGGTGGGATTAGGCAAACTTGGGAGAGAGGACATTTTCCATATAGTTTTTGGGGTTGTGGTCTTCCCTTTCTGCCCTCCACCTCCAAACTCCTTACCCTCCTGCTATCCCCAGTCTCAGCTGAGTCACCTAGCCACCCAATGCAGCCTCTCTTTGAGGGAAGTTCAACGCTGGTTTCGACGTCGGAGAAAACAGAAGCGACCATTATTGAGCAAGAAATTCTCCGAAGCCTGGTGAGCTGCGTGAACTTGGTGGAAGAGTGACTCCAAATAGTCCATTCTGGGATAAGGGGATTATGCAACCAGGTTTGAACCAAGGAAGCAGAGGCCAATTTCATCTGTCTGCCAATCCACCCACCCTGGCAGTACCCTTGTCCATTATCTCCATCCTCTGCTCACTAACTTTTTTTTTATTTTCAGTTGGAAATTTATAGTTTACTTTTCTTCTTTCTTTGGAGGCTTATTCATTGTCTACAATGTGAGTATGTCCTATCCCATCCTTACCATATATCCCATCCATCCCCATTTGTCCTTCCATCCCATCTATCCCTATGTTATATTACCCTCTGCCTCTTTCTATCCCTTCCATTTTCCTCCTTCCACTGCTACCCTTTTGTCTTCTTCATTTCTGTTCTCATTCTTCCTCTCTGTTCTCAAACTGTTTGTCTCATTTCTTCTTATCTTTCTCATCTTTTCTGTCCAGTTCTATTCTCTTCATTCACTTGTGCCTTCTAGTCTTCTTCATCCTCATTCTTTTCATTCTTTTCCATCCTCATATTCATCCCTCTCTTTCTTCTCCACGTGCTATCCTTTCTATTTCCCTCTGTCCCCTCATCTTTTTCATCTCTCTCCCCTTTGTCCTCCTCTGCCCTTTTAGCAGGCCTCTTTTAGCTCTGTCGTCTTTATCTCTCCTTGACCCTCCTTAGCTCTGTCATTCATACTTACTTTTTCCCCTTATTCATTCCACACCTTTCCTCAATGTCTCTATGGGTGGGGAGAAGACATGACTACATCCACTTCAGGGGCCCCGCACCTGGACTGGCCCATCTGAGAAACAGGAAGGATGGATCAGAAATTTGGGGTAAAATGTGACAATGGCATATGATGACATCAGATCATTGAGGCAAGAATTTGTGGGAAGAGTACACCTAGGCTGGGGTAAAGAAAGAAGGTAGGGATAGGCAGACTGGTTGGGTGCTCAGTTTGTGTATGCCTAGAGTGGTAGGCGCCCCATTTGGCTGTACAATTTGGTCATGTCCTATTGGGTTGGTGCCCACTTTGATAAACCACTTTAACCCCACCCCCAGTTCAAGCTATGCCATAGCCAGCACGGAGAAGGGTCAGATGCAGATGACTCAGAGGGAAGGACCAGAGCAGGAGTCTGGGGCCAAACCTCTCCTTGACCTCTCTTTGACTCTGATCTGCCTCCTAAGAAGAAAAAAGAAAGAAGAAACCAGGGAAATGGTTGGGTGTTTCTACAAAGTGTGGCTAAAATATTTCCTATTGAGTGTTTGGAGTTTCCTGGGGAATTTTCCAATTCAATATATGGGGCAGAATCACTGCCTGTGGAGGCTGGCCTTGATGAGGGCAATTTCCAAGGACTTGACCCTTGTTTCTTCCAGGAGCCATGGTTTTGGAAGTCTGAACTATGCTGGAATGGATTCCCTAAACAGGTGAGCAGCCCCAGGACAAGGGTAGGTATTAGAGATGCCCATTAAAATGGATCCTACTTGCTGAAGCTGATGCTCATTCCAAATCCCAACATCTCACTGTTGGAAGGGACCCTCAGAGGCCATATCACATAACTTAGTGTCATGTACAAATTTGATAAACTTGTTTCTTCTCCCTCCTCTATACAAGTCATTGATAAAAATGCTGAAAGGTCTAGGAATGAACACTGATCTTTTGGGCATTTCATTAGGGACCTCCTTTCAAGTTGACATTTGGGTCCATTCAATTAACTCTAGAGTTATATAACCATACTATCAACTAGTCACTATTTCTCTATTTGTCCTACAAGAATGGCATGAGAAATTTTATTAAATGCTTGGCTACAATGTAAGTGGAAATCTATTTGCAGTATTGACCTGGTCTACCAGTAATCCCATCAGAAAAAAGTAATGTGAAGAGTCAGACGTTACCTGAGTTGGGGAAGACTTGTTTCAAGTGTCCTTTGATCAAGAGGCCCAACCATGCATGAGCAGAGAAGATATAAGGCATAGTCTCTGGTTCTAGGAAATTTCTCTCCAAACAGTTTGTCTCCTCTTGATCACTGACTCTTTGTGTACCACAATATGACTCGATGGTTGTTTTGACCCTTAGGCTCTGAAGCCTGCCATATATTGGTGGTATCTTCTGGAGTTTGGCGTCTACCTCTCCATGATGATCACCTTATCCTTTGATGTAAAAAGAAAAGTGAGTGTATTGGGAGTCCAGACTTTGGGGAAAAGTCCCAAGAGGAAAGAAAGGGAGGCCAGCTTCCAGTCCCTGCCCTCCTAGAAAAAGTGTGAAATTAGACTTGACTCTGTAGGACTATTCCTGAAATCCTTGGTGTGATCAAAAGGGACTTGTCCCGTTGAAGCAGCAAGAGCAGGCCTGGTCAACCTCAGATCAATGTGCTCTTATGGACATTAGACAAGGAGGTTTTTACTTCAGAGGCCAATTCAATGCAGTTCAATTCAACAACCAGTGCATGCCCCCTGGAGCTCTTCCCCCCCGGTGTGTAATCAAGCAGGTCTCCAGTTTTCCCATCATGTTGTCTCTCTTCCCCATGACCCACCAAATCTCACCTGATGAAGTTATCTCATTGCTTTGACCTCCTCTTGAAAGTCCCAGGCCTTCCTGCAGAGGATGGAAGTCATGGGTGATATAGTGTAGGGAAACTCTGCCTTGGTCAATGACTACCAACCCTGAATAAAGGCAAAGCCAGCTTCATTCCACAGGAGAGTCCAAAGGTTGTGGCCTCATGGCTGCCCTTCTCTTCTCAGGACTTCAAACAACAAATCATCCACCACTTTTCTGCCATCATCTTGATCTACTTCTCTTATTGTGCCAACTACATACGAATTGGGACCCTGGTGATGTTGTCACATGATGTATCTGATGTCTTCTTGGAGGTGGGTGAGCCAACCCACTTGTCTAAGGGAATGTAGCCTTGATTAGCCTGAGCCCCTGGGAGATTCATTTTTGCAGAAGCTGCAGGGCCAGAGAATGGTATGGATCGTCTGACTTCAGATGTTCCTATACTCACAGCAGTCCAGGAATCAGGCTTGCTATTGTCTTGTAGTTATGGCCCGCACTTTTGTCTTAAGGCTTCTTCTAGCCCCAAATTCTGTGACGATTTGTGGTCAGGATTTGGCAGGTGATGGGGTATGAGGAGGGGGAGTCTTTAAATATAGGTAGTGAGTGGGGCTGGTTGAAGGGGAACTCAGCCAGGATGGGCCTAAGCTTGTAACCTGGTTAAAGGAAGCACTGTCAGCTTAGTAAATGTGGCCCAACAATGAAGGGAGAAGCAACAGGCAGGATGCCAATCATATAGATAGACAATAAGCATTTACCAAATGCCTACTATAGGCCAGGCACCATGCCGAGCACTTGGGAAACAAAGAGAGGTGAAGAACAGTCCCTGACATTGAGGAATTCACAATCTAATGAGAGAGAAAATAAGCAAACAGATATGTACAGACAAGCTATAATCAGGGTGATGGTAATGGTGGTGGTGATAGCTTTTAGGTAGTGCCTTGAGATTGGCAAAGAACTTTACATATATTATTTCATTTAATCCTCTCAACAATAATGTAAGGGAGGTGCTATTATTACCCCCCCCCTCCATTTTACAGATAAGGAAACCAAGGCTGGAAGAAGTTAAGTGACCTGCCCTGGGTCATACAACTAGTAAGGGCCTGGGGCTGGAATCAAACTTGTCTTCCCAACTCCACATCCAGTGGTCAATCTACTACAACTCCCAAAGATCTGAACCAGTGAGGGACATAAGTCACATCAAGTTCTATACTTGAGATTTAAAAAATCAAATCAAATCAACTTACAAGCCCACAGTGAAGAGTTGTGATTAGATGACACTTTCTATGAAAAAAGCCCTGGAACTTTCAAAGGATAACAAGCTCATTGAGTCTACAGGGTGACATAATCTAGTGAGATCTTGGGCTGCATTCAGAAGCTCAACATCCAGTACAAGGAAGGTAACAGTCCCCCTGGGCTCTGTCTCAGTCAGGCCACATCTGGAGTGCTCCATACAGCTCTAGGACACACATTTGGGAAAGACTTCTAGAAGGAGGAGCCATCAGAGAGGCATCTTGGGTACCAATGACCTGGAGAGCTTCCAGAGGAGGGTGTCCGAGATAGTGAGAGGAGTGTGAAGCTCATGCCAAGCATGGATCAATTGATGGCGTTGGGGGTGTTGGACTCAGAGAAGATTCAGGGGTGGGAGAGGTGATTTCAAGTATTTACAGGGCTATCACTTTAAATTTGCTGTCTGGCCCCAGAGGGCAGAAGTAGGAACTGGGTGCAGGTGAGTGGTGAAGTTGCGGAGTCAGATTTGGGCTGACTCTAAGGAAAACCTTCCTAACAGTCCAAATGTGTAATAGGCTACCTCTGGGAAGGAATGAGATCTCCTTTGCTGGATGTCATCATGTAGAGGCTTGATGACCAGCCACTAGTTGAGAAGTCAATATATGGGATGAACAAGATGCCCTCAAGGGTCCCTCTCATCTCAGCTTATGTCATTGTAAGATTCTTTCTCTCCTCCCCTCCAAGGCAGGCAAGATGACCAGTTATGCACAGTGGAAGAATTCAAGTACAATTATCTTTGTCATCTTTACTGTGATATTTCTCATTAGCCGGCTAATCCTCCTCCCATACAAGTAAGCCTGATTCTAGAAGATGGGAAAGGTTGCGGGCAGTGATTGTGAGTCCTGGGGGACCTTGGCACTCCAAGTCTTCATTTTTGGGGATTTTCTGCTAATGAAAGCTGCCCCTAAAAAGAGAAGTGAAAATGGGTTCCTGGTCAGGCTAGAAGGCCTGTGGATCTTTTCAGGATACTGTTC
The DNA here is from genome assembly GCF_900497805.2 of Vombatus ursinus. NCBI lineage: Eukaryota > Metazoa > Chordata > Mammalia > Diprotodontia > Vombatidae > Vombatus > Vombatus ursinus. The sequence goes on along the minus strand of NW_020954713.1, from coordinate 482,127 downwards.
TCCCATACTTAGAACTTCTTAATAAGCCCTACCCTCTTTCTGGAAGAGGAGGTCTCACCTGGGACACAAGGTGTTTAGAGGCCAGGCCCCAACAATGTTTCAGGTGGCCTGGCCCCTACCATCACCTGAGTCCCTCTCTATCTTCAACAGAATCCTCTACACTACCTACTACAGTTCCATGGAAAACCATAAACCCTTCTTTGGATACTACTTCAGCAATGGCTTGCTAATGATTCTTCAGGCTCTCAATGTCTTCTGGTCATTACTCATCCTTCACATGTTCTACAGACTTGTTATTGCTGACAAGGTGAGTACAAAGGCTGTCCTCAGCTTTGGCCCCTGATGAGCCTGCTGGCCTGTCTCACAGGCCATTTCAACAGCTGAAATGCAAGTGAATAGGAACCCTGGAGGAAGGGTCTATGCAACTATAAGAGGCTGTAGGTAGGGGAGGGGAATGGGGAACGAGGACTCAGGCCTGGCATTCTAATGTCAGTGGGCACTAAGCAGTCCTAGACTGGCTGGGGGATTGGGGGTAGGGGGAAGGGAAGAAGGTCTCATCCAAGGCCCTTTCCTCTTTCCCTCCCACTTCCCAGTTTTCCCTTCCTCTACCTCTCCTGACTTTCTCATCCAATCTCTCTCCTCTCCTTGCCTTCTCTTTTCTACCTATCTCTGTTTATTCTTTCTCATCTTCCTGATCCCTCCTTGTCTCATTTTCTCCTACCTTCCTGTTTCTTTTTTATTTCTTCCTCTCCCTGTCTCTCTTTGTACATTTCTTTATGAGATATTTGTTAAGTGCTTAGCATAGTGCCTGGCACATGGCAGGCACTTAATCAATATCTATCCCTTCCCCATCCATCTTTCTTTCTCTTGCTCCTCATCTTTTCTTGTCCCCTATACTTCTTCTGGTTCCTATATTTTACTCCCTATCTCTGATTGCCCCTCCCTATATCTATCTATCCATCTTTCTCTCTGTGTGTCTGTCTCAACTTTGTTGTTGTCTGGTTCTCAGATGCCAGACGACGTGAGAAGTGATACAGAAGAACAGAGCACCAGTGATGAGCAGTCAGAGACAGGACAAAAGAAGAGCTGGAGTCCAGAGAGATCACAGACACTTGCAACCTTCCCCAGCCCTGGGGTGTCAGGAGGGCTGTTGTCAACCAAAAAACGTCATCAATCAGTTCCAGCAACATAGCCTGGTTTGACACAGGGACCTCAGATAATCCAAATTAAGGATGAATTCTGCATGGCTGGTCTTCTGACTGCTTGAAGACCAAGTCAATATGAGACATCTCCCAGATTCTGATTCAGTGTTCAGCTCCACAGGGCAAAACCAGAGCTGGCCTAGCACCCCTTACTTCTATTTCTCCATATCTGCTTATCCCCACCCATATTGGACTTGAGAGAAGAGAGGGAAAGACAGAATCTCTGCATAGAGTTAATGATCTTTCCCTTAAACAGCCTTTTCCCCGAGCTAATGTCCTTGAACTGATTGTTGAGGCCTGTCCTATCCCCAAAGTTTTTTAATCACACATTCCATTGGCATAACATTTTTGATCATATACCTGCAATATGTGCATGCTGATTTATCTCTAAATCATATACATGTAATCTATGATAACATTATTTATGTTATACAACTTACACAAAAATAGAAATTAAAAAGGATTGAGATAAAAATGAAATAATATTGTACATATTAACCATACAAAAGCCCTCCAAAATCATAGTATTTTTGTTGAGAGCAATGTGGTCGACTATGCTTCATTATTTTTGAAAATCTCAGCCTTGTAACAGGGATTCAAAGGTCTAGTTTTCAGTATAGTTTTTAACTACTTAGTTTTCATGACTGTCATAACGGTAGGTGGTACCTCACAAAGATACAGAGATCCAAATGGAGGAAGGGCATCATTGGCCATGCTTACTCAATCACGATACTCATTTTGCAATCCCATTTGCCAATTATGCAAGAGTTTTTTGTTGAAATTTAGCTAGTAGAATTCTATTTTCCCTTATTAGAGGGGGTGAGGATGTGTGGAAGGTTGGACATGATTTCTGAAGGTCAGGCAGGTGCCAGGCCTGGATGGTGGTTGTCTCAAATAAAGAGAAAGGGGCAGCAGCAGGGCAGGTGGTAATATGTCTAGATCTACCCTGATTTCCCATCAGTAGGTAGCTATGTTCCTTTATTTCCAAAATATCCAATGAGTTTGGGGGGATGGGGTGTTGGGAAGTGGATTGTAGATCTGAGAGAGTTATATACTTGATCACCCAAGTCCCAAACCCACTACCAGCTGCTAGCATAGATGCCTCTCAGCCCTTGCTGGCCGAAGAATGCTCCTATGCTGACTGCTGCTGACACTATGCTTGAGTTCTTTTTGAAGAAGCCCCTCCTAGCCTAAGGGAGCTTCTTTTTCTTTGGAAGAAGAGGGAAATAGGAATGGAGAGATGAAGAGGGCCAATGAGGAGTTTACATCTTCAGGAAGCATTTCCCCTCTCCCTGGCCAGTCTGTTCCTGTGGCATTTTCGGTACCCAAGGTCTAAGCTGTGTGGCCTTCTTGCTCTCCTCTGGGAGTAGAATTGGTGTATAGAGAAATATATATTCTATCTAGCCCCTCATGTTCCCCTAATCCTCATTGAAGTCCTGGAAAACCACCTACATTGGGGAAAGAAGATTCTGCCTATTTCTGTGGAAGCCTGAACTCTACAGGGGTCCAGGTAGTGTGACCACTCTCAGTCCTGAGTCGTGGATCAAGATCCCTGGAATCACCCAGTCCCATTATTCTGATGGTCATAGTAATTAATGTCTATCAGCCTCCAGGTCATTCTCCCTTTTGTCAGTCAATAAACATTAATTAAGTGCCTACTATGTGCCAGGCACTGTGCAAAGGGCTGGGGATACAAATATGAAAAAGAGGGTTCCTGCCCTCAAGGAACTTATAATCCAATGCAGGTAAGACAACACACAAAAGTAAATTGAAAGGGGGAAAAGAAAAGGCAAGGTACCCAGCTTGTGGGCATGATAGAGAAGTCTGAAAGAGTGCGGTCAGCTGGGAAATGAAGAGATGGCTGGCCTGAGCTCCTTCCTTAAATGAAAGTTCTCTTTCTCAAGATGTATAGTATCTGACTTAATATCTTTCCCTGACTCCCTAAGTTAGGCCATATACTAGGAGACTTCAACAGAGTTCTCATTGCCTGTACAGGCACTCAAGGCAACAATTGCCTAGATTTCCAAAAGCCCATAAATGGAGAAAGCACAGAAGTTGTAGTTGACATTCTGGTGAGTCACAGTTTCCTACAGAGTCCTACATAATCTCATACCCCGCCAGATTTGTACAACCACTTTGCAATTTAGACTCTACTCAGAAGACGAACACATTTGGAGACTGCTAAACAAACAATCCCATTTCTGTTAGAACTTCACCATCTGAATAACTCATTTAAAGAACAAGAGATAGCAATGGCCAGGTCTCTTTCCACCATTAGGTGGTTTAAACCCTCAGAGCTCCTATAGCTATAAGGCTCCTTCTCTGTGGAATATTAGAATCCAAGCTCTGGTGTTTGGGATCAATCAGGAGATAAATCCTCTCCCCCCAAGTTCCTAGAGTTGATAGGAAATTTCCCTTCTCTATCTAGAAGTCTTAATCCTGGGATCAAGCTCACTGCCTATGAAACCAAAACCTCCTCCATTTACCCATTGGATGGTGGTCAGGAACAAAGCCCTCAGTCAAGAACTGTCCTCTCAGATCACGTAGGCACGTGTCTGCCTCTGTCATGACTTTCTGTAAGAACTTGCCCTAGCTGCTGCCTCCCCTTGGACTGAGAAACTCCTTCTTAGGCCTCTTTTTTTTCTTTTTTAGGACATGTTGGCAAGAAAGAATGTAACTCCCACATGTTCTGTCCCTAGGTGATCATTATCAGTTTCTTGTAAGGAGAAATTATACATACGTCAGCCTTCCAATTTATCTTGCTCCCATATCCCCACTCCCTTACATACACATGTTCACCACTGTGGAGAATCCAGGTGTACTCTGCTGACTGCTGGTCTGAATCCTAGTCAGAGAAACAAGTGAAAGAGGCTCAAATGGCTGGGAAGGTCTACTGGCTTGGTTTTACAGCTCTCACAAAAGATGGCTCTTCTTACAATAATTGTCCATCCCCCCGAATCATCTTTGGGGCAGCCCCAGTCCCTGGAAACTAATTAGATTATGACTTTCTCTTCCTAACAAAGTACTAAGAGGCACATCCACACTCTATATGATTGGAGTAATTCTTCTAATCAACCCCTCATATACACACCATTCTGGGGAGGAATTATTTGAGTCTTGGATGGGACATGACATTGAAAGTCTAGAACACTGTCGGAATTAAACTGGAAAAGTAAAGGGGACTGATGGAAAATCTCAAGAGATCTGAATTTGATATCATACATGACCAGAAATCACAGAATTCTCAGGCCATGACTTGGGAATGCTCCTGTGGCCCTTGTCCCTCAGCGAACCTAGAGTTGTGTGGCTCTAGGGTTTTTTTCCTCAGGTCTACTGAAAGAAAGCGTGTCACTGTATTAATTATTCTGCAAAAGATTTCGATTAGCTGGGTGCAATATATCAACTGACCATCAGGTGGCACTCTATACAACCACCTGCTCAGGTCTGGTAAATTACTCAGTGGCTGCCTTATCTCATCTGGCCACCAGATGGTGATAAGCTTCCAAACACCTCTCCAGCAAATCTACCTCAATTGCAATATGCAAAAGCAGTTTTGATTAATCCTTTAATAGGTCATATTTGAGTTCGATTCTAGGGTATGAAATGGTATTATTGCTAAAATATTAAGATATTAACTATCCTGTCTCCCTACCTCAGAGTCCCTACTCTATAGTAGACACATCTGAATTTCACAGGTTCTAAGATTTAACGATAACAAAAGAAGCATTTATTAAGTGCTTACTATATGCCCCGCACTGTGTAAGCACTGGGAATGCAAATATAAGCAGAAAGAATGGCAGTCCTTGCCCAGGAGTAGTTTACATTCTAATAGGGGAGCATAAAATAAGGAAGGGAAGGGAATAAATATTTTCTAAGCACCTACTCTGTGCCTGACACTGTGCTAAGCACTTTACAAATATTCTCTTATTTGATCCTCACAACAATGCCCGGGAGGTAGGTGCTATTTATTATCCCCATTTTACAATTGAGGAAATTGAGGCAAACAAAGGTTAAGTGACTTACCCAGTCACACAGCCAGTAAGTGTTTGAGGCTGGATTTGACTTTAGGTCTTCCTGACTCCAGGCCCAGGGTTCTACCTAATATGCTACCTAGCTGCCTCAAGGCTCATAAAAGGGAGTTGAAAAACAGAGGTAGGGGAGAGAGCTACATGGTTGAATGTTGGTAACATCTGGAGAGTCAAGAGTGAATCCTAGAAAGGAATGACATGGTTGGCTTAGACATTTTTCCTTAAAATGGAGGTTTGAGGGAACCAGTCAATCAGAGGAAGAGTGGAAATGTACTTCCAGCATGAGAAATTCAGGGGCAAAGTGAACTGCCAAGATGAGGATAAATCTATGGATTTAGTATTTAGTATTGCACTTTAAAAAAAGGAAACTAATAGAAACACCTATTTGGAGACGTTCTTATCCAACCCCATTTCTTGCTGTCCTTCCACTTCCCTCCCAGATCTTGCTTTTTCTTGAACAGGATACTCCATCTCCCAACTCCATGCCTTTTCACCAACTTTCTGCCATATCTGAAATGTTCCTTCCCCTCTTCCTCCTCCTGGCTTCCTTTAAGATTCAGCTGAAATCCCACCTTCAGGAAGAAACCTTTCTTGGTCTTCCCCTTCCCCTAATGCCTTTCCTCTCATTTCCACTGTACAGATCTTTTAAGTACCTAGTTATTTAGATGCTGCCTCACCTATAGACAGTGTCATGACTTTCCCTAGGGAGATGATTCCCTGAGAAAGAGATTTGCCAAAAAGTCTCTGATAATTCTATGGTTTGGTTCCCTTCTCTTCACCCTCTCACTTTATTTAGGTTCTGGTGAGCTCTTGTTTGCAGCAGGGCAAAAGTCACAAGACAGGCTAAAAAGATGCTATTGATGCTGTGACATCCTCTTAATTTTTTGCTTTTCTTTTGCTTCCTTGTATTTCCAACTCCTGGGAGAAGGAATGATGTAGTGGCCCAAGATGGTACTAGGAGTTCTGTTGCTAAGATCTCTGCTCCTGCTGCTAGAGATGCATAGAGTAGACAAGGAGCAGCAAGGACCATTTGACTCATGCTGGCTAGAAGCTAGAGTATTACAAGGGCACAGGGGTTGAAAGCCAATATGTCTGGGAGAGCTCTGGTCCTAGAACCCAGAATGGGACATAGCCTCTAGCAGCAGAGGCAGAGACACTGGGAAAGCTAGTGTAGACCCAAGGAAAATATTCCATTACATTCATAACTACAATTTGTTTACCAATTACACAACTGATAGGCATCTACTTTGTTTCCCATTCTTTTGTTACAATTTGCATCACAATGAATATTTTAGCATCTATGCACTTTTCTATCTGTGATCTCATTAGGAGTATATACCTAGCACTGGGAGAATCATTAGGATAGAAATCTGGAAGACATCTTCAGGATTATCTCATTTTATAGATGAGGATACTGAGGCTCAGAGAACCTTAGTGACTTGTCCAAGGTTAATCAATTGATGAATAGCAGAACAAGCACTTCAGCCTGGGCCTTCCAAATCCATACAGCCTGTTCTTCCCACTACACTAAACTGCCAACTGTCAGTCAATAAACATTTGCAATAGCCCTACTATGTGCCAGGCACTGTGCTAAGCGCTGGGGTTACAAAAAGAGGCAAAAGACAGTCCTTGTCCCCAAGGAACATATAATCTAATGACCTACACTGAAGGCCCAGGTTGTATAGTTCACGAACAGCAAAGCTGGACACCAAATTCAGGTCTTCTAACTCAATTCTGGGCTCTTTTCACTGCTTCTCACAGACCCTCCCTTTCCCTCACTATCTCCCCCCCCCATTCATCTTCTGGGGCCCTACACTAACTTCTCACCCATTGGCCCCTAATAATTACCTATTCACCCTTCACCCACTTATCCTACAGCAAAAAATCACAACTGTTCAGCCTGACATTCAAAGCCCTAAGCAACTTAGATGATGTCCAGTTAGGTTGCTTCTGCTGCCCTTAGCCCAGAGACTGTTGGCCTGATCCTATTTACTGAACATGTCACTTGTATGCCTGTCTTTTTTTTTATTACAAATTTTTTTTTGTTTTGAAGTTGACAAGCACCAATGTATATGAGCAATTTGATGTATCAAGAAGAATGGGAAAAGAGAATTGGGCATAAAACCATGAATCTTCATTACATGCAGCTTTATTCTTTTTAAGTATATAATATATTCAGCACCTTAATTCCAAAGTTTTCCTGAATGTATTTCTCTCTTAATCTCCCTCTGCTTTCTTCCGTATATTTTAAAAATAAACAGTCTCATTGATCTTCCTATCATGTTTTTCTTTTCTTTTTGTATCATTATCATTCTTCCCTCTCTCCTCTTAAGTTTTCCCCTTCCCTTGTAATAAACAGGTAAGCAAAACAAGTCCACACACTGCCCATTTCCACGAATGTACTTCTCTTTCTGTACATCTTTTTCAGAAAGTGGAAAACATATTTCATCATCAGTGCTCTGGAATCATGATTGGTTATTACATTGATCACAGTTCTTAAATCTTACAAAATTGTTTTTCTTCACAATTTTTAGTCATTGTTTAAATTGATCTCTTGGTTCTACTCACTTCTATACTCTATATCATTTCAGGCAATTCTTCCCAGGTTTCTCTGAATCGGTGTCTTTCATAATTTATTACACTTCAACATTCCATTAGATTCAGAAACCATATGAACCTTTCATTGCTTTGAAGTATGTGCCTAGTAATGATATTGCTAAGTCAAAGGGTGTGCATAGTTTAGTCATTTTGGGGATAAAGGTCCAAGATGCTTTCTAGAATAGTTGTTCCAGTTCACAGCTTCTTCAATCATTCATTTATGTGCCTGTCTTCCAACATCCCCTCAATAATTGCCATTTTTCATTTCTTGACATCTTTGCCAATTTGATAGGTATGAAAAGAAATTTCCAGTTGTTTTAATTTATACTTCTCTAATTGTTAGTGTTTGAAGCACTTTTTCACATAGCTATTGATGACTGGCTCTTCTTTCGTGAATTGTTTATTCATATATCATTTGGCTCTTTGACTATTATGCAAAGGCTCTTCTTACATATTTGAATCAGTCAACTAGAATTTATCCAACACCTACAATAACCATACACTGTGCTAATTACCGAATATACAAAAAATCCACTCCCTACTGTCAAGGAGCTCACAGTCTAATATAGAGACAACATGCAAAGAACTAATGAGATACACATACCTTAAACTGGAGATAAACTCAGAACGAAGGCACTGAGATTACAGAAGAGTAGGAGAGGCTCTTCACACAAGGTGCAACTTTGTCTGAGACTTGAAGGATGCAAGGAGGTAGAAATAAAGAGGAATAGTTTTCTAGACCCATAAGAGTAAGGATGTCAATGTCACTGGATCATAGAGTACAAGGATGGGAGGAAGTTGTAATAAGATTGGAAGGGGCGAAGTTATGAAGTTTAAAAGCTAGAGGATTTTATATTTAATTCCAAAGATAATAGAGAACCACCACAGTTGTGTTTTGTTGTTTTGTTTTTAATGCAGAGTGGGATGATATGGTCAGCCCTTTATTTCAGGAAGATCAATTTGACAGCTCAATGAGGGATGGATTGGAGTGGAAAAATCCTTGAGGCAGGGAAACCAAAAGACCAGTTATTATAATAGTTCAAGTGTAAGGTGATGAGAAGAGAAGGGGACATATACAAGAAATATTACAAAAGTAGAAATAACTGGACTTGGCAACCAATTGGATATGGGGTGTGAGAATGAATTAAATGTTAAATATGAAACCTAGATCATAAGCCTGGTGACTGGTACCCTCAAGACTAATAGGAGAGGGGAAAGGTGAAGGTGGGGTGAAGGAAGAAGCAGAATATGAGTTTGGTTTCCAACATGTTGCTTTTCAGATGTCTACAGGACATTCAGTTCAAGATGTTTAATAGGCATTTGGAAATGAAAGATGGTGGTTCAGAGAGAAATCAGGGCTAGAAAGGTAGATCTGAGAGTCATCTGCATAGAGAAAATAATTGAAATCATGGGATCTATTGAGATCACCAAGTGAAATGATATATATAGAGAAAAGAGGGTCTTGGACAGAGCTCTGGGGGACTCTCACAAATAATGAGTGTGACATGGATGGAGATCCAGCAAAGGAGACATCCGATAGGTAGGAAGAGAACCATAAGAGACCAGTATGATGAAACAAGTGATGGGGGAATATCAAGGAGAAGATGATGAATTGCAGTGTCGAAGGCTGCACAGAAGTCAAGAGGAATGAAGATCAAGAACAAGCTATTAGATTTGGTGCTTAAGAGATCATTGGGAACTTTGGAGAGAGCGCTTTGGGTGGAATGATAAGTTCAGAAGCCATACTAGAAAGATTTAAGAAGAGACCAAGGGAAAAAGAAGTGGAGTCACCTACTGTAGATAATATTCTCAAGAAGTTTAGCTGCAAAAGGGAGGAAAGATATAGTGATGAGGAAGTATTAAGTGAGGGTTTTTGAGCATGGGGGAGGCATGGGAACATTTAGAAGGAGGAGGGAAGAATCCAGTAAACAGGATTATGAGACTTTTATTAGATAAACTTGCTGCAAAGACTTTTCTCTCAGTTAACCGTTTCCTTTCTAATTCTAATTACATTTTGTTTGTGCAGGAACTTTTTAATTTTATTTAACTAAAATTGTCCATTTTTTTCTCCTGTGAACCTCTTGCTCCTTCTTTGGTAAGAACTCTTTTATTCATAGTTATCAAAATATATCTCCTTTCTTTTTTTCTTTGATTTGTTCATGATATGACTTTTTATCATATCATTTTTGTGATTTATGGCATAAGATTTTAGTCTTAATCTAATTTCTGCAAAACTCTTCCTATTTCCCTAGCAATTTTGTTCATATCATGAGTCCTTGCCCCAATAGCTGAGGTTTTGGGGTTTATCAAACACTGTCATGTTATGTTCATTTCAGGTTTTCAGTTCCAAATATGACCCACAGATCATCTTTTCTTCTTTTTCATTTTAACCAAATGATTTTCATGATTATTGCTTTGTAGTAAAGTTTGAGATCTTATACTTCTATGCCTCCTTTTTTTATACTTTTTTCATTATTTTCCTTTGAGAGATTCTCAGACATTTATAGAACTATATCACGATATAGTAGTGATAAGGAATACTCCTCTATTTTATCTACTGGTTTCACTGGAAAAGCCTTTATCATTTTTTCACTATATAAATGCTGGTCCCTGATTGTAGATAAATTCTATTTATCATATTAAGGAAAGATATGCTTATGCCAATAATTTTTAACATTTTTAACAGAAATTGGTATTATATTTTATCAAAGACCTTTTTTGAATCTCGATATACAGTTATATAATTTTGGGTATTTTATTGTTAATGTGTTATATTATGTTCATAGTGTTCCTGTATTGAACCAGTCCTGTCTTCCTAGTACAAATCCACCTAGTCATTGTATATAATCTTTTAAATATTCCTATAACCTCTTTGCTAACATTTTCTTCAATATTTTGACATCCATATTCACTAGGGATATCAGTCTGTAGTTTTCTTCCTCTTCTTTGTCTCTCTCTGGTTTAGATATCTAGACTATATTTATATTATAGAAGAAATTAGATAAAAATCCCTTCTTTTTCAATTTTTATGAATAGCCTTTATATAGTGTTAAAGGCCTCTATGTGGTTTGGAACAAAACCAAGTTCAGCTGCTCAAGATTGTCTATCATATAAACCAGTGGTATCAAACTCAGCTATAAATAGGGGCCACTCAACCATACATAAGGATATAGGCTGCATGTTGACTCAGAAAACCATATATGAATATTATCTGTGTTCTGTCGTAATTTATTTTAAGTGTGTTGCAATTATATTTTAATCTGGTTCAGCAATACTCATCAGCCCACCTGCTGCATATTTAACACACTAAACTAAACTATTTCTATTATTTTCCATTTAGTTATCTCCCTTGCTACATGTGTCTTGAATCCCATGTCCTGAGACAACAGAATATAGGAGCATGATATTGAAAGTTGTATAGTGTACAAAATTAAGAAGAGGCTAGCAGAAATTGACTAGAAATGCTCTGAAAGTAAGGGAGTGTGACTGAATAGCATGAACTGATACAGAGATTTCTTCCTTTACTCTGTTTTAGTCCTGAAAAGATGTTAAGCCTGAGACTAGTGTCTGTCAGTGAGACGGGTTTAACTGCTCACAGTGTCTCTGAGAATTCCACCTACCCTATAGTCCTCCACCCCAAATTTCCAACTAGAAGTAGTGTGAAGTAGCAAATGGAGCAGTGGACTTGGGGAGGGGTAAGGGAGAAAAGGAAGGAAGGGTGGAAAAGAGCAGGAATGAAGGAAAAGAAATAGGGCAGGCATAAAGGGAGATGAGAAACAGAGGGAGAGAGGGAGAGCGTGAGAGGGAGAAAGAGAAAGAGAGCATTTTATTAAACTTTTACTTTGTTCTAGGAGTCAAGGAGTCCTGAAATCAAATCCCAATCCAGATACTTACTAGCTGTATTACCAAGTGACTCAACCTCTCTGTGCCTCATTTGACTCATCTGCCAAATGAACCAATGCCCTTGAAGTCTTTTTAGCTCTAAACCAATGATAAGTGGAAAATTTTGTATTTTTCTTCCCATACTATTTGTTATTGACTTTCTTAGTACATGTCAACTTGTTTTGTGTTTAGATATAAACTGGTCTTGAACATAAGATTGGATAGGGAAAAAAAATACCTGGCAATATGTTGCTAAACCAAAATGGATGCAGTTAGATAGGATCAAATATAAAATTCTTTGTTTGGATTTTCAATCTTTTCCTACCAGAGGTGAAGTCAAGATGGTGGAGTGATAGGAAATAATGTGGTGAGTTCCCTTCCAAGAACTCCTCCAATCAGTTCTACAAAATTCACCAGACCAATTCCTGATGAGGAAATTCAGAAAATGACTTTAATCATTCGTCCAGTCCAGCTCAGTAAAGGACAAAAAACAGAGAGGTATGTGGACACTGGTGATGGAAGCTGACCAGAAGCATATGGCAAAGCATTCCAGCACTCAGAAAGAGGCCACGCACCAAAGCAAGAGGAAATCTCAGAATTATATTGGGGCTTCACCAGGCATATATCAGGGCACTGTGAGCAGGACAAAAGTGAACTGGCAGCTTTGTCACCCATTTTCTAGCCCCTGGTTGCAAATCTTGCAGATCAAGGGTGGAGTGAAAAAGCAACTTGTGCAAGGGTGGTGTTTTGGTTAGGGAGGTCATGAGTGGCATACCAAGACAAGAGGAAGTTCAGAAACCAGAAGGAGCAGTAGTGTGACCTAGACCCAAGCTCAACCATCTAGCCCACTCTGCAGAAGAATAACCAAGGCAGGAATCTCAGACCAAAGGAGAGCCTACAATTCTGCCACTCTGAACTAACCGAGTTTTTCAGCTAGTTGATAATGGCAGAGTCCAGCAATGGTCTACACTTGCTCAGACACACATCCAAGTCAGCAACTTGCAGAGCCAAGACCAGGAGGCAGCAATCAGACTTTGTCCTGGATCAGACCACTTAGAGAGCACTAAAAGCTTACAGGTCCCCAGTCTGTCCCTGAGATCCTGAAATAACACAGCACTCATTACCCCCAAAAAGTGGCAATAGGATCAGCCCAGATCTTTTCATAGACCTGAGCCCTAATATAAAACAAAGTCAGAAAGTAGTCTGGAAGGGGAGAACCTGCCATAGTGAGTTATTATGGTGTCAGGAACATGCAAGACACAAACTCAGAAGAAGAGATCGACTCTAAAACATCTATAAGCAAAGCCTCAGAGAAAAACACATCATGAGGGAAAAAAATTGAAAAAAGAATGAGAGCTTTGGAAAAAAAGACAACTGCTTGGCACAAGCAAACTTTGTCTGAGTACTAAACTTTCCCCGAATTAGAAAGGAACAAATAGAATCCAATGACTCCATGAGAAAACAAGAAATTTTGAAAGTCAAAAGACTGAAAAAAATAAAAGAAAATGTAAGGTATCTGATTTTAAAAAAACTGACCTGGAAAACTGATCTAGGAGGAAAAAAAAGAATCATTAGACTATGTGAATTCCAAGACAAAAAAAAAGAGAGAGCTTAGACCTCATTTCAAGAAATCTTAAAACTGCTCACATTTCTTAGAACCAAATTTTTGAAATTTTTGAAAAAAATGTTTGAAACTTTTGAAACTTTTGAATTTTTGAAAAAAAAAAAGCCAAAATGAAAACTACCAGGAACACCATAGCTAAAACCCAGAGGTTCTAAATCAAAGAAGAAGAAAAAAAAATAATACAAGCTGCCAGAAGTAAAGAATTTAAATACTAAGGAACCATAGTGAGAGTCACATGTGATTTAGCAGCCAGTGCCATGTAGGTGAGAAGAACCTGGAACATGATATTCCAGAAGGTAATGGATATGTGCTTACAGCCAAGACTAACTTACCAAGCAAAGCCAATTATAATGCTATGGGGGAAATTAACTTTTAACATAATAAAGGACTTCCAAGCATTTTTGATGACAAGATCAGAGCTGTGGAGAAACTTCGAAGTTCAAACACAAGAGTAAAGAAAAAAAAGCATGAATGAACAATGATAAAGACTAAATAGGGACAAACTACTTATATTCAAATACAAGGAGATGATACATGTGTCCCCTTTGAGACCTGTCATCAAGGTTCATAGAGAGAGTCAGAGGGCCTGAGAGTGGTTCTGTTGTGTTTGTGCAATGAGAAAATGAGAATGGAAAGAGGAAAAGAGAAAGGGAGAGAACTACATTGGGGTGGGGGAGAGGAAAGGATAAGAAGATTGGGAAAAATTATCTCACATAATCAGGGTGCACAAGTAGACATCTATATAATCAAGGGGGAGGAAAAAAGGGACAGCTCACACTTGAATCTCACTCTCATCTGAACTGGTCAAAAAAAGGGAATATATACATACACATGGTTGTGTACAGAAATATATTTCACTCAACAAGGAAATAGGAGAGAAAAGAGAAACAGGTGAGAAGGGAATTAGAGGGAGGGTAGAATGAGGGAGGGATTAGTCCTAAGCAAAACAAACTCCAAGTACATACAAAAATATGTATAGCTCTTTTTGAGGTGATGAAGAGTGGTACCAGCAAATTGAGGGCAGCTAGGTGGCTCAGTGGAGAGAGTGCTGGACCTGAAGTCAGGAAGACCTGAGCTCAAATGTGGATTCAGACATTTACTAGCTTTGTGACCCTGAGCAAGTCACTTAACTCTTTCTGCCTTAGCTTCCTCATCTATAAAATGAGCTGGAGAAGGAAATGGCAAACCATTCTAGTATCTTTGCCAAGAAAATCCTAAATGGGATCATGAAGAGTTGGACATAATTGAAATGACGGAACAACAACAAACTGGTAAATTGAGGAATGGATGATGGTAAATAAATGTGATGGGATATTATTGTGTTGAACTCTGATCAATGTAATAAGCAACTAAGAGACTGATCATGAAACATACTACATACCTCCTGAAGAGATTCAGAATGCAGAATGAAAAATGTTTGGATATGGCCAATGTGGAAATTTGTTTTGATTGAATACATTTGTAATGGACTTAGTTTTTTGTGTGTTCTCAATCGGTGTTGGGAAGAGTTGGAGTGGGAGATCTTGTCTGATTAAAACAAATAAAATATGGTTTTTTTTTTTGAAATAACTCAGGTACCACCTCACTTTCATCAGATTGGCTATTGACAAAAAATGAAAATGACAAATAGTAGAGAGGCTATAGAGAAATAGGTACTTGAATGCACTGTTGGTGGAGCTGTGACCTGATCCATCTATTCTGGAAAGAAATCTGGAACTATGCCTAAAAAGCTATTAAACCAGGCATACACTTTAAACCAGTGATACCACTACTAGGTCTACACTCCAAAGAGATCAAAGAAAGAGAAAAGGGACCTATATGTACAAAAATATTCACAGCAGTTCTTTTTTGCTATAGCAAAGAATCGAAAACAGAGAGGATGCCCATCCTACACATTGGAGAATGACTGAACAAGTTCTGGTATATTGATGTGTTAGAATACTATTGTGCTATAAGAAATGACACAGGGGATGGCTTTAGAGAAACCTGGGAAAACATGTATGAATTGATGCAAAGTGAGTGAGCAGAACCAAGAGAACAATTTATATAACAACAACAATATTATAAAGATAATCAAATTGGAAAGACTTAGCAACTTTGATTGATGCCATATCCAACACATTTCCAAAGGACTCATGATGAAATCTGCTATCCATCTCCAGATAGAGAGATGAAGGACTCAGTGCAGATTGAAGTATATGTGTTTTTCTTTATTTCTTTTCCCCTTTTTTTGAATTTGACTGATACAGGAATTTGTTTTGAATGATTGTATGTATTTGCTATGGATTTTTTTTCTTGCCTTCTCAATGAGTGGAGTATGGGGAGGAGAAGGGAGAGAATTTAGAACTGGAAATAAAGTAAAATTTAATTTTAAAAAATATGATGAAGAAAATGTTGATAATATTCAATTTTAAAGTGAAAAAAGTCCTTCATATCCTGTACCCTTCCTTCCTTTCCAGTCTTTTTATTCATTATTCATTTCAAGGTCCTTTCTTGAACTAAACTTCAAACTCTACTGCAGAGAGCACAACTCAGATGGGTTGGCCAAGTTGTTCAAATGCCAAACGTATGCTTGCCTAAAAGATTATTTTACAGAGAACTTGCACAAGGCAAGCACACACATGGTGGTCAGAAAAAATGATACAAGGACACTATAAAGGTCTCTCTAAAGAATTTTGGAATTGATGGTGTGACATGGGAGACACTGGCACAGGACCACCCAGCATGGCATGCCTTTATCAGAGAAAGTGCTGTGCTCTATGAGCAAAGCAGAAGTGAAATAGCACTTTTTTTTCCTCTTCTGTTGAGTTTTGTTTCCTCTTTCTGAAGGTTCCTCCTATTGGTTCTAATTTTTACTTACAACATCACTAATCTGAGAATATATTTAATAAGAATGTATATATATATATATATATATATATATATATATATATATAGCCTATATCAGATTGTGTGCTGTCTTGGGGAGGGTGGTGGGGAGGAAGGGGGAGGAAAATTTTAAACTCAAAATCATATGGAAGTGATTGTTGATAAATCAAAATAAATTAATAAAAAGGAAAAAAAAGAATTGAAATAGCACAAAAGAAACGTGAGATGTGAAAATTTAGAGAATCAATCCCAAATGTTCACATGAACTATTTGTGCCTGACCTGTGGTAGAGCCTTCTGAGCTCATGTTGGTATGATCAGTTATAGTCTCACACACTGTACCTTGACTCTAACATAGTGACGTCATTTTGGTCCTCTTCAAGAATGAAGGACAATGGGGCAGAGCCAAGATGGCGGAGGGAAAGCAGTGACTGTCTTGAGCTCTCTCCCAAAGCCCTCCAAATACCTATAAAAAAGGCTCTAAACAAATTCTAAAGCAGCAGAACCCACAAAAAGACAGAGTGAAACAAATTTCCAGCCAAAGACAGCCTAGATGGTTGATCGGAATGGTATATCATGCCAGGCAAGGAGAGGAGCGCAGTTTGGTGTGGGTGCACAGGCCGCAGTAACCCTGGAGCAGGCCCCAGAAGACTAAATTGTGGGCATCTGTGGCAGTTTCCAGACTTCTCAACCCCTGAACACCAAAGACAACTTAGAAGGTCAGTGGGAAAAGTCTGTGACTGTGGTGAGAGAGGAGCTAGGTTTCAGCCGCAAGTCTTGAGAGTGGCCTGGGGCTGCTGCATTTTCCTGAGCTTCAGGCCCACAAACTGAGGGGGAATTGAGTGGCTGATCAGACGGGGATTGCAGGGATCTCTTTGCCAGTGCTGAGGCAGGAATCTCTTGCTTTACCAGTGCTTGGATCTGGGTCACAGTTCTGTGGAGCAGTCCTGGGGCAAGGAGGAATGCTGGTGTGGTGGAGCTTGTTGTGGGGGTGGAGAGAAAACACCTCGCCCCTTATCATACCACCTTGGAAGAACTGAAAATTTGCAGGTCCCTAGAAGTAGCTCTGAAAACAGCTGTACAAACCCCTGAAGATTGAGACAGTACACTCTTCACATTGGAAGCAGACTTTTACCTTAACAAAGAGTTTAAAACTCAAGTAATTGGCCAGGATCATGAGTAAGCAATGCAATAAGAGTCAGACTATATTATCTTACTTTGGTGACAAAGAAGATCAAAACATACAACCAGAAGAAGACAACAAAGTCAAAACTCCTACATCCAAACCCTCCAAGAAGAATATGAATCAGTCCCAGGCCTTGGAAGAGCTCAAAAGGGATTTTGAGAAGCAAGTAAGAGAAGTGGAGGAAAAACAGAGTGATGCAAGAAAATCTGAAAAACAAGTCAACAGCTTGCTAAAGGAGATCCAAAAAAATACTGAAGAAAATAACACCTTAAAAAATAGCCTAACCCAAATGGCAAAAGAGGTCCAAAAAGCCAATGAGGAGAAGAATGCCCTAAAAAGCAAAATTGGCCAAATGGAAAAGGAAGTCCAAAAGCTCACTGAAGAAAATACTTCCTTAAAAATTAGAATAGAGCAATCGGAAGCTAGTGACTTTATCAGAAATCAAGACACCATAAAACAAGTCCAAAAGAATGAAAAATTAGAAAATAATGTGAAATATCTCATTGGAAAAACAACTGACCTGGAAAATAGATCCAGGACAGAGAATTTAAAAATGATTGGACTATCTGAAAGCCATGATCAAAAAAAGAGCCTAGACATCATCTTTCAAGAAATTTTCCAGGAAAACTTTCCTGATATTTTAGAACCAGAGGGCAAAATAGAAATTGAAAGAATCCACCAATCTCCTCCTAAAAGAGATCCCCAAAGGAAAACTCCTAGGAATATTGTAGCCAAATTTCAGAGTTCCCAGGTCAAGGAGAAAATATTACAAGCAGCCAGAAAGAAACAATTCAAGTATTGTGGAAACACAATCAGGATAACACAAGATGTAGCTGCTTCTACATTAAGGGACCGCAGGGCATGGAATATAATATTCCGGAGGGCAAAGGAGATAGGATTACAACCAAGAATCACCTACCCAGCAAAACTGACTATAATCCTGCAGGGGAAAAAATGGTCATTCAATGAAATAGAGGACTTTCAAGCATTCTTGATGAAAAGACCAGAGTTGAATAGAAAATTTGATTTTCAAATACAAAACTCAAGTGGAACATGAAGAAGTAACAGGAAAGAGAAAATCATAAGAGACTTATTAAGGTTGAACTGTTTACATTCCTGCATGGAAAGATGATATTTGTAACTCATGAGACCTTTGTCAGTATTAGGGTAGTTGGAGGGGAAAAAATTATATGTACGTATATATAGATATAGATATAGATAGATAGATAGATAGAGGGCATGGGATGAGTTGAAAATGAAGGGGTCATATCTGGAGAATAAAATTAAGGGGTGAGAGAGGAATATACTAGGAGAAGGAGAAAGGGAGAGGTAGAATGGGGTAAATTATCCCACAAAAAAAACCCAGAAAATAAAAGGCTCTTACAAGTGGAGGGGAAACAGGGAAAGTGAGAGGGAATGAGTGAATCTTATTCTCATAGGATTTGACTTAAGGAGGGAATAACATATACACTCAATTGGGTATGGAAATCTGTCTTACCCTACAGGAAAATAGGGGGGTAAGGGGACAAGAGAGTAGGGGAATGACACAGAGGAGGGCAGATTGGGAAAGGGAGTAATCAGAAGCAAATACTTCTGAGGAGGGACAGAGTCAAAAGAAAGAATAAAATAAATGGGTGGGTGGGATAGGATTAAGGGAAATAGAGTTAGTTTTTCACAGCATGTCTACTATGGAAGTGTTTTGCATAACTGCACATATATAACCTATATTTAGTTGCTTGCCTTATCAGTGAGGGTGGGTGGGGAGGGAGGAAGGGAGAAAATTTGGAACCCAAAGTTTTAAAAACACATGTTTAAAAAAAATGTTTTCACATGCAACTGGGAAATAAGAAATACAGGAAATGGGGTACAGAAATCCATCCTGCCCTATAGGAAAATTGAAGGGGAAGGGAGGGAGAGTTAGAAGGGAAGGCAGACTAGGGGAAGGGGTATTTAGAATGCATGCCATCTTGGGGCAGGGAGGGGTGAGATGGGGTGAAAATTTGGAACTCAAAATCTTGTGGAAGTAAATGTTGAAAACAAAAAAATAAATAAAAATTACCATTAAAAAAAAGAATGAAGGACAACAACCAACCAAGTCATTACTCCCCACCCTATATTTTGCAGTTCAGTGACATTGGCTTCCTCGCTGTTCCTCAGACAAAATACTCCATCTCCCAACTTCAGGCATTTTCACTGACTGCCCCACCACAATGCATGGAACTCTCTCTCTCATCATTCAGCCTCCTAGCTTCCCTGGCTTCCTTCAAGTCTCACCTAAAATCCTACCTTCTTCAAGAAGCTTCTCCCATTCCTCCTTAATCTTAGTGCCTTCCCTCTGAGAGTGCCCCGCCCCAATTTATTATATATAATATATACACACATATATACACATATATACATAAGTGTATTATGTATACATATACTATATATCTTATTTGTACATACTTGTCTGCATGTTGTCACCTTCCTTAGACTGTGAGCTCCTTGAGGGCAAGGATTGTCTTTTGCCTTTCTTTGTATCCCCAGAACTAAGCACAGTACATAGTAGGTGCTTAATAAATGCTAGTTGACTTTATTTGTGCAGCAGTAAGGTTGCAAAAGTTATTCCCTTTGTGGTTTAGACCAGATTTCTACCAGTCATCAAGGTCTAAGAACAAATTCTCCCAGTGGGTGTGGCTTGAGCCAGGTGTCAACTGATCAGTAAGAACCAAGACCAGATACCTCACAATTCCAGGAAGGTCAGAACACAATGTTCACTGACAAGATGGGAAGAGTCTCCAATCTGTCAATCTGTTTCACAAGATAAGAATAGCCCTATCCCAGATAAGGCCAGCATCTAATATGTACATCCACTGTAGCCATGAAACTTGCACTTTCTTAAATAAATGGAACTGATAGACCAGCAATTACCAGGGGAAACAGTTTTCAAAACAAGGATCCTTTGTTCTGGACCAAAAAAAAAAAATAGGGCCTTTAAAATGTTTTTCACTGTATGAATGGGTGGATGCTGGCAATAGATGTTCATTCTTTCCCCTCTGATGTGTATTTATGATGGAGTCTGCTCAGTTAAGAAAGTGACAGAATTAGAGTCAGTTTTTAAAAGAAAGAAGATCTTTTCAGTGACTCCCCAAACCCCAGAATCTCTGCTTACACTGCACAAGATAGTGCTTGATAATTCCTGCCCTAAGAGTGTAAGCCTTTTTGTCTTCTCTCATCTTCATCTTGGAGAGGAAACCTTTTTAGCCTTGGGGAAAGGAAATCTGTGTTTAAGAAGAAGGGAGCAAGGAGAGGGAGACAAAGTTTTTTCCATTGTAGAAATATTTTGGGGGGAAGAGCAATACTTTTTAGCGGTATGAGTGTGAGTTGCCTAAACACATAGGTCAGTCTGAATGATTTGGCAGAATTGAGTCATTCACTAAATTAAATGCGTGTGATGTATATAAAGATCAAATTGTAATCATGTGAGTGCCTAGAAAGAATTGGAAAGGAAGAAAGGGGAGAGATTTGAAGGTACCTTATGGCTTCAGGTTTGTAAGAAAAATATTGAATTAGACCAATGGCTGGTGTGCCAAAATTTAAAACTGTGTAAAACTGGCAATTACCCTTCAGATGACCCACTCACGAAGCTATGTAATGAATTCAAGACTTTTCCAAAAGACTAGAAGCCAAAATTAGATCAGAATTGGAATGTGCAAAACATGATTGGAAACAGAGAAGTCTAAGAGTAAACCAAGTCCCAAAGATTACTGGTATGGGTTCTATCCCCATATCAATAGATCAATGCCCCACACCTGTGTAAGGGACAGGGAAGAGTTGGCAAGAGTGGAGAGCTCTTCAGGTCTCTTCAATCTCTTCAGGTCTCTCTGGGTTTTAGGCACTTATGGCTTCCATCTTTGAGAGAGAAGATAGACAATGTCAACCTCACTTCAGGTTGCTAAAGGAAAAGACTCCGGAAAAAAGCTAACTTAAGGGGAGTCTGCATTCTCCCTCATGTCCCTATACATAGCTTGCTATGCTAGAGAATTCACAGAATTTGTCTTTCAGTGGGATCTGGAACTCTCTCTCTCCTGGTTGAGCTGAGTTACCTTACTCCCAATAGGAGGGTTCCTTCACTTCATATTATCTGGTGTATATTTTCCTATGTATACTGATTTTTCTGATTTCCTTTTTTTGGGAGGGGGAGCTATCAACTTGGATAAATGGGTTTCTTGGCTACCTACTATGTGTGTTCACTGTGCAACTGATATTTGGTGGGAAGGGAATTAAGCCTTACATATAAAGCTTTGGGTCTTATTCCTCTCAATTAATGAAGCAGCCATCAGAAGTTAGCTCAAACCTGAGAACCACATCTCCTAGACTAATAATATTTAAGGAAGAGAACTGATATGATTCTAATCTGATAGCAAGGATGTATGGGATGTTCAGGGAGGACTAGCACCTCCAGTATAAAGGCTGCTGAACCCTTTCCAGGGCTGCTTATCCACCTTCGGTGTCCACCTGATTCACCCAACTCTCACCTGTGATTCCAAGAAGCTGTGGCACACATAACAGCCACACCCCA
Source organism: Vombatus ursinus (assembly GCF_900497805.2). Classification (NCBI taxonomy): domain Eukaryota; kingdom Metazoa; phylum Chordata; class Mammalia; order Diprotodontia; family Vombatidae; genus Vombatus; species Vombatus ursinus. The sequence goes on along the minus strand of NW_020954713.1, from coordinate 460,179 downwards.
GTAAACTGTCTTGGCAGATAAGCTAAACCAGGTTGAGGGCAACCAACCAGCCTCATACCTGTCAGTGAGTTAAGAGGATGTCTACCCCAAGCAAGTGAAGACCTCCCCTGGTGTAATGGGCAGATGAGAACAATTTGTTCCAATGGCCATGAAGGAGGTTGAAGCAGGAACTATGGAGCACTTAGAGCTTGGTCATACATCAAAGATGCCAAGGTCATCCACCGCATCCCCAGCCATAGACAGTCATCTTGACATTTGTCTTACCCCTGGACTTCAGTCATTCTGAAAAAGAGAGTGAGCCTGACGATTTTGCCCAACTCTGCCTCACTTAAATCCAATCCATGTGCAAGTCATCCTCTTGATGTCAATGGTCTTTGAAAATGAAGGACGAGCAACAGCAACCTGCTACCCCTTGCCTCTAAGGAGAGCAGAATGGCCAAGCTTCTGGTCCCAACCCCCTGCTTCCTTTCCTGACAGAAACTAAAGAAAGAGAAAGACTGGGGAGAAGAGGTTAGAGATGGCTATTCTGCCTCTCTTCAAGCCACACAATGACACCCCATGCTATGTGTGGGGAAAGCTCTCACCACAGAAGATTAATTAATTCATGTGGTGAATCCAAAAGAGGGGGGAGGGAGGAAACAAACAACTATTAAGCACTTATGATGTGCCAAGCACTTTACAAATGTTATCTCATTTTATCCTCACAACAACCCTGGGAGATAGGTGCTACTATGATACCTATTCTACAGGTGAGGAAATTGAGGCAGACAGGGTAAATTACGAAGTGCCCAAGGTCACACAGCTAATAAGTGTCTGAAGTGGCATTTGAACTCAGACCTTCTGGACTCCAGGCCCAGCCCTCAATCCACCATGCCACCTAGCAGTGAAATATCATAACAAAACAAAGAGAAATGTAGTAACTTGCAACAGAATTGGTCTGGGTTGCAAGATAATCAATCTGTCAGAGAGAAAGAGAGAGAGACAGTGAGACAGAGACAGAAGGAGAGAAGAGAAGAGAAGGAGAGGGAGGGAGGGAGAGAGGGAGAGAGGGAGAGAGGGAGACAGACAGACAGACAGAGAGGAGAGAAAGAGAGGAGAGACAGAGAGGAGAGACATAGACAGAGAGACAGAGAGAGACACACAGAGAAAGAATTCATGGCACAATGTAGACTTGAATATAGACTCAGTAAATGAGAGGAAATGTATAGAAATGATATAGCCACCAAAAGAAAACTCCAATAAACATAAAGCTGAAGAATAAATACTGGATCTGTGATATCATTGATATAGGTGTAACCCCACTTTCACCCAAGCCTGGGGCAGTTTTCTAGAAAGACAGCTGGTGCAGGGAACCCTTCTATGAAAATCTCTCTGTGCTATTGTAGGGCAGCACCTTCTTTGCAGTTTTATAGTCTTAGAAAGTTGTCTAGACCAGAGGTTTCCAAAGTGGATAGGGACTGTGGATTGGCCCTAAGGGGCATGTGATCAACAAATCAGAAGGTGAAAAAACACATGGCATCTGACCCTTGCCCATTACAACCAATCATTTGGGCTTGTTGACATCATTACCCACCCTGACCTTGCCATATCACTCATCCCTCAGCTGTGCAAATTCCCAACCTCTTCCCCTTCTGAGCTAGAAGTCTGCCCCTCAGGGAACTTCTAAGGGCTACAGGACCCCTACGACAGCAGCTGGATAGGTGCCATTGGGAGCATTTGCCTCCTACCACCTGCCCCCCAGATCACTTTGTGGCTGTGATTACATCCCTCAAAGAATGAACTCAGGATGAGCAAGTAAGTATTATCATTGTACTATCTTTTCCCTTCAAGCCAACCCTTCTGATAAGTTTTCCTAGTACTGTCAGAGACACCACAATCTTTTCATTAACCCAGGTTCTTACAACCTTGAGACTTTTCCTCATCCATCAGGTGAAAAAATTCCATCGTATGCAATCAGTTTTACATATCTATCTCCGTAACGTCTTTCATATCTATCCCTTGACTTCACACAATGATAGTGGATAGAGCCCTGCATCTAGGCCCAAGAAGTGAGCTCAAATCTCAGTTCAGACATTTACTAGATGCGTAACTCTGGGCAAGTCATTTAACCTCTGTTTACTCCAATTTCCTCATCTGTAAGATGGGGATAATAATAACACCTACCTCACAGAGCTACTGTGTGGATCAAGTGAGATAATATTTAGAAGGTGCTTAGCAAAATGCCTGGCAATGTATACATGTGTGCGGATGTGTACTTATTTCCTTCCTTCCCCCTTTCATACCCACCACCCCAGTTCAGTCCCTCACCATCTCTCATCTTGACCATTACAATGACCCTCTAATTGCTCTCCCTGACTCAAATCTCTTTCCACTCCAATCCATTCTCCTTGACATATGACACTCCCAGTTAGTGGGTTAACAAGAGTCATAAATTCCCCTTGGAGGAATGCTTGTTACAGATGTGGGGTGACTGTCCTGTAAAGAGAAGAACAGAAGCCTCTACCACTCATAAAAGTCATATGAGAAAATCTAGAGCAAATTGGAAAAAGAAAAGTTCATTAAATCAGTAAAAAGGGGCACATCTACACACTAGAAACTGTCTGGGACAGGATACTGTGCCTAAAAAGACCCTCCCTTCCTCCCCAAGCAGTGGGAGAGATATTATATCTCTAATGACTTTTAATCTCTGTTTCACAGTTGCTAGTGTCCTGATGTAGATTTGGAAAAGGCAGCTGGAATCATGGAGCAACACTGAGAGTTGAGCAACTCAGACTCTGATTTATATGACCTTTGAATGGCTAATTAGAAGCAATTATAATTTTAAAAAGTGGATAATAATCCACTGCAAAGTTGCTTTGTGTTGTGTATAGTAAATAATGGATAATTGTATGTATCTTTCTAATTTTCTCATTGATGACCAGTCAATGTTGGTTTGATTTTTGGGTTTATTTGTGATTTTTTTTAATACAGTCAACATGGACTGGCAACATAGGGGGACATATATATGCATGGAGTCATTTTGATTTTCCATGAAGATAATTTAGAAATTTATTCAACTGAATTAATGTTATCTATTTGAACAATGGCAAAGTAAGTCTCTTGTGCATTTTAATTGCTTGTGTTTTATGTTAGTGCTCTGTCTAGATAGGGAGATAGACAGATAAGGAGACAGGAGAGAGAGAGAGACAGAGAGAGAGACAGAGAGAGAGACAGAGACAGAGAAAGACAGAAAGAGAGAGAGAGAGAGAGAAAGAAAAGGAGAGGGGAGAGAGAGAGAGAGAAAGAGAACATTATAACATTGTAGTGACTTTTGGTCATCTACCCCAGGACACATTGTACAGGCCATAATGACCAATCCCTTTGCTGTAGGAATCCTTCCTGCCACCTTAAGGTTGTCTAAGTATTATATCAGGACCTGAACTCTACAACTGCAGATCATTAACCAACAGAGCCACCCCGGCCAATAACCTCCTCTGCCTCAGTTGGGTTGATTCAGTGATTCAGTATCAGGCCTCAGCCCCTGACTAAAGGTCAAAGAAAGAGAAAAGGAGGGCAGGTAGGTGGTGCAGTGGATAGAGTACCAGTCCTGGAGTCAGGAGGACCTGAGTTCAAATCCAGCCTCAGACACTTGACACTTAATAGCTGTGTGACCCTGGGCAAGTCACTTAACCCCATTGCCTAACCGAGAGGGGGAGAGAGAGAGAGAGAGAGAGAGAGAGAGAGAGAGAGAGAGAGAGAGAGAGAGAGAGAGAGAAGGGATTAACCTGACCCTGCCCATCTCCTGACAGGTGAAATGCTCAGGGTACAGAGTGAAACACACATATTTGGACAATACATATTCCTACCATGTAGGAATTTACTTTGCTTGACCAGGCATATTTGTCACAAGGGTTTTGTATCTCTTTTATCCCTTTAGATTGAGGGGGATGGGAGGAGAGAAAATAAATACTTAATAATTAAAAAATAAATTTAAAATATATTCTTAAAGGAAGCTGGCCTGATTCCAAAATCAGTCAGGTCTGTGGAAAGAGTTGGCTCTGAATGAGTTCACTCTGAAGAGAGGAAAAGAAAGCAGTTGCCAAGAGTGCCCTGAAGACACTTTCAGTTACTCCAGAAATTCTAGCATCTGTTAGGGAGTGAGGTGAGGGAAGGGGAGGGGAGGGAAGAAAAGTAAGGGAAAGGAGGAGAATGGAGAGGAAAAGAAGAAAAGGGAGGAGAAGGGAGAGAAGAAAAGTAGAGGAAGAGAAGGAAGGGGAGGAGAGGGGAAAGGAGGAAAAAAGGAGGGGAGAAGAGGGAATGGACAGGAAGGGGATTTCCTCACTCCTGGTACCCCAGCCCCATCTCAACAATGGTGTCTCGTGGCAGAAACCCATGGCCTTAATAGGAGTATTTGTATATAGCCTCAGAGGGGAACCAGGAAAATGACTTCCAGAACCCCTAAGCTTTTCTGGAGGAAGTAAGGAGAAAGCTTGGTGTCTGTAGCTGGGATCTTGCTGCTCAAGAGATGACAGGCCTCAGAGCTGAGATTCCAAGGAAACAGAGCCAGAGAATCTTTACATTGGTGCAAGGCTAGGGGCTTTAGCTCCTTCAGAAACAGCCTGGCCACCTTCTAGTCAAAGATTTTAGCTTAGCCTGAAATCAGAGGTGGCAGAGACCTTGGTCAAGCAGAGAAGCAATGTGTCCAGCAGAGATCAGGCCCCACGTGCCTGGCCAAGATGTCACTCTGTGAGTCACAGGGCAGGGGGACAGCATGAGAAGACCCCAGCAATCCTGTAGTCTTGGCAGTACATTTTGCTCTTCTACATGTGTTCGTCACATGTAGGTCCCTTATGCTCAGTGTCTGTACTTGCTCACTGTCGTGATACAAACAAGACTCCGATCTGGTTCATTGCTGATGTTTATTTTCACAGCTATGCAGCTGAGGTATTCATTTCCTCTGTCAGTGAATATAGTGGCATATTTGTAGAGTTCCAGACCTGGGAGGGCTATTTCAGAGATGCTCTCCTCACCTCCACTTCCTGAATGTTCTGGATTCCTTCAAGGCTTGCCTTATTCAGGACATCTTTCCTAGTCTTCACCCTCCACCCCACCCTAAGATTACCTCTCTGCATGTGCCTTGCATGTACCTAGTAATTTACATGTCATCTTCCCCATTAGAATGTGAGCTCCTTGAAGACAGGGACCATGTTTTTGCCTTTCTTTGTGTCCCAGTGCTTAACACAGTGCCTGGCACACAGTCAGTGTTTAATAAATGCTTGTGGATTGAAAAACAAATGGACTTAAGTAAAGTCAGGAGCAGGGAGGGATGGGTGGGCTTCAAGGACCCATCTGGCATTTCACCTCAGGGTCTAGATTCCTGGAACTGGCACTGAGCAAGAGAGAGAAATGAAGCAAAATTAGACCATCCAGAAGCCCTAGTGACATGTAACTTTAGGCATGTGAGTGAATGGGGGGGGAGACAGTCACATCTGAAGGATATGATCTTCAAAAACAACATTTAAGAAAAAATTATCTAAATCACTATTGATTAGAGAAATGCAAATCAAAACAACTCTGAGGTATCACATCACGCCTATCAGACTGGCCAACATGGCAAAACAGGAAAATGATAAATGTTGTAGAAGATGTGGGAAAATTGGAACACTAATGCATTGTTGGTGGAGTTGTGAACTGATCCAGCCATCCTGGAGAGCAATTTGGAACTATGCCCAAAGGGCTATAAAAATGTGTATCCCCTTTGACCCAGCAATAGCACTTCTAAGACTATATCCCAAAGAGATCATACAAATGGGAAAAGGATGCACATGTACAAAAATATTTAGAGCAGCTTTTTTGTGGTAGCAAAGAATTGGAAATTGAGGGGATGCCCATCAATTGGGGAATGGCTGAATAAGTTGGGGTATATGAATGTAATGAAATACTATTGTGCTATAAGAAGTGATGAGCAGGCGGACTTCAGAAAAACCTGGAAAGACTTGTGTGGTCTAATGCTGAGTGAAGTGAACAGAACCAGGAGAATAAAGTACACAGCAACAGCCATGCTGTGGGATGACTAATTTCGACGCTTAACCCTTCTCAGCAATGCAGAGATCTAAGACATCTCCAAAGGTTCCATGATGGAAAATGCTATCCACATCCAGAGAAAGAACTATGGAGTTTGAACGCAGATGGAAGCATACTATTTGCTCTTCTTTTTTCTTCTGTTTTATTTTGTTTCCTCTTTCTTGTGGTTCCTTCTAATGGTTCTAAACCTTCCTTGCAATATGACTAATGTGAAAATATGTTTAATAGGAAAGTATATGTATAGCCTATATCAGATTGCATTCGATCTTGGGAAGGGAGATGGGGAGGGAGGGGGAGAAAAATTTAAAACTCAAAAGCACATGGAAATGATTATTGATAAATCAAAATAAATTAATTAATAAAAAAAGCATTTAAGAGAACCCATATAGACCAGACCCAGTGATCTTGAGGATTCTGGGAACACTAGTTCTGCCAACTTTTTAAGCTTTCATATAAGATTTTATTTTTACTCCCTTCTCATTCCTAAATGCAATCACGTTGATAAACATGTATTAAACACTTACTATGTGCCAGGCACTATGCGAAGTGCTGAGAACACAGGGAGAAAAAGCAAAAGACAATCCCTGCTCTCAAGAAGCCTACACTCTAATGGAGATGACAATACACAAACAATTATGTCCATATACACATCCATCTATGCATCTATATAATTTGTGCAGTTATGTACATGTTATCTTCTTTGTTAGACTGTAGGTTCCTTGAGAGCAAAGATTGCTTTTTGCATATATATAATAAATATACATGATGTATTTTATATGTATGATAAACATATATGATATACATATACATATATATGATAAATTGGAGATGATCTTAGAGGGAAGGTACTAGAATTAAGGAGAATGGGAAAGCCCTGTTGCCCTAGGTGAGACTTTAGCTGAAACTTGAAGGAATCCAGGGAAACCAGGGGCCCAAAAGAGGAGGGAGAACCTTGTAGTATGATGAATAGCCAGTAAAAATGCTTGGAGTCAGTAGATAGAATGGCATGGGGAAGGAATAGCAAGAAGGCCTGTGTCTTCCCTGGTGTTTGAACAGTAGGTATCATACAGGAAAACAGTAACAACAACAATTCTGTTCTTAAAGCACAGAATTAGACTACAATCAACATACAGAGCTTAACGCAATACAACCAGTGGGAAAGCCAATAAAGCAGATTATGGATCCAGGAAATGAAAGTTTTCTTCACTACATCCTCCTCCCTCTCTTCGGTTCAAGCCTCACCACCACCATCACCACTGTCCTTCAAAGGATCAGAAATTGTTTCTCAGCAGATAATAGTTGGGTACATCTTTGTATTTTTTATAAATGTCTGCATGGAGATATGGGGGGCCTCTTCCTTATCATGGAATTTAAGAATTAGTCCAAACCACTCTCCCAAATTAGACAGCCAACTCTGCCAGTGTTCTGAGGAAAGGGCTGGGAGGTGTTGCACAGAGGTCAAGGTAGCAGATAGAATCATAACCTTACAGGTGGAGCTAGCCAGGGGAAAGGTTAAAATTTAGTGACAATAGCCTAGCAGATGTCAAGAGAGGAGGGTGCTGGGTGAATTCTTCTAAAGGCATTTGACACCTTTCTCCCAGACAGTAAGAACAAAGGTGAAAAGCAATAGAATCCCTGACCCATAGCTAGTAGATGAGATTGCGAGGGAGGTGAATTCCAAGGTCACAGAGAAATAAAAGTTAGAAGATGAGACAGAGGGAGAGAAAGAATTTAACATCCCTCCCACAACATGTAGAGGGCCCTTCTTGAACTGGCAGACTAAGTTCACCTGTCAGTTCCCTATAATAGACTCTATGCTCCACTTTAGCCTCCTTGAACTGAAATTTGGTACATGCAACAAATTAAGAGGCTGATCCTTCTAAGAAAATTCCAGCCCTGTATCTCTAACATTGTGAATTCAAGGACATACGAGACAGTGAAATATACCATAAGACATTCCTCAGTCAGAAGGTTTTATTCTAAGAAGCAAAGTGAGACATAGCTGTAACAGCTTTATATTTTGGGCAAGAGTAGGTCGTAAAGTTTGCAACTGACTTCTCCTGAGGCATGCCAAAACATTTTCTCAGTTCCATTTGATGTCAAAGAAAAGTATAAAAAGTTATCTTCTAAGGATCGATTTATAACTTCCCCTTTTCATAAGGGGCATGATTGCCAGGCCCATTATCTAACAGGCCTGAGGCTTTCTTCCTCAGCATTCCACCTTGGGCCTACGAACATCTGCCCTTCTGTGATGTTAACAGTGAAGCAGCCTGTTTCCTGCTGAGATAATCAAATCAATCACATTGAATTTATCCTCAAAGAAGCTGCGGCTTCTCACACAGTAAAGTTTTTTTCTTTTAAAAATTATTTTCCTTTATTTTGATCCTGAAATTGACACCAAATACAAACAGCATTTATTTCCATGTACATAATAAGAACTGGAGGGAGATGTCAACTGGACCAGCCTCTAACCTGTGGGTGGCCAGAACCATACAAAACAGGCCAGAGGCAGGAGAGTCAGGACACAAACAAAAGTTTAATTAATTTCAGAGTAAGGAAATGCTTTGCATGCAGAAGTCCTCCTGAGGAGGAGGTCTTAACTGCTGGGGCAAGGCAGTGTTTTATATACATAAAAAACCATAAGTGGGCTGGACCATGGCATAATCACTCTTAGATCTTGAGTAGCTATTCCCACAGCAGGCTCATGCATGGACAATGCAGGTGTTCCTGGGTCCTGTGGGAACAGTCTCCAAGTTGATTGAATAACAGTGGGGTACAGAACCAAAGTTAGTATGGTGGGAACAGGAGTGCAGTTCCTGGTTCAGTTCACTTCGCAGTTACAAAAAACAGGTATCATGAGCATGTCAAGAGGTGTGATGGATGGCTCTCAGGTCCCTGGGAAATAGGGGGCAGTGAATACCTGGTGTTGGTCAAAACAATCCACTTTGCCAGAAAGTGAGATCACCCAGAATGCAAAGGATTGTTATTATGCCAGACTCAGGGTACAGCCTGCTTGCTGAGCCTTAGCTCTGGGAAACAAGGTGTCTCCAAATTTCTTGACATTGGAGATAAGCGTTCATTAAGTATCTACTATGTGCCAGGCACTGTGTTCAATGCTTTACAAATATCACTTGATCTTCACAACAACCCTGTGAGGTAGGTGCTATTATTACACCCATTTCACAAGTTGAGGAAACTAAGGCAGACAGTGCTTAAGTGACTTGCCCAGGGTCACACAACTCAAGTCTTCCTGACTGTAGATCCAACAATCTATATACTGCACCACCTGATTGCCTATCTGCTTGTCAAGAAAAAAAGGAAATTGTACATGAAACTCTAAATCTTTATTATGTACAGTTTGCTTTTCAAGTATGTAATAAATTCAGCACATAAAGCTACTCTTTAAAAGGTATCCTGCTTTTCTGCCCTTCCTTCTGGCCTTCCTTCTATTCTCTTTGAATTTTTTTTAGAGAAGGTTGAGGAAGAAACTCTGCTCCTTGCCCCATTCCTTTCTGTTACCAACTCCGCTGGAAAGAAGAAAAAGTGAATGCTATAAAATTACAAAGAGTAAGCACAGCTCAAAAGAAGAGCTGTGAGAAGACAAGCCCATCTCTGCAAAGGCAGCGATCCACAAAGGCTGTGCATTACATGTTATTTTCAGACTTTTTCAATGTATGGCTCAGTTTTGTTGATTTTTTTCTTCTTGTCTTTTCTTTTAAGTTTTTATTTAGTATTTTATTTTCCCCAGTTATATGTAAAAACAATTTTTAACATTCATTTTTAAAACTTCGAGTTCCAAATTCTCCCCCTCCTGCCCTCCTCACCCCACCCCCATTGAGAAGGCAAGCAATTCCATATATGTTATACATATGTAGTCATGCAAAACATATCCATAACAGTCATGTTGTGAAGGAAAATATAGGCCAAAAAAAACTCAGGAAAAATAAAGTAAAAAAAAAGAATGCTTCAATCTGTATTCAGACACCAACAGTTGTTTCTCTGAGGATGGATAGCATTTTTCATCATAAGTCCTTCAGAGTTGTCTTGGATCGTTGTATTGCTGAGACTAGTTAAGATATTCATGGCTGATCATCTTACAATATTGCTGTTACTTTGCACAGAGTACATCTCACTTTGCATCAGCTTATGTAAGTATTTCCAGGTTTTTCTCAGCGCATCCTGCTCATCATTTCTTATAGTACAATAGTATTTCATCATAATCACATACTATAACTTGTTCAGCTATTCCGAATTGATGGGCATTACTTCAACTTCTAATTCTTTACCCCCAGAAAAGATCTGTTATAAATATTTTTGTGCATACAGGCCCTTTTCCTCTTTTTTAAAATTTATTTTGGGGATACAGACCTAGTAGTGGTATTGCTAGGTCAATGCATGGTTTTATAGCCCTTTGGGCATAGTTCCAAATTGCTCTACAGAAAGGTTGAATCAATTCACTACTCCACCAACAGTGCATCAAAGTCTCATTTTTCCCACGTTCCCTCCAACATTTGTCATTTACCTTTTCTGTCCTATTAGCCAATCTAATAAGTATGAGGTAGTACCTCAGAATTATTTTAATTTGCATTTCTCTAATCAATAGTGAGTTAGAGTATTTTTCATCTGGCTATAGAGAGCTTTGATTACTTCATCTGAAAACTGATCATATCTTTTGATCATTTATCAAATGGGAAATGGCTCTTATTTTTATAAATTTGACTCAGTTCTCTATATGTTTGAGAAATGAGGGCTTTATCAGAGAAACTTGCTTCAAATTTGTTTTCATAATTACTATTGCTAACTGCATTTCCCTTCATCCTATTCCCCCTCATTTATTCTATTCTCTCTCTCCTTTCACCTTATCTCTCCTCAAAAGTATTTTGTTTCTGATGGTTTTTTATATATATAAAACTGCTGCCTTGCCCCAGCAGTTAAGACCTCCTCCTCAGGAGGACTTCTGCATGCAAAGCATTTCCTTACTCTGAAATTAATTAAACTTTTGTTTGTGTCCTGACTCTCCTGCCTCTGGCCTGTTTTGTATGGTTCTGGCCACCCACAGGTTAGAGGCTGGTCCAGTTAACATCTCCCTCCAGTTCTATTATGTACATGGAAATAAATGCTGTTTGTATTTGGTGTTAATTTCAGGATTAAAATAAAGGAAAATAGTTTTACTATCTATTTCTCCCACCAATTTAATAATACAAAAGTATTTTGTTACCTCCTTCCCCTCCCTTCTATCACCTCCACCCCTTCTCTTATCCCCTTCACCTCCTACTTTCCTGTAGGGTAAGTAAGATAGATTTCTACAGTCAATTGAGTGTGTATTTTTTTTTGTGTGTTAGCAAATACTATTTCTTACATGGGATGGTTGGGAGAGGAAGGGAGACAAGACACTGAAGAAAACTATGCTGATGTTTAAAAACACTAAATGCTTCAATAAAAACTTATTTAAATAAAAGCAAATCCTTGTAACAAACATACATAGTCAAGCAAAACAAATTGCTTCATTGGACATGTCTAAAAATGTATGCTCTCATTCTGCATTATGAGTCGATCACTGGTGGGGGTGGGGGTGGGGCTGGAAATGAGTAGCATAGCTTCATTATCTTCATTAATTGTATGTACTAAGAATCATTACACAATCGGTTTCAGTGTTTGCAATTATATTAAAGCACACTTCTCCTTAGAGCTACCACCAATATCAGCAACTCTACATTTTTAAACAATATGAAATTTATAAAATATCCATCTTTTGAGCTTGTTGGAGTTCATATACTCTTTTGTAAAGCTCTGCCTTCCAGCTGCTTCCTTCCGCACCCCCTTTTCCCACCTGGTATACCTCAGGCTACTTTTCACTTAAAAATTCCAAAGCAACCATCAGTAGCATTGTGAACCTTTACAACATACTAGGAGTTAAGATTAGCAAAGTTTCCAAGGCTATAGGGACTGTGTTGTTCTTGCCTCATTCACTGTTGGGGAAGAAGTTATCTGCATAGGAAATATTCCTTTCTATTTTAATGCTAACTTCTAGAGAGAAAGAAACATCTTTTAACATGGGCCAGAGGACTCATAGTAGATGTTCCTGACATTTGGCACCAGAGCTAGTGGTCTGGGGGTACCTGGTGAGAACTTTCACAGCAAGCTTTCTGGAAATCTCCCTCTTTGATGGTCTAGAATGGAAATTTTGGTCTGAGAAAGTCTTTAACCTTAATATCTTTAGAAGTGAATTTTTTAAAAAATTTTTTACCATATACAAAGGTATTAAATGTTTATACAGTTACTATCCAAAGATTCAGTAAAATCCCAAATCCATAATGCCTTCCTCCTTGGTAATATGCTTGATCAAACAATAAATGTGAGCAATTAAGGGGTTAATTGGATTTGATAGATAATTGTCAAGGATTTCCAAATGGGTGCTTTATGTCACTCCTGTTAAAGATGCATATATAATAGGTATTGGCTAGCTACCATACACACTGTAACATCTCACACCTCTCACATAGTGGCTTGGACACCTACCCACTCTCTGGACTGACTTGATCACTCTAAGCTGCTTTCACAGCTTACAAAAGGCTTAGTTCCCAAAGAAGGATTACATCCCCATGATTACGTTCAAACTCTGGCAAAATCCATGGGGTAACCCTACTATACAGATATATATATATATGTGTATATATATATATATATATAGTATAGTATATGTATATATATATATACTCCTCTTACCCCTCTAGATCTTGAGCCCCCACCTATTTGTTTCCATGTACTCCAACTAGCCACTCACAATTATGACACTTTACCATCTTAAACATAACCATTTACTTAACAATAAGGCAAAATAAATAATAACAAAAGAAACAGCAAAAGAGTTCACTGATAAATCCATGTGGTCCTAGGGTAGTTTCTTTGGTAGTCCATTTTTGATTTGTTCAACTTTTCTGATATTTAGCTGTTGGAATAATTTATTTCTTGTTTTGTTAATCGAGGCATTTTGTATTTTTGTAAATATTCATCTATTTCATTGAAGTTATCAAGTTTGTTAGAGTTTAATTGGACAAAAATTCCTTTATTTCCTCTTCAATGTTTACGGATTTTCCTTGTTCATTTTTTATACAATTTGACTTTTCTCTCTTAAAAAAAATCAGACTACTTAATTTTATATGTTATGTTAGATTTCTTTTTTAAAAACTTATTAATTCAGTGTTTGCTTTTAATATTGTTAATATCCTCTTTGATTTTCAGAATTTCTACTTTGGTATTGTGGTGGATAATTAATAATAACTGAGAAAAAAATCTGCGCTATATGATTTATTGGCAAAACAGCCATAATAAACAGATCAATGGACTGTCCAGTCAGTCCAAAGACCCTGAATAGAGAATGAGACAAATTCTTATATATCGAAAACAACTAATCAAATAAGATCAATTAATTAAAAGAAAATAGTTAAAAGGATATAAGCCAGAATACAAAATTAGGTAATTTGATTTTTAATTGCAGGAAAGATTTAGGGGCTTCCCAAGTTGGGAGGGGAAAAGAGTTAATTTCAGTCAAATAGGTTTTAGGGTCTTTTCCTAGAATTGAGAGATGTTGATTAATTGCATCCATCTGCACTTATGAAATGATAGGTAGCTTATCCCATCTAGTTTTCCATGGATGATTTGCAGAAAAGTAACAGGATGGAAGATAATACATGTGGCAGCACAAGATGGAGTCAGTGTTCATGAGATAGAATCTAATTGGCCCACACCAAACCCACTACATTTTGTACATGATCTTCACTCCATTTTATCAGTATTTAGTAAAGAATTTTTTTAATTTGGTGTGTGTGTGTGTATCTGTGTGAGTTTCATGCCTAGTTTTTTTTAATGTTCTTCCTCTCTTTTGTTGAGGATATCATTTAAAACTATACATATTCTCCTAAGTACTGTTTTAGCTAAATCCCCAAAGTGCTGGCTGTGTTGTTTTATTATTATTGTCTCGGATAATTTTTCTATTTTTACTATGATTTGTTCTTTGACCTCCCAATTATTTAAGAATCAGCCTCATTCACTTTAATCCTTTCTTCAAAGGTTCTTTATTGAATAATTTTATTGCAGTGTGGTCAGTAAAGGATATTTTTAATATTCCTGCTCTTCTGCATTTGTGAGATTTTGTACCCTAATATATAGTCAATTATTACAAAAGTGCTGTGATCATTTGAGAGTATATACCCTCTTTAGTAACCAACAGAGTTTTACAGAGAACTTTTTCTAAAGTTCTATTCAGGTCTTTATCTTTTCTTATATCTTTGTCAGCTTTGTCTAGGTCTGGAATTAGTATATTAAAGTGCCCTCACTACTATAGTTTTACTATCTATTTCTCCCACCAATTTAATAAACTTTTCCTTTAAGTATTTATATTATGTGGTGCCTTTAAGCATGATGTAATTCTCCTTTTTATCATATCTATATTTACTGTTGCCTTGTCTGAAATCACGATTGCTTTTTTTAGTTCACTTGAAGCATAATAGATTTTGCTTGAGAACACTGTTTTAACTCTGCTAAAATATCTGCTTGTCTTTGCTTCAAGCGTGTTCCTTGTGACATATTGTTGAATTCTGCTTTCTAATCTATTCTACTATCTTCTTCCAGTTTAATAGAGGTGTTCATCTCATTCATGTTCAGGATTATGATGGTTAATTGTGTATTTACCTGCATCCTATTCTCTTGTATTTTTTTGCCTCTGTTCCCAGTCCCTATCTTTACAAAAAATTAAAAAGTGAGGAAAGAAAATTTTGCTTACCAGTAGTGACTAAATGAAATGATTTGTTTTCACTCTTCTGCTCTTCTCTTCTACTTGTCCTACCACCAACCATAGATTTTTGTTCTTTCTTTTCTTTTAATCCCCCCTTCAACTTCCCTATCCTGTTTTGGAGTTTGTTTTGTTCATGACTACTCCCTGTCCTAATCCTCCATCCCTCTTAACCCACTTCCTTCCCCTACCTATTTCCTGGTTGGATTTAATGTATTTCTACACCAAACTCTTTGTGTGTATTCAGCCTTTCTCTGTCCATTTAGATGAAAGTGAGTTTCTTGGGGAAGTGTTTGTTGTCCCCTACTACTTACTCCATGCTGGCATACTCTTCATCTCATGTCTCTTTCTTATGTGAGAAAGTAAGCTACATCTTCCCTCTTTCCTCCTTATTATATTTCTCATTCTGCCCATTTCCTTCTTCTCCTAAGACCATCAAAACAAAACAAAATCACCCTCCAGGACCTCTGCCAGTCTTACTTAACTTCCTCTATGACCCTTAAGAACATTAGGGTTCTAAGAGGACACTTTCCTCTCCTATTAGAATGTAACCAGTCCATCACTATATATTCCTTTCAAAGTATCTACTTAGCTCTGGCTTTCCATTAGGAATACTTCATTAAAGGTCCATTTTCTCCATATAGGATTATACTCAGTTTTACTGAACAAATTATTCTTATTTGTAGGCCTTTATCTTTTGCCTTTTGTAACATCAATTCAAGTTCCCTTCTCCTTTACAGTGGCAATCCTGAAAATGATTCTCTGGTGCTTGACCTCTTTTTGGCTCCTTGTCAGACCTCTTTCTTTTTTGGCTCCTCTCCATATTTTTCCTTGACCTGACAGCTCTGGATTTTGGCTATAACTTTCCTAAGAATTTTCCATTTTGACTTTGTCCTTGGGAGGTGACCAGTTTTTATTTTCATGTTGACTTCTGTCTAGTTCAAAGAGATCTAGGCAGTTTTCACTTATGATATCTTGCAATGCTATCCAGATTTTGAGAAGTTTACAATTGTTTCTTTTTGGTTTCTTTACCACTGTTCCTTCTGTTGCATTTTAAAAGCTTTACTAAGATATTTGTGGGTAATCTGGGAGCTTCTAGGTCCTAACAGACTGTGATCCTCTCCCCTACCTTATTAGACTTGGCAACATCCTAACATATCAAAATCTTTTGTCCTCCTGACTCTGTCATTCAGTGTATTAACTGTCTATCCCAACTTTATATCACCTGTAAATTTAGTAAGCATATCATAAATGTCTTTACCCAAGTTATTGACAAAAATATCAAATGTCACAAGCCTAAGTAATGATCACTTGAGGATTTCACTAAAGACTTCCTTTCACATTAACCACAAACTTTTAATGATTACTCTTCAGATCTAGCCGTTCAACCAGATTCAAGTTGACCCAACTGTATTATTCATTAGTCTCTATCTCTCCATCTTTTCCTCAAAAAACACCAAGAATTTTATACTTGGCTAAAACTTAAGTAAATTATGTATGCAGAATTCCTCTGATCTACAAGTCTAGTAATCCCATCAGAAAAAGAAAGCATTGTTAGTCTGGTATGACCTGACCAGTCACAAGCATCTAACTATGGAATCCAAATGGTTGTAAAAAGAGAAGGTACAAGGAGTGGTCCTTGGTCCCATGATCGCTGATGAGTTTTCATCTCCCTTTTGAAACCTATAGTGTTGGGTTTGGGTGTTTGTTCTGTTTTGTTTGTTTTCTGGTGTGTTGGGTTTGCAATATCATTTGACCATGTGATGCTTTGACCCTAAGCCTCTGAAGACTGGTATATATCACTGGTACCTGCTGGAGATTAGCTTCTACCATTCTTTGCTGCTCACTCTGCCCTTTGATGTGAAGAGGAAGGTGAGCTTCAGGGAAAATCCCTGTTCCCCCTTAGCTAGATGCAAAGAGAGAGCAGAAATAAAGAAGGAAGGCTCACTTCCAATCCCTACACTCATAAGAAAATGTCAAGCTTAGCCATGGCCCTGAAGGTTGAACCCTGGGACCATACATGGGGCTTCATAGAAGAAAGGGCAGCCCTGGTGAATATAAGCTCATTATGGTCTGCTGAGCAAGGTATAAGGTATGTGGGAGTAGGTTAGGGGAGGAGGCTGGATCTTAGGTGCCATATCAATTAAGTTTAATTCCATAACTAATATATACCCACCAGGTTTGTATCTGAACTATTCTCTGTTTCTCCCACTTTTTTGGTTTTTTACCACCTCTACCTTCATCTCCTGCTGATGTCACATATATTTGACATCACATCTTCTGCTTCTATCTCACTTAATGTGACTCTACCTCCCTTTGACAGACCTAGCCCTCCCCTGGAGGATGCCCCTGCAGTCAGGGAGGAAGTGGTATGTGCTATTCTATAACTAAAGCATGGATCAGATCTAACCCTGATCAAAGACCAGACAGCTTTGAACCCAGGGAAGTCCTAAAGGTTGTAATGTGATGGTTGCCTTCCTCTTCCCAGGACAACAAGGAACAGGTCATCCACCACTTTATCATTATCACCTTGATGTTCCTCTCTCATTGTTACAATTTTATATATTTTGGTTCCCTGGTGTTATTGCTACATGATATAACTGACATCTTATTGGAGATGAGTGAGCCATCCCTCATTCTTTTATCAGGGTGAGTACAGATGGGATCAACCTGAGTCTCTGGGAGCCTTGTGTGTACAAGGTCTACGGTCCCAGAGAAGTGCACAAAGCATCTCTGCGGTATCGTATACAAGTTTAGACCCTACATTTTGGAAAAGATAGGGTAACAAGGTGGCCCAATGGATAGAGTTCTGGGCCTGGGGTCAAGAAGACCTGAGTTTAAATCTAAACACAGACACTTACTAGCTGTGTGACTTTGGACAAGTCATTTAACCTCTGTTTGCCTCTGTTTTCTCAACGGTAAAATGGGGATAATAGCATCTAACCTCCCCAAGTTGTTGTGAGGGTCAAATGAGATATTTGTAAAACACTTTGCAGTGTCTGGCACATCGTAGGCACAATATAAATGCTAGCTTTTATCATTATTATTAGATATGAATATCAGCAGTGAGGTATCCATCTGAAGAACTGACAAACTGGAGAGATTCTAGAGAAGCATGACCAGGATAGGTAGTGGACTGAAGTCCAAGCCAGACAAGGATCAATTGAAGGAACTGGGGGTGTTTGACTTGGAGGGGAGAAAACTTGGAATTCAAAGTAGGTGAGATATAATAGCTGATATCAAGTATGTGAAGGTCTGTGGCATGCGAGAATAGCCTTTTAACTGCCTCATCTTTACCCTTGCTAATTCATCCTTAACAAGCTAGTTAACAAATTTTCCTAAAATGCAATTTTGGCCTCTTACTTCCCTACTCAATAAACTCCAGTGGCTCCCTATTATGCCTGGGATCAAAAATATGCTCCGTTTTGGTGATTCAAGATGTCACAGCCTGGCGCCAACCTCCCTTTCTACTCTTGTTGCACGTTACTTCCCTCTACACAATGTAGTCTTGGCAAACTGGCATTCTTGTGGTTCAAATGGTTCAACATCGTTTTTTCAATGGAAACGACATTAAGAGTTGCAATCACAACTGTTTCGCTTCTGCATCCTAAGAACCACTGGATTTTTCTATCTGGCTCACAGCTGAGACCTCCTCTTTGTGCTATCTCCATTACAATAGGAGCTCTTTGAAAGCAGGGACTGTCTTTCCTTTTTATATCCCAAGTGGTTAGCACAGTGCTTTGCACATATTAAGTGCTGGATAAAAGTTTTTTCAATCATTTGTCATTCAAATGTAGCACTACATTTCTGATCTCTCTGCTTTTGCCATAACTGTCAGAATCACAGAATTTAGAGCTGGACAGGACCTTCAGTGACTATTTATTCTAATGCATAGGTGACGGAATCTTCACTATAACATACCAACAAGTGGTTGTCCAACTTCTGCTTCAAGACCTTGAAGAAGGACAACTCGTCAGCTCTAAAGATAGCCCATTGCCCTTTGGGACAGTGCTAATTGTTAAGAAGTTTTTAAGCCTAATATTAAGCCTAAATTTGCCTCTTTGTAACTTCAATCCATAATTCCTTGCTCCACTGTCAGGGGCCATATTGAACAAGTCTAAACCATCCTCCACATGACAGTCTTTCAGATACTTGAACGTAGCGATTGTGGTGTCCTTGAGTCTTCTTTATGACAAGCTAAAAATGCCCAGTTCCTTCAAAAAAAAATCTTCTTATGTCATGAATTCAATGCCTTTCACTGTCCTGATTGCCTTCCTCTCCACACTGTGCTCAGAACTGAACACAATATTCTAGTTGAGGTCTAACAAAGGCAGAGTGCATTAGGACGATTGCCCTGGAGGCTAGGCCCTCCTAATGGAGGTCAAGATCATGTTAAATTTTTGGCTGCCACATCATATTGTTGGCCCATGTTGAACTCTAGATTCTTTTCAGAACCACCACTATCTACCCATGTCTCCTCACCTTAAAATTATGAAGTTGATTTTTTTGTACCCAAATACAAGGCTTTATATTTATCCCTCCCGTTGGAATTTTATCTTATCAGATTCAATCCAATGCCCTAGCCTATTAAGATCTTTTTGAATCCTGACTCTATCATCCAATGTGTTAGCTATGCCTCCCAGCTTTGTCATCTTCAAATTTGATGATAGTATTCGTGTCTTTATGTCAGTGATGAAAATACTAATCACCACAGGGTGAAGTACAGACACCTGAGGTGCTCCTCCAGAGACCTCCTATCATGCTGACACTAAGCCATTAACGGTTGCTCTTTAAGTATGGTCATCCGATCAGTTGTAAGTCCATCTGATTATATTATCATCTAATCTTTCTCCTATCTTATCCACAAGAATATAATATTTTATTTTTAAAAGTCGATAAAATCTAGATAAATTGTCCATGGTATTCCACTTATCTAGTAGTTTAGCAATCCTAGTCTGGTATGACTTGTTCTTGATGAAGACATGCTAGCTTTCTGCAATCATCACATAGTTCACAGATGTTCACAAACCATCTTGGTAATGACTTTCTAAAAATTTTCCCAGGAATAGCATTCCAGGTCACTGGCCTATAATTTTCAGGTTCTGTTCCCTTCCCTCTTTTGAAAAAAGAGACCTTCTCCAGTCTTGTGATACATATCCTATTTTCTGTGGTCTTTCAATTATCACTGACAATGACCCAGCAATCACATCTGCCATTTCTTTCAGGACCTAATGTAGTTCTGTGCCAGGTGACTTGAATTCATCAAGAGCAGATAAATCTTCCCTTACTAGCCCATTATATATTTTGAGTATCAACTCCTTATCATTTTTGTTCTCTCTGTCATTTTTCTCCTATCATTTTTGGTGAAAAGGTCATTCTTTTTTGCAGAGAAAACAAATTCAATAAAAATCAAGCAGCTCTACCTTCTATGTGTTGCCAGTGATTGACCCATCCATTCTAAGCCAAGGTTCCAGCCCTACTTTGATTCTCCTTTTTTTTCTCCCAACATAAAGGGTCCTTTTTGTTAACCTCGGTTTCACTCGATGGGCTAAGTTCATTTTTTAGCTTTCCTGATGCTATTTTTACAGGACTTTCCCCCACTTCATGTTCATCTTCTGTTAACTGGTCTTGCTCCTATCTTCTGCATATTTCTTTTTAAGATTTGAATTCCTTTCCGCATCATTCTTTTCAGATAAAACCCATTTCTCCTCTTCAACTGATTTGTTTCCTTTTATCTCATTAGAATTTAATTCCTGAGTATCTCTTGGGCAAACTTCCCCAAAGCATTTTAGTCCATTGATCCCATCTTTCTTCTGAATCCACTGAAATCTGCCTTCCTCAAATGTAGGGTACATGTCAGGCTATGCCCAGTTTTCTTCTTCTTCATAAACTCAAAAATAAAGTGGTCATCTCCTCCCAAGGTTCCCATCATTTCTATCATTCTCTGTTAATGAGAATCAGATCCAAAACAGAATTCCCCTTTGTTGGTTTTTCTACCTTTTGAAGGGTGAAATTATCACTAAGGCAAGTTAAGGAGTCATTAAGTGTTTGGCTTTTGCTAGAGAGAGAACCCCCAATAGCTACCTTGATAACTGAAGTCCGTCATCACTACTGTGCCATGCTTCTGGGCCAAGCTTGGGATCTATTTCCCAAACTCCTCATTTATTTCTGACCAAGTGGTCTGTAGTATACTCCAATGACAAAATTACTTCTGTTTCTCCCTTCCTTTTGACCTCCACTCAAATATAGACCATCATACTTCTTCCTTCTTTTGGTTCCCAGATTTCCTTATAAAAATATACCTTCTTAACGTATAATATCACCCACCATTCTTTATATCTGGTTGCTGGGGTTTTTTGTTTATATTTTTAATAAGGTATACTCATCCAAAGTCATGGTCCAATTATTCATTTCACAGTTTAGCCTCTGTTTTGTTACCTATAAGTTTGTTGCTCCTGTTTGGGCGTGTGTGTGTGTGTGTGTGTGTGTGTGTGTGTGTGTGTGTGTGTGTGAATAAGCATTTGTTTAGTGCCTATTATATGCCAGGCACCATGTTAACACTTTGCAAATATCTCACGTGATCCTTATAACAATCCTGAAAGGTGCTGTTATTATGCTCATTTTATAAAGCAAACAGAAATTTAGTGGCTTGTCCAGGGTCACCAACTAGTAAGCATCTGAGTCTGGTTTTAAACTCAGGTCTTCCTGACTCCAAGCACAAAGTTCTATCCAAATCTAGCTGCCTCAAGTGTATAGACATTTAAGGCCAAGGGTGTTGCTATTGGCTACTGTTTTGGGGTTGTGTCTCCTAGGAATTTCTAGGTCTCAGCTACTATATGTCTTTGTTTGTGGCTATTCTTTATGGCATCTACATTTGGGAATATACACAGGCAGTCTTCTCCCTCCACCTTGTTTAAAGCCCTTTTGATGTGGTTTGCAAAAGACCTGGCAAATGCATTCTTACCAGCCTTTGTTTGGTATACTTCATCTCTGGTCAGGAATTTATCAGTCCTGTATTGTTTAACTGTGATACAGAAATCCAAATCCCATTACCAGACACCACCTTCTGTTCATTTCCCTAAATAGTTTTTTTTTAAACTTCTGTATCCTTTGACTTCAACAGACAACAGTGAAGGCAACAATGCCCTTATGGCTTTGTTTCTCGCCCAAGACTTCATAACCACTGGCAATACTTTTTAGTTTCCTTCTGGTAGTGTCATCTGTGCCCACACGAATCACCAAATGTCAGTGGTTGTCATTCGTTTTCATAAATATTGGGAAGATCTCTGTAATGTGGCGAGTACATACTCCAGGAAGACCACAAATCTCTGTATTACCAACTCAACAAATGCTCCTAAGCATGATATCACCAGCTACTACTACCCTTCTCTCCTCTTCTTTATCTGCCCCTTATAAGATGATCTCTCACTTGATAATTTCTTATTCTGCAGGGCATCCAGGTCTTCCTGAAGGAAGATCCTCAGATTTGTTTGTTTATTTTTAAGCTCTAATTGTACAGCTGTCCTTTTCCTTCCTTTTCTCCTCTTTATAGCAGTCTTCTGTACTACATCATCCTGACAAAGGTCGAGTCTTCTCTACTCTACCTCAGATCCTTTTTGCCCCAATCAATGCTTTGCCTCTGTTTCTTTTGGGTGTCCTTCCTTCTCCCTATCAACCTGGCGTGTGGAGAGGTATTCTTTTAATCACTTTACCTTCTTCTCTGGGTGGGAGATCAACTTACTCTGGGAGTACAAGTAAAAATCATGCACTGTTGTTGTTTTTTGTCCTTCGTTTTCAAGGAGGACCAATGACATCACAGATAATATTCTATCTTACCAAAATCACCATACATCTATGTCTTAAATACCTACATAGGTACATGTTCTCTCCCCAAGCTGGACTTTTAAGTTATATTGAAGGAATAGTCTGTTTTCAATTTTGTTACAGCACCTAGTTGGTGCCCAATCCATAGTAGGCACTTAATTAGTAATGGTGAATTGATCATCTGATTTGTCCTAGAGGGCAGAACTAGGAACAGTGGGAAGTGAGGTTAAGGCTAGAAGGGGAAAATCTTCTTAAAGATCAGAGCTATATGACAGTGCAGTGGGTGGTCTCTTAGAAGTAGCAAGACCCCATTATTGGGAGTCTTCAAATTGAGTGTGGATGACAATTTGTCAAGGAATTGATCAAGGAAACATTGAACTAAATACCTTCAGAGACCTCTCTTCACTGAGATTATGTGATTCGAAGATTTTCTTTCTCTTCCCCTCCCAGGCCAGTAAGATGTTCCATTATGCACAGTGGAAACATACAGCTGATATAGTCTTCATTCCCTTTACTGTGGTGCTCACTGTTAGCTGGCTCATTCTCTTCCCAAACAAGTGAGCTTTTTCCCAGGAGACAGTGGGGCTTGTGGGAAGTGGTTGTGAGTCTTGGGAAACCTAAGGTCCAAAGTCCTCCTCTTATAGGATCTTCTGTTGCCAAGAGCTGACCTTTAAAAAGCTAATGACGCCTTCCATGTATGGGAAAGTTGGGATGGGGACCTATTAAGGCTTGGTAATCTTCTCCCATCCCTGGGGGCTTGTGTTACTAGTGACCAGGGGTTGTCTGGAAAGTCCCCAAAGTGACCTAATTTTCTTTCTCTCCTGCAAAATCATCCGATTTGCCTATTACTCCACAGACTGGTTAAAACCCTTCTTTGGATATTACTTAACCATTACCCTCCTAATGGTCCCACAGGGTCTCCATATCTTTTGATCCTACTGCATTCTCCATATAGTCCATTCAGTTATTGTAAGTAACAAGGTATGTACAAAGCTGGCCCTAATCTTGGTTTCTGATCTTCCATGTCTTGGTGACCTTCCTGTTGTTTCAGTTGCCTCTTCTACATCTCAGGGGCAAGTAAACAGGAATTCCAGCCCCAGAGGCCTTTGCAACTGTGTTAGGGGGAAGGTACATGAATAGGGGGAATGAGGACTTGGGCCTGGCATTCTAGTGCTAGTACATCTAGGCAGAGGGGGAAGCTGGGTGCTCCACCCAGAGCTTTCCTTCATAGCAACACAACCTGGACTTTGCAGCTCACTCCACTTTTCAATTCCACATAAAAAATTGCCCCCCCAATGTCCCACTCCCCTTCCAGCTTCCTTTTGCATATTATCTCCCCCAATGGACAGTAAGCTCCTTGAGGGCAGGGACTGTCCTTTTTTATTTACATCCTTTTTTTATTTGTATCACCTCTGATTGGTCACCTTCCATCCGTCCATCCCTCTCCACCTCTTTCTGACCCACTTCGTTTCTTGGCTTCTGATTTTCAGAAGACTGATGTGAGGAGTGACTTGGAGGAACAAGATGCAAGCGATGAACAGTCAGAGACAGAGAGGCAAAGGTGGCTCCAGTCCAATGACACCAACCCCTGCAACCCCCTCTGGGCTCAAGGAGTGGGGGTCCTAACTGACCAAGATGCTTGTTCCAGCCTGGTCTTGCCTAAGGCTATCAGATTCCCCAGTTGAGGGATGAAACCTGGATGATGGGTCTTCTAAGGATTAGGTCACTATGGGAAATCCCCTGTATTCTTATTGGGTGTGGGCTCTACAGAGCAAGACTGGGCCTGGACCAGAAACCTTTACTTCTGTCTCTCCCTATCTGTCAGTCCATCTCCACCTCTGTTAGACCTAAAGGAAGAAAGGGATGCATTCTCTCCGTGGGTTTTAGGATGGGTGTTCCTGGCCTGGCTGCTATGCACTGTTCCTATTTATTACAAGGCCTTCATAAGGGTGATGCTGGAGAGAGGATGAAGATTCTTTAGATCTTCCCCAGGTTAATGATTCTGTTCTAGCTATGCAGATGCTGCTGAAGAGAGAGATGAGAGAGTCCCCAGATCCCCATGGAGGCCAAGAAGGAACCATCAACTCCCTGAACCAAAGAGAAGGGACTCAGCCTAGGGGCTGAACCAAGCTGATTAGTCTCTCTCCTTGCAGATCCAAGAGAATCAGACCCAGAGATAGGAATAATAAAACTTAAGTGACTAGGATTTACTGTCTCTGATTCCCTGGCCTCTTTCATTATCAACTTTGTTCCTCATTCAAAGTTTACCTTTATCATTCTCACTACCTCTTTCATAATTTTTTCATTATTTTGATTTGTCATAATTTTCCTGGATACGGAATCTTATAATGTCAGAACCAGAAGGGACTTCAGAGAGCCCAGCTTGGACAAAATGCCCTCCACAACTTCCATACCCAGTGGTCACTGGGCTTTTGTTTGAACACCCACAGAGGTAGAGAGTTACAGCCCATTCTACAGCACTGATTCCTGGAAGTTGGGAGGTTATTTACTAAACTGAATCCAAAACTCTCTCAATGTAACTCTTTGGACCCTGCTGCCCTTGTCACAGACAGCAGTGGAAAATCAGAAGAGGAAGCTGGTTTAGGAAGATCAGTTTTAGACAGGTTGACTCAAAGATAAATTGAACAATGAGGTCCCCGAGGATTTGGAGATCCTGGTGAAAGCAGAGCACCTGTCCACCCTCTTGGCCCCAAACCACCATCTTTTAAGACTCAAACAGATCTGGGTTATCAACAATAATCCCTCTAATGATTCCCTCCATGCATGTCTGAACAAACTGTGCCATTCTTGTCAGAACTGGCTGAAATCTGAACCTATTGAAAAAGAAAAACACATGCCACCAGGGAGGCGAAAATCCCATACTTAGATCTCAGCAAACTTTAGGCAGGAAGGAGCATTATATGGGAGATGGGAAGCCACAGGGATACATTTGGAGGTCAGTCATGGGAAAGGGAGTCCTGGATAAAGATAAGGAGTTAAGTGATGCATCTTTTAGTATAAAACCCCAAGACCATTTTAAAGGGCCCTAAGGACTCAGATCTAGAAGATTATAGATAATCTAGTTCCCCATTTTGGACATGTGTCTAGTCTCATTTACTTCAAACATGGCTGGATTTGACTTTATTCCATTGTAGAAATATAGGCGGCTAGGTGGCAGAAATAGAACCCTGGGATGGAGCCATAAAGACCTAAGTTCAAATCCAGCCTTAGACACTTATTAGCTGTGTGACCCTAGGGAAGTCACTTAACCTATCTGCCTCAGTTTTTTGTTGTTCAGTCATGTCCAACTCTTCATGACCCTATGGACCATAACACACCAGGTCCTTCTATCCTCCACTATCTCTCAAAATCTGTCCAAGTTCATGTTCGTTGTTTCCATGACACTACTTATCCATCTCATCCTCTGCTGTCCCCTTTTCCTTTTGCCTTCAATCTTTCCCAACATCAGGATCTTTTCCAGTGAGTCCTGTCTTCTCATTATGTGGCCAAAGTATTTAAGCTTCAGTTGTAGTATTTGACCTTCCAGTGAATAGTCTGAATTAATTTCTTTAACTATTGACTGATTTGATCTCTTTACTGTCCATCCCAGGGACTCTCAAAAATCTTCTCCAAAAAAAAAAAAATCTTCTCCAGCACTTTAATTCAGAACCACTGATTCTGTGGCTCTCAGCTTTCCTTATAGTCCAACTCTCAGAGCCATACATTGCTACTGGAAAAACCATAGCTTTGACTATATAGCCCTTTGTCAGCAAAGTGATGACTGTGTTTTTTAGTATGTTGTCCAGATTTGCCAGAACTTTCCTTCCAAAAAGCGAATGTCTTTTGATTTCATGGTGGCAGTGATCTTTGAGCCCAAGAATATAAAATCTGACATTGCTTCCTATTTCCTCTTCCTCTGCTTGCCAAGAAGTGATGGGACCAGTTGCCAAAATCTTAGATTGGCAGGGAGGGTATGTTAAGCTTCAAATCAGATTTTACACTCTCTTCTTTCATCTTCATCAAGAAGCTTCCTAATTCTTCTTTACTTCCTGCCATTAGAGTGATATCATCTACATATTTGAGATTGTTGATATTTCTCCTGGCAACCTTAATTCTAGCTCTTGACTCATCCAGCCTGGCAATTTACATGATGTACTTTGCATATAAGTTAAATAAATAAGGTGACAATAGACAACCTTGTCATACTCCTTTCTCAGTCTTAAACCAATCAATTGTTCCCTGCTTGGTTTTTGTTGCTTCTTGGCCCACATACAGGTTCCTCGGGAGACAAGTAAGATAATCTGGTACTCTCATCTCTGAGGACTTGCCACATATTGCTGTGATCCACACAATCAAAGACTTTAGTGTAGTCAATGGAGCAGACATAGACTTTTTTTTGGAATTCTCTTGCTTTCTCTCTAGAGCTTAGTTATACATCAAAAGCGCCATGATTATTCACTGCAACCTGAGCCATCTCCAGTCATCCTAACTTTTGTCCTGCCATTGGACTTTTATGACCATGGAAGAGAGAGTGAGGCTAAAGGCTGTGTGTAACTCTACCTCACTTGAATCCAGTTCACCCATGAGTCAAGACGTTACCTTGTGACATCAATTGTCCTCTTTGAAAACAAAAGACAAGCAACAACAACATTAAGCCCCTACTATGTTCCTGTAGCTACTCAGAACTTGAGCACTCATATAGTACCTTCACCTCATTATATTGTAGGCTGGGTCTCTCAGAAGATTTCAATCAATCCCCACTACTTCTTGCAGCTGGAAAAACTCTATTTTCCACAACACCCTGCTGTTGACTGAGCCTATACCTATTTTGTATTTACAGTCAGCTAGATGGCACAGTGGGTAGGTGCTGTAATCGGAGACAGGAAGACGTGACTTCAAATCCTAACTCACAAAGTCACTAGCTTTGTGATCCTGAGCAAGTCACTTAACCCCTTTCAGCCTCAATTTTTTCATCTATAAAATGGGAATAATGATAGCACCTGTTGTTTGTTGTTCAGTCATATCCAACTGTTCATTACCCCATTTGGGGTTTTCTTGACAAAGATACTGGAGTAGTTTGCCATTTCCTTCTCCAGCTCATTTTATAAATGAGGCAAACAGAGTTAAGGGACTTGCCCAGGGTCACACAACTAGGAAGTGTCTGAGGCCAGATTTGAACTCAGGTCTTCCTGATTCCAGGCCTGGCATTCTCTCCGCTGCCTTATAATATAATAGCACCTACCTTCCAGAGATGTGGAGAGGATCAAATGAGAGGATATTTGCAATGTAGTATAAGATTTGCAAATCTTAACACTCTATGTAAATGCTAGAGCTATTATTAGTGTCATTATTATTTGTATTTACATTTTTATATACATATATGTATGTATGTACAAGTTGTGTAAGTTACCACCCCTCCAACCACCCTATCTCCCTGATTGTAAGCTTCTCTAGGGCAAAAATACTCAGTAGACTCTCTGCTGACCTTCACAGGTAAAAAGACAAAACATTAAATAGACCTCCCTTTCAACAAGCTTATATTCTATTGGGAGAAAGTGGAGAGACAACAAGAACATATAGAATCATAGACTTAGAGCTGAAAGGGGCCTTAGATTCAATACGACAAACATTAATTAACAGCCAGGCACTGTGCTAAG
This sequence comes from Vombatus ursinus, assembly GCF_900497805.2. Taxonomy (NCBI): domain Eukaryota; kingdom Metazoa; phylum Chordata; class Mammalia; order Diprotodontia; family Vombatidae; genus Vombatus; species Vombatus ursinus. The sequence goes on along the minus strand of NW_020954713.1, from coordinate 431,844 downwards.
TACTGGAGATAAAAAAAAAAGGTAAAAGACAGTCCCTGCCCTCAAGGAGCTTACAATCTAATGAGGGGAGACAACATGCAAACAAATAAAGTAAAGCAAGCTATAGACAGAATGAATAGGAGATCATTAAAAGAGGAACTGTATTGGAATTAAAAGGGGTTAGGAAAGACTTCCTGCAGCAGGTGGGATTATAGAGACCAGCTAGTCAAATGCTCTCATTTTACAGATGAGGAAACTGAGGCCTGTACAGGTTAAGTAACTTGCCTAAAGTGTCAAAAGTAGTAATTGGCAGAGCCATTATTTGAACGTAGGTCTTCTCACTCTCAACCCAGTTTCCTGGTTTCCTCAAGGAAGAGTTACCTAGCCTGGGCAGCTATAAGGTATTTTTTTGCCTGGAAGAAAGGACAAACCCACATCATGCAATGTGACCAATCCTTACACGCAAGGCCCAGCCTTTAGCGTTGTACTTTTTTCCCAGTAGACTCATTGAAGAGCAAGTGAATTAATGAATGATGCTTGTATGTGTATATGCACAGGGCAGAAAAAGAGAATTGCCCTAAACCTTCACCCAGGACCTAAAAAGAACGTAGGACTCTGAGATGAATTATGGTAGCAGCTATAATCAATCAACCAATTGATAAGCATTAATAAAGCACCCACTATGTGTTAGGGCGTGTGCTAGATTCTGGAAATATGAAGACAAAGGTGAAAAAATCCTAATTCTCAAGGAGCTCACAAACCTAGGAAGGGTAGACAACGTCTCCATGTATGTGTAACAATTATAACCCCGGCTGGACCCAGGGTGCTTGGTCTTGGTGCCTTCTTCCTCTCCATTAAGGAATCTCTCTCTGCTCTGGACCCACCCATGTGAACCACGTTCAGTCCTGGGAGAGATTGGTCACCTAAAAGAAGCTCACAATCTTTGGTTCTTTCCACTCTTACCTTGGAGCCACAGGGAAAATCACTTAAACTTTAAGTTTTGACTCATGTCATGGGTTACTCCAAAGAACAGTAGAAACATACCTAAGTTACAATGTAAAACAGCTATTTCTTTCCTCTGCACCAAAGAAATGCAAAGTACAAAAGACACAAACTCTCATTTAAGAACAGCAATGACAACTTTAAGAACAGCAGTAATGACTGCTGTTATGTTTTCCCAGGAGATTGGGACTTAGAGGCATTCAAATCTAAAGTAGTGTGTTGGACTGCTTAATCAGCATTTCACATTTCACCTCAGCTCTGCACCATCCAAACAATTCCCTGCAAGTTCATGTGTTCTGGCAAACCAAGTTTGGGGTTGGGCTCATTCATGAACTGATAGTCATCTCCTTTAAGAACAACTATGGTGGATAGAGAAAAAGAACCTTCCAAACCACATGAAGACTCAGGACTTCTAGATCTCTGGAATTCATAAGGCGGCCTTTAAGGCTGGAAATGTCAAGATTGATTCTTGATCATCCACTCTAGGAAAAGAAAAACAAAACAGAAAAGACAGTCAGAAACTCAGATTTGGAGAAGTCACCAAGCTGCCTGAATAGAGAAGACCACCCCTTCCTCACTGAAGAGTGTGCTGGTAAATATTTAACAATCAGCTCTTGGGAGGGGGGAAAGAGGGGAATGTACACAAGTCACACTTTTAAGTTAAATTCTCCATCATTTTCTTAAGTTTAGATAATCAGTAAAACAATAATTCAATTCAGTGTTTGTCTTTAACAATCTTCTTTCTCAAGTCCATCCAAGCACTTTATAAATGCTTGTTGAATGACTGATTACAAGGAATATTTATTCCAACATGGTATAGTGGAAGGTATACAGGCCTGGGACTCAGAGATTCTGGGTTCAAATGCTACCCTCCACCCAATGTTTACTGACTGTTTGACCTTGGCCAAGTCACTTCATTTCCCTGGACCTCAGATTCATCATTTGTAAAACCAAGGGATTGGACTAGATCTAGAAAGAGAAAGTCTCTTCTGAATCTATGATTCTCTAATTTTATGTGAAGCATAAGAATTGCTCTAAGAATTTAGTCACACTAGGAAGTGTGGTAAAGCAACTCCTTGGGATCCAAGCCACTAGATGATGCAATAAAGCTTTCTCTTCATCAGTTCATGAACTCTGAACAGCCCAGATAACACCAGTCATCCAAGTCTTACCAACCTTTAAACCATAAATGCTTATTCCTTTTCTTTTCCCTTCCTCTAATTAAGCACCTACCACATATGCCAGGCATTGTGCTAAGCTCTAGGGATACAAAGAAAGGCAATCCTGGATCTGGAGGAACTAACAATCTAATGAGGGTGTACAGGCACCAACCAAAGACAGGATAAATTGGAGATAATCAGGAGAGGGAAGGCACTAGCTTTAAGAGGCATTGTGAAAGACTTCTTGTACAAGGTAGGATTTTAGCAGCTAAACAAAACCTGCTGCTCATAGTGAATGCATTCGACTCATGAGGTGTTTATTAGGTGAATCTGTTGCTCAGCTCCGGGTCCCATCAGGATGCTCTCTACCTTGATAATTGAATCATTGTGAGTTTTAGTCTGCTATTGCAAACTCTGGGAGAGCCTCCAAGCACTTGACTGAGTACAACAGCACCACCTGTTGGCAGGATAAAGGAGGACTGACCTTGTCGTGCTTAAAGACCTGTGAAGCTCACTTAGCATGCTCTAGAAGAAAAGGGAGGGGTCTTTATACAAGCAATCAAAAGACAACTGTTATTAGAGTGCATATAATATGTACTTTCTATTGAACATGCTATTAAGTGTTATCTTGCTTTGCAGTGTATTTTGCTGGTGATGCTACACTTTTCTATATAAGCTAATATGACAGGTTATACATTTATTATAGCAATATCTACATATAGTGTGTTTCTGCATGCAATCTATGAATTTAGTTCCTTTATGCAACTCAATTCATCAGTTCACAGGATCATAGATTTCAAACTGAGAGACCCCTTAAAGGAATATAGTCCCACCCCTTCATTTTACAGATGTGTTGCTCTGTGTTTGGTATTGCTGTGGAATATATGTCCTTAATTTAATCTGCACACTGTTGTTACACGTGCTATTGATGATGTGTGAAGCATTGTTTGTCACTTGCACTCATGAAAGATGAATGCAATATTTCTTTGTTTTTAATTTTCAGTTGATATCTTTTGCTTTCACATGACCTTCATTTCCCAATATATTCTCTATCTCAACCACCTCATGACCATACCACATTTCCAGCTGACCTCCCCCACCAAAGATGAGAAATTAGGAGGAGTTGAGAGCTCTCAGCCCACCTCCTCATTTAATATCCACCAATCAGGGGTTACTTTTCTCTTGTCAAGGAAGTTCCCAGTAATTTGATGTCAGAAGGACACACCTTGATTTATACTGGTGAGGGATCTCCCTTAGCATCTTTGATTACTGAGAGAGAGACCAGTAGTCATCAACTTATTGATTATTGGCCAGACTAATTAATAAATTAATTTTAATACCAGGAAACTTTGTCTCTAGGAATTTTATTTGTGACATTTTGATATTACCATCTGGTCATATCCATGTGTAGAGTCATCTTTTGCATTGTTGAAAAACAGTGTTTGCTATGACCAGCAAGTTATCTTTACAAAACTTCATCAGTGTCTGCCCTGCTTCATTTAGTACTCTAAGGCCAAGCTTGCCTGTTGTTCCAATTATCTTTTGATTTCCTACTTTAGCATTCCAATCCCCTATAATGAATGCAACACCTTTTTTGTGTGCTATTTCTAGAAAATGTTGTGAGTCTTCATAGAATTGGTCAACTTTGACCTCTTAGGTAGGAGTGGTTGGAGCATAGACTTGTATTACTGTGATGGTGAATAGTTTTCCTTGGATTAGAACACATATTCTGTTATTTTTAAGATTACACCTCAGTGCTGCTTTTCTCATCCTTTTATTTACTATGAGGGCTTCTCCATTTCTTCTAAGGGATTCTTAGAGAGATACGTGTAATGATCACCTGAATTAATAAGTTCACCAACACCCAAGATGTTGATGTTTACCTTTCCATTTCCTGTTTGACTACATCCAATTTACCTTGGTTCATAGATCTTACATTCCAGATTCTTATGCAATATTGATCTTTACAGCATGAGACTTTTCTTTCATCCCCAGACACATCCACAGCTGAGCTTCCTTTCAGCTTTGGTTCAGCTGCTTCATTAGTACTAGAGCTACTTGTAGTTGCCTTCACTCTTCCCTAGTAGCATGTTGAATACCTTCCAGCCTGAGGGTCTCATCTTTTGGTGTTATGTCTTTTATTATTTTGTACTCTATCATTTTAATACTGTCTGTGGGATTTTCTTGGCAAAGACGCTGGAGTGGTTTGCCATTTCCTTCTTCAGTGGATCACCTTTTGTCAGAAATCTCCATGATGACCTGTCCATCTTGGGTAATCCTGAATGGCATAGCTCATGGTTTGATTGAGTTACACAATCCCCTCTACCTCAAGTTAGCTATTATTATTTGTTCTGATTCAAATTCATTTGTGTGTTAAGTCAGGTCAGTTGTTTTTCTGAATTATTTTACTACATGAAAGACATGATTTTAAAAAGACCTTAGACATCATATTTTGAGAAATTATCAAGGAAAACTGCCCCAATATTTTAGAACCAGAGGATAAAATAGAAATTGAAAGAATACATTGATCACCTCCCAAAAGAGTTTCCAAAGCGAAAACTCCCTGGAATATTATAACCAAATTCCAGAACTCCTAGGTCAAGAAGAAAATATGTCAAGCAGCCAGAAAGAAATAATTTAAATATCATGGAGCCACCATCAAGTTCACATAAAATTTAGAAGTTTTATGCTAAAAGAGTGGAGAGCTTGGAATATGATATTTGGCAGAGGAGCTAAGATTATAACCAAGAATAACCTACCCAGCAAAACTGAGTATGATCTTTTAGGGGGGAAATGGACATTTAATGAAATAAATGACTTTCAAGCATTCCTGATGAAATGACCAGAGCTGAATAAAAATGAAACTTTCAAATACAAGACTCAAGAAAAGCATAAAAAGGTAAACATGAAAAAGAAATCATAAGGAACTCAATAATGTTAAACAGTTTACATTCCTACATGGGAAGATGATACTTGTAACTCCTAAGAACTTCATTATGAGGGTAGCTGGAAGGTGTATACATAGAGGGTATGGGTATAAACTGACCCTGATGGGATGCTGTCATAAAAAATGAAGGAGGGAAAAAGAGAGATGCCTTGGGGAAAAGGGGAAAGGAGAATAAGAATTGGGGAAATTATCTCACATAAAGGAGGCAGGCAAAGAAGAACTTCTACAGTGGAGGGGAAAATGAGGTCAGACAGTGGGTGAGAAGATTAAGATTGATCCTGAATTGTCTTCTTATTGATCCTATTTACAATTAATTGATTTTGTCCTGTAACTGCTTTTGTCCTTTAATTGCTTAAGTCATGGTTCTTTGTCTCTGAACTTGGTTCAGAGATTCAGTTGGGTCAAGTTTTAAAATCCAGTTTTCCTGATAATCACTGAGCTCTTCTTGCTGCATTGAATTTAACTGATCTTGGGGAATGCATGTGGAAAGAAAGGGAATGAGACTGAGCTATCATTCAAGGATGTCTAGTTCGCTGTCCAAAAGTCTAGGCTGCTATCTTGCACCTGGATTTAAACAATGAGCACTTCGTAGTGGCATGAGAGAAAAGGGGGGGGGGGGAAATCATTGCTAGCCTCCATTACCAAACTTCCAACCAATCATGTTGTTCCCTGTACCTCAGCTCTGTAACAATCATGTTGCCCTTAATTCTGTGATGTCTTCTATCGTGTTCTGTTCTTTGTTCTGTAGTCCTCTAAACCTACAAAAGGAAAACTGTCTTTTTGCTTTGGTCCTTGGCACAAATGGAGGTAGCATTCTTCTACTAATAAATAGGATCTTGCTCAGAAATATGCCTCAGTTTACCCTTTTGTTAAAATTCAATCACAACATGGGCTATGTTTGAACCTTACTCTAATCAGAATTGGTTCAAAGAGAGAATAACATACACACTCAATTGTGTATAGAAATCTATCTTACCCAGCAGGGAAGTCAGTGAGGAGGTGGATAAGAGAAAGGAGAGGACTAGTAGAAGGGAAGGTGGATTAAGGGAGACAGTAGTCAGAAGCAAAACAGACTTTTGAGCAGAGACAAGGGGAGAGAGAGGGAGAGGGGGAGAGAAAGGAAGAGAGAGAGACAGAGACAGAGACAGAGAGAAGAAAATATGATGAAGGAAAAAAACACAGTATTCGTAACTGTGAATGTGAATGGGATGAACTTGTGAATAAATTGGAAACAGAAAGGATTAGAAACCAGAATCCAACAATATGTTGTTCAGAAGAAACATACTTGAAAGAGAGAAACATGTAAGGGACTGGAATAGAATTATTATGTTTCAGTTAAGGTAAAAAAAAAAGACAAGGTAGCAATTATGATCTAAGACAAAGCAAAAGCAAAAATAGACCTAATTAAAAGAGATAAACAGAGGAGCTACATTTTGCTAAAAGATACCATAGACAATGAAGTAATATCTATACTAAACACATATGCACCCAATAATGTAGCATCCAAATTCTTAAAGGAAAAGTTAAATGAATTACAAAAGAAAATAGACAATAAAACAATATTAGTGGGGGACTTCAACTTTCCCCTCTCAGAACTAAATAAATCTAATTATAAAATAAATAAGAAAGAAGCAGAGAGAAATAAAATTTTACAAAAGTTAGATTATAGACCTCTAAAGACAACTGAATGGAAGTAGAAATGAATATGCCTTTTTCTCAGCTGTACATGGCACCCTCACAAAAACTGCTCATGTATAAGGCATAAAAACCTCACAAACTAATTCAGAAAAGCAAATATATTAAATGCATCCTTTTCAGACCATAATGTAATAAAACTAATATTCAATAAAAGACCATGGAAACACAGATTAAAAATTGATTGGAAACTAAATAATCTAAATCTAAAGAATGAGTGTGTCAAAGAACAAATCATAGCAACAATCAATAATTTATTAAAGAGAATGAAAACAATGAGACAGCATACTGAAATTTGTGAGATGCAACAAAAGCAGTACATACAGAGAAATTTATATCTCTAAATGCTTCTGTCAATAGAATTGTGAAAGAGCAGATCAATGAATTGGGTTGCCAGTTTTTGAAAATACTAGAAAAAAGGTAAAATTCCCAATTAAACACCAAATTGAAAATCCTGAAAATCAAAGTAGAGATTAATAAAATTGAAAGCCAGAAAACCATTGAACTAATAAAGAAAACTAGGAGTTAGTTTTATGAAAAACACAATAAAATAGATAAACCAGTATCCAAAATGAAAAGGGTGAATGCACCATCAAAGAAGAGGAAATTAAAGCAATTATTAGGGGCTATTTTGCCAATTTTTATGCTAATAAATCTAATAATCTAAGTGAAATGAATATTTATAAAATATAAATTGTTCAGGTTAACAGAAGAGGAAATAGAATATTTAAATAACTCTAACTTAGAAAAAAGAAATTGAACAAGCCATGAATGAGCTCCCTAAGAAAATTCCTCAGGACCAATAGATCCACTAGTGAATTTTACCAAATATTTAAAGAACAATCAATTTCAATACTATAGAGATGATTTGGAAAAATAGGCAAAGGAAGAGTCTTACCAAATTCCTTTTACAACACAAATATGGTACTTATACCCAAACCAGGAAGAGCAAAAACAGAGAAAGAAAACTACAGACCAATTATCCTAATGAATATTGATGCAAATATTTGAAATAAAATACTAGCAAGGAGATTACTGAAACATATCATAAAGATCAAACACTCTGACTAGGTGGGATTTATGCCAGCAACGCAGGGCTGGTTCAGTATTAGAAAAACTATCAGCATAATTAACCATATCAATTAAAAAATAGAAATCCTATGATTATCTCAATAGATTCAGCAGAAGCTTTGACAAAATACAACCTTCATTCCTATTAAAGAACATTAGAAAGCATAAGAATAAATGGGACTTTCCTTTAAATAATACAGAATATCTGTCTAAAACCATCATCAAGCATTATCTGTAATGGGGATAAGCTAGAAGCCTTCCAATAAGATCAGAGGGGAAGCAAAGATGCCTATTATCACAACTATTATTCAATATTGTACTAGAAATGCTAGATTTTTAGCATTAAGAGAAGGAAATTTAAGGAATTACAGTAAGCAATAAGGAAACAAAGCTATCATTTTTCAGACAATATGATGCTATACCTAGAGAGTTAACTAAAAAACTAGTTGAAACAATTAACAACTTTAGCAAGGATATAAAATAAAACCACATAAATCATCACCATTTTTATATATTACCAACAAAATTAAGCAGGAAAAGATAGAGAAATTCACTTAAAATAACTGCAGACAATACAAAATACTTAACACCTACCTGTCAAGACAAACCCAGGAACGATTACAAAACACTTTTCACACAAATACAGATATAAACATTTGGAAAAATAGTAATTGCTCATGAGTAGGCTGAGTCAATATAATAAAAATGACAATTTTACCCAAGTTAATATACTTATTCATTGCCATACCAAACAAACTACCAAAAAAAAATTTATAGAGCTAGAAAAAATTATAACAAAATTATCTGCAAGAACAAAGGGCTAAGAATATCAAGAGAATTAATTTTAAAATGTGAAGGAAAGGAGACAAATAGTACCAGATTTCAAACTATATTACAAAGTGACAATCAAGATAACAATCTGGTAATGGCTAACAAATAGAGTAGTGGATCAACGGAGTAGATTAGATACACAAGACACAGTAATACACGACTATAGTAATCTAGCATTTGATAAATGTGAAGATCCAAGCTTTGGGACAAGAACTCACTATTTAACAAAAATTGCTAGGAAAACCAGAAAACAATTTGGTAGAAACTAGGTATAGAATAGCATCTCACATTGTATACCAACGTAAGGTCAAAACTGGTACATGAATTAGATGTAAAGGGTAATATCATAAGCAAATTAGGGGAGCATGGAAAATTTTACCTGTTAGATTTATGGATAAAAGAAGAATTTATGACAAAACAAGAGAGAGACACTATTAAGGGAGGTAAAATGGATAATTTTGATTACATTAAATTAAAAAGGTTTTGCACAAAAAAATCCAATGTAGCCAAGATGAGAAGGAAAGCAGGAAACGGGGGGTGGGGAGGGAGACAGAGGGATTTTACAGCAAGTTTCTTTGATAAAGGCCTCATTTGTCAACTATATGGAAAACTGAGTCAAATTTATGAAACTATGAGACACTTCCTAATTGATAAATGGTCAAAGGATATGAACAGGGAGTTTTCAGAAGAAGAAATCAAAGCTATCTATACTCATATGAAAAAGTTCTCTAAATCATTTTTGTTTAGAGAAATGCAAAGCAAAACAATTCTGAAGTACCATCTCATACTTAGCAGATTGGCTAATATAACAGAAAAGGAAAATGACAAATACTGGAGGTGATGTGGAAAAACTGGGACACTAATATAGTGTTGGTGGAGTTGTGAACTGATCCAATCATTCTGGAGAACAATTTGGAACTATGTCCAGAGGGCTATAACTATGCATATTCTTTGATCCAGCAATACCACTGCTAGCTCAGTATTCCAAAGAGATCAAAGAAAAAGAAAAAGAAAAGGACCTACAATATACAAAATATTCGTAGCAACTCTTTTTGTAGTAGCAAAGAATTGGAAACTGAGAGGATGCACATCAACTGGGAAATGACTAAACAAGTTGTGGTATGTGATTGTAATGGAATACTATTGTGCTATAAGAAATGATGAGCAGGATGGTTTCAGAAAAACCTGAGAAAATTTATATGAACTGATGCAAACTGAAGTGAGAAGAACCAAGAGAACATTGTACACAGTAAGTCACATTGTAAGGATGATCAACTGTGAATGACTTAACTATTCTCATCAATACAATGATCCAATGTGATGAAAAATGCTATCCATCTCCAGAAAAAGAACTGTTGGAGTCTGAATGTGGATTTGAAGAATAATTTTTTCACTTTATTTTTCTTGCCTTTTTTTGTAACATGGTGAATATGGAAATGTGTTTGCATGATTTCACATGTATAATTGATATCATATTTCTTGCCTTCTCAATGGGAGAGGTGGAAGAGAGAGAATTCAAAACTCAAAATTAAAAAAAATTAATGTTAAAATAAATAGTTAATTTTCAAAAATAAGTTGCCACAACCACACAGGCCTTTTACGCATGTGCCTGTCCCATTGGTGCTGTGGTCACCTGTGGGAGAGTGTACTCCAATATATGCATGAGGGGGCTGGGAAATCTTTTTGCTACTTCATTTGTTGTGCTGTTTCTATAAATGTCTTTTCCTTGAGTTAATTGGTCCTCCGGCTAGCTGTATCATTTTAAGTATCTTGAACATGGGGTAGTTTCTACAAGAGACCTACATGAAAAAAAAAAGGAAATGACCCAAGCCAAGAGAATGATCTGTCCAAGGTCACCCAACAAATAAGTGACGCAGTCTGTGTTTAGAGAAAACTCATTTATCCACCCTAGGAATTTGCCTTTTTAGAGCTCTTTAAAAGCAAGAAAGACCTTTTTTCAGCACATCTCTTTGAGATACATAGTGCAAAAATGATTATGCCCATTTTACGGATGAGGAAATTGAGCCTCCAGAAGGGAAAAGTGGATTTGACCAAGGTCATGTATCCAGTGACAAAACCAGGACTTGGACTCAAGTTTCATGATGCAAAATCTAAGACTTTTACAATGTTACTGGTCCTAGTAATCCAGCACACTCCCACAACCCAAGGCATCAGGAAGGCCTTTTTCTAGATTACAGAGAAGATCGCACCTGCACCTGTGCTTAAAGGAAGGGAGCTTGAGATCATGCTTGTGTCTTCACATTCCCCGAGGTGATATCAGGAAGAACTATAGATCATCTATTAGAGGCAGCTAATGCAGGAGTTCTGGGCCTGGAGTCAGGAAGACCTGGGTTCAAATCCATCCTCTGACACTTACTAGCTGTGGGACCCTTCATCTGTAAAATAGGGATTATAATAGCACCTATTTTCCAAGGTTGTTGTGAGCATCAAATCAGACAATGTTTGTAAAGCACTTTGCAAAGCTTAAAGTGCTACATAAATGCTAACTATCGTTATTATTACTAACACTATTATTATTACTTCATCTACACAGAATTGGTCTGGTTCAAGCTCAGCCATCCCTCTTGTGGTGACCTGACACCCCCTAGTGTCATGGGAAAGAATTGGAGCATCCCTAAACTTTCAAATTTGTGAAAGGGTGAGTCCTCCGTCCATCCTACTATCCCTGGCAAAAATCTCCTCTACAGCTTCTCCTACAGGCCCTTCTTGAAAATTCCCAAAGACTGAGAACTTCTCCTTCATGAGACAACACACATAGCTTACAGAGATATCATGGTGTCATTTACACAAAGATAACTAGGTTGGAAACCAGAGACCTACTTAACTTCAATGTCTGGCTCTATTATGAACTCTGGGACCTTTATCTAACCACATGCCTTCTTTAAGACTCAGTTTCTTCCTCAGTAACTTAAGGATAATAATAGTTGCCTTACATAGTTCCCAAGAGTGTCATGAGAAAAATGTTTCACAAGCCAGAAAAGACTATTGAAATATGAATTAATATTATTCCATTGAGGGGCAGTCCAATATAAGGAAGTTATTCCTTATAGAGACAAAATCTGCCTCCCAGTAACTGAGTCAGTATGGTACACAGTGGAAAGAGCACTAGGTTTGGAGTCAGAGCCATAGGGATTAAACTGGTAATTTGTTGTTTGCCCTTTGTTTTCAGAGAGGACCGATGAGGTGCACAAAGTCGCCAGTTTCACTCTGTCTTCCAGAGTCATTGATATCCAGTGGTAAGACAAAAGTCAAGAAAACTGGCAATAGGGCAGGATGCAATGGAGTACCTTGGCATCTTCAATGTCTGAATCAACTCTAAGCATTCCATAATATCTGCTTCATTGGAACAAATTGTTCTCATTCATGCATACCACCCTCACACTCTTGGGGTATACATCCCCCTAACTCACTGACAGATATGAGGCCCATTGTTTACCCTTAACTTTGTTTAGCCTATCTGCCAACACATTTTACCAGGGGGTGGCTGCTGCACATGCCACAGCTTCTTGGAGCCACAGGTGAGAGTTGGGTGCCAGGTGGACACCAAAGGTGGATAAGCAGCCCTGAAAAGGGTTTGACAGCCCTCACACTAAAAGTCCTAATCCTCCCTGACCACCCCACACATACCCCACTGGTTTAGAGAGCTCCCAAATAAGGAAAGTCCCCCTACCAATAAAGGGGGGGTACTTTCTCTATAACTCATAGTTTTTAGAAAGCTGCCTAGAGCACTGAGAGGTTGTCTGTCAGTCAACAAGCATTTATTGAGAATTCATTATGTGCTGGGCATTATGCTTAATGCTGAAAATATAAGGGAAAGAAAAAAATCACAATTCCTGCTCTCAAGGAGCTCACGTTATAATGGGGGATACAACCTGCAAACAAATACAAGATATATAGATATGGATATGTACACATATATGTATGTGTATGTATACATATATACATACATGTTTGCATCATAAATGGAAGGTAATCTTCGAGGGAAGGTTCTGAAGTGGAATGAGGAGGGAAAAGCCTCCTACAGTAGGTGAGATTTAAGCTGAGTCTTAAGGGAAGCCAGGAGGCAGAGACAAGGAAGAACAGTCCAGGCATGCAGATCAGTCAACACAGATTCTTGGAGTCATGTGTGAGGAACAGTAGGGAGGGCAGGGTAGCTAGATGACCGTGTACTTGGAGGGCAGTAAAGTGAAAGAAGACAGCAAAGGTGGGAAGGGACCAGGTTGTGAAGGGCTTTAAATAAAAAGCAGAAGACTATATTTGATCCTCAAGGTAATGAGATGTTACTGGAGTTTAATGAGTGGAGGGATGATGTGGTTAGACTTGTCTGTACTTTTTTAGGAAAATCAGTTTGACAGCTGAGTAAAAGGATTGCAATGGGAAGAGATTTGAGTCAGAGGCCCCAATCAGAAAGGCTAGTGAAATATTCCAGGTAAAGAGTGATAAGAAATTGTACCAAGGTGGTGAGTGGAGAAAAGGGGATATTTATATATGTGGGGGGGGGGGGTATGTGTGTATGTATATTGTGGGGTCCCAATTGGGGAAAAGTCACAAAATACAGTAATAAGTGAAAAGCCATAAAAACTTAAACTCTATGAAAGGTGGAAGCCCAAACATAGTGATCTGTTAAAAATCATAACTTAGGTATGAATCACAGATCTAAATAATTGGAAAAACATCAGTTGCTCATGGGTAGGCCAAGCTAATATAATAAAAATCATAATTCTACCTAAATTAATTTACTTATTCAGTGCCATATCAATCAAACTACCAAAAAATTATTTTATAGAGCTAGAAAAAATAAGAAGAAGATTCATTTGGAAGAACAAAAGGTCCAGAATATCAAGGAAAATTATGAAAAGAAATGCTAGGGAAGGTGACCTAGCCATTCCAGATCTTAAATTGTATTATAAAGCAGCAATAATCAAAACTACTTGGTACCAGCTAAGAAATAGAGTGGTGGATCAGTGGAATAGGTTAGGTACACAAGTAGTCAGTAGGCAATGACTACAGTAATCTACTATTTGATAAATCCAAAGACTCCAGCTTCTGGGATAAGAACTGACTATTTGACTGATGGGAAAACTGGAAAATAGTATGGCAGAAAGTGGGCACAGACCAACATCTTATACTGCATACTAAAAGAAAGTCAAAATGGGTATATGATTTACATATGAAGGCTGATACTATAAGCAAACTGGAAGAGCAAGGAATAGTTTACCCATCATATTTATGGTGAACAGAAGAATTTATGACCAAATGAGACAGAGAACACTATGAAATGCAAAATAGATCATTTTGATTACATTAAATTGAAAAGTTTTTGCACATGTATCTCAAAGAGATAATAAAAATGGCAAAAGGACCCACATGTACAAAAATATTTATAGCAGCTTTTCTTTATGGTGGCAAAGAATTGGAAATTGAGGGGATGCCCATCAATTGGGGAATGGCTGAACAAGTTGTGGTATATGAATGGAATGGGGTACTATTGTGCTATAAGAAATGATGAGCAGGCAGACTTCAGAAAAACCTGGAAAAACTTGTATGGACTGGTGCTGAGTGAAGTGAGCAGAACCAGGAGAACGTCGTACACAGTAACAGCTACATTGTACAATGACTAACTTTGATAGACATAGTTCTTCTTGGCAATGCAACGATCTAAGACATCTCCAAAAGTCTCAAGATGGAAAATGCTACCCACATCCAGAGAAAGAAGTATGGAGTTTGAATGCTGATTGAAGCATACTATTTGCTATTTTTTTCTTCCACTTTGTTTTGTTTTTTCTTTCTTGTGGTTCTTCCTATTGGTTCTAATTCTTTTTTACAACATGACTAATGTGAAAATATATTTAATAGGAATGTAGATAGGGAGCCTATGTCAGATTGCACGCTGTCTTGGGGAGGGAGGTGGGGAGGGAGGGGGAGAAAATTTAAAATTCAAAAGCTTATGGAAGTGATTGTTGAAAACTAAAAATAAATTAATTAATTATCAAAAAATAAAAAAAAAGAAATGATGAGCAGGCAGACCTCAGAAAAACCTGGAAAAACTTGTATGGACTAATGCTGAGTAAAGTGAGCAGAACCAGGAGAACCCTGTACACAGTAACAGCCTCATTACGGGATGACTGACTTTGATAGACTTAGCTCTTCTCAGAAATGCAAGGATCTAAGACAACTCCAAAAGACTCATGATGGAAAGCGCTATCCACATCCAGAAAAAGAACTATGGAGTCTGAATGCAGATCAAAGCATACAATTTGCTCTTTTTTTTCCCTTCTGTTTTGTTTTGTTTCTTCTTTCTTGTGTGCTTACTCCTATTGGTTCTAATTCTCCTTTACAACATTACTAATGTTAAAATGTGTTTAATAAGAATGTATATGTAGAGCCTATATCAGATTGCACACTGTCTTGGGGAGGTGGGAGGGGAGGAAAATAGAGAAAATGTAAAACTCAAAAGTTTATGGAAGTGAATGTTGAAGACTAAAAATAAATAAATTTAAAAATTAAAAAATGAAAAAAGATATTGAATCATAATTTAGACACTGAGTCAAAACTTAGATATTATGACCTATGAAAGCCATAACAAGAATATCATGACCCTTATGTGACCGGTACATGATCAATACACAAACTTATATTTGGGCATAACATTGGCTTAACTCCCAAGTTCATTACTAAGCAGAAAACCAAAAATATCCACCAATCAGTAGTGATGCATTCTCTAGCTCCTCTTCCCTTTGTCTGTTTTCTATAATTACAACAGGAATTTTTAGGGTTCTTTTGCAGGGATTTACTGATTGGTCTGGCCACTGTCCCAGACCTCTGATTATCTGAACTCTTGGGAGGGATCCATCATACTGGCCCCCACCCATCATACTGGCCCCCAATGTAAGTAACCCAATTGATTAAACTACTACTTATAATCAATCTGGAGTTCTTTGACCTCTTCCTTTGGTATCAAACTTGTCCCACTGTTTGGGAGGGAGATGCGGGATTCCCTAGGTGGGGGAATTCTGGACCTTCCATATATGTATATATGCATATGTATGTGTGTGTACATACATCTACATGTGTCTGTATTCAATGATATTGTGAAGGTGGAAACAAAACTTGCTAGCAGATCAAATCTGTAGGGCCCACTTTGAGTTAGGAATCCAGGATGACACCAAGATTATGAGCTTTGGTGACTGGGAGGATGATGTTTTCCAAGAAAGTAATAGAAAAGTTGAGAAATGGGGAGGGTTTGGGTGGGAAAGTAAATGAGTTCTGTTGAGTTGAATTTAAGATGCCTAAGGGACATCTAATTAGAGGTCCCCAAGAATCAGTTGTTGATGCAAGAGTAAAGCTCAGGAGATTAGGACTAGATATATAGGTGACTTCCATATAGAGGTAATAGCTGGAGTTGATGAGATCATTAGGTGAGATACTCTAAAGGGAAAAGATAAGAAGAGTCAGGAAGAGAGCCTTGGGAGATACTAGTGGAAGTAACCTGCATGAACAGCAAAGACCAAAGAGTGGTTGGACAGGTAAGAGGAGATTGAAGAAAGAGCAGGGTCATGAAAACCTAGAAAGCAGAGAGTATCCAGGAAGAGAGTATTATTAACAATTATTAACAGTAACTTGTTTTGACTCAGTGTCTAAATTATGATTTAATATCTTTTTTCTTTTTTTAATTTTTAAATTTATTTATTTTTAGTTTTCAACATTCACTTCCATAAACTTTTGAGTTTTACATTTTCTCCATTTTCCTCCCCTCCCACCTCCCCAAGACAGTGTGCAATCTGATATAGGCTTTACATATACATTCTTATTAAACACATTTTAACATTAGTAATGTTGTAAAGGAGAATTAGAACCAATAGGAGTAAGCACACAAGAAAGAAGAAACAAAACAAAACAGAAGGGAAAGCCAAAGGATGATAAGAAGTCAAAGATGAGAGCTGAGGAAAGGCCATCAGATTTGGCAATTAAGAGATCACTGGTTTCAGTTAAATGAGTGGGTTGAAAGCCAGATAGCAGAATGTTTAGAAGTGAGAGGAGAACTGAAGGTACCAACTGTGGAAAGCTTTCTCAAGGATTTCACCCAGGGAAGGAGGAGGGAATATTCAGAATGATAGCTAGTGGAGATGATTGGATCAAAAGTGAGGGGGTTTGGGGTTTTTTTATTTGTTTGTTTTAAGGGTGGGGGAGACATGAGTATGTTTGGGGGCATTAGGGAAGGAGCCACCATATGGGGAAGGTTTGGAGATTAGAGAGTGGGGATGACAGTGGGGACAATCTGCTAAATAAGAAAAAGGGAATGGGATCAAGGGTGAATGTTAAGGGGTTTGATTTAGCCAGAAGGGTCACCTCTTAAGTGAGACAAGGGTAAAGGAGGAGATAGTGGAGATGGGGGTAGGATATATGAATGATATGAGAAGAAGAGGGAAGAAGGAGTTCTCAGCGAATGGATTCCATTTTGTGTGCATGAGAAATGAAGCAAGGTGTTCAGCTGAAGGGGTCGGGGAGAGATGCCATTGGAATCTTGAGAAGGGATGAAAAAAATTTGGAAGAACCCCTGTGGTGAATGACATAGTAAAATAATAGGGGGTGGGAGTGTAAAAGGTTGTCTTTCTGCAGAGAGGACTCAGTTAAGATTATGTAGCAAAAAATTTGTAGTGGATCTGATTAACAAAATTCAGGGATTAAAGTGACTTGCCCAGGATCAAATAGTCAATCTCAGTCTGAAGCAGGACCTGAATTCAGATCTTCCTGGCTCCAAGACCAACTTTCCATCTACTACCTCAAGCTGCTTCCAAGCTTATAGTCAGAGGAGCTGGATTCAAATACTGATTCTGCTCCCAACAAACCTCTGAAAAAAGCCTTTCCCAGCCCTTAATTTTAGCATCTTCCATCTCAGACTGCTCCATACCCTGTCTGTATTTCCTCTGTACATAGTCATTTGCCTGTTTTCTGCACATTAGACTGTGAACTCCTTGAGAGTAAGATCTGGTTTTTTGCCTTGCTTTGCATCACCAGAGTATAGTGCAGTGCCTGGCCCATAGTAGGTTAATAATAAAAGCTAGCTGACTATGACTTCTTATGTAATTAGACAAATCATTTCACCTCACTGGGACTCAGTTTCCTTATCTGTAAAATGAAGACATTAAACTCTATCACATCTAAGTTTCCCTCCAGTTCTAGATATATGATCCTATGATCCTAAGTGCCTTCATCCCACTGAATCTCAGTTTCTTCATCTGTAAAATGAGGGTGTTGGATTAAATGACCTTTGAAGTTTCTTGTAACTCTAAATCTGTGAGGCTTTGATTCCACCAATGGGTCCTGCCTAGGGGTCAAAAGGATAGTGCCTGATCAATTTGACAAGCTCTTCGATTACCTTTAGAGTGGTCCCTCTCTGGATTCACTACCCCCAGGATCAGGTACTACATCTTCCCGTCAAGGTTCTAGGATTAGTCCTACTAAGTTCAGGACCAAATGAGACATCAGCATTGGATGAGTCCTTATCTCAGTACTGCATCCTGAGGTTCATCAGAGATCTGCATGCTACTCTCTCTGTCCTGTCTCTGTTTCTCTCTCTGTCTCTGTCTCTGTTTCTCCCTCTCTCTCTCTCTCTCTCTCTCTCTCTCTCTCTCTCTCTCTCCCCTTCCTTCCTCCCTTTCCTTCTCTCTATCTTTCTCCCTCTCCCCTCCTCTCTTTTACTTCTCTCTTTCTCTCCCTTTCTTCCTTCATCTCACTGTCTCTGCCTCTGTTTCTCTTTCTTTCTCTTTCCCACCTCTCTCAGTCTTTCTTTCTCTGTCCCTCTCCCTCTCTACCTTCCCCCTCTCTCTTATCCTTCCTTGGACTGTTTTATTGAATACCTACTATGTGCAAATAGGGCAGCTAAGTGGTGCAGTTGATAGAGTGCCAAGCCTGAAGTCAGGAAGACTCATCTTCTTGAGTTCAAATCCAAACTCAGACATTTACTAGTTATATGTTCCTGAGCAAGTCACTAAACCTTGTTTGCCTCAGTTCCCTCATCTGTAAAATGAGCTGGAAAAGGAAATGGCAAACTTCTCCAATATCTTTAGCAAGAAAACTCCAAATAGGGTCATGAAGAGTCAGACACAATTGACAACAACAAACTATGTGCAAGGCACTATGCTAGACAAAAAAGAAGAAAAATGCACAGTTCCTGGCCCTGTGGAGCTTATCCTGTAGTAGGGAAATTAAGGACATTAACAAATAACTATAATAAACTACATGTTGGTGTAATTGTGGGTCTCCTTTTATTGTCCTATTTATCTCCCCTCCTCACCCTGAATTAAAAATAATTGTCTTTGTTAAGTAAGAAAACTTGTTAGGTAAGAAACCATTTTGATTGAATCAATCAACCAGAAGTATATATATATATATACATATATGTATATATTATATATATACAGAGAGAGAGAGAGAGAGAGGTAGATACAGAGATACCATCCATCTATCTCTAGAGATATCTCTATCTGTATCTATATTTATATACACCTAAGGCAGAGACAAACCTTTGCCCAAGAGTAGGGAATTTTCCTAACTGGGGGTCTCAGAGTCATTGTGATTGTGTTCCTAAGTTTTCATCCAAAATAAATCCCAAGAGTTCATAACCAAACAAGAGATAGAGAGGATTAAGGGAAGTAAAATGAATAATTTTGATTACATTAAATTAAAAAGGGTTTGCACAAACAGAATCAAAGTAGTCAAAATTAGAAGGAAAACAAGGAACGGGGGGGAGGGGCGATTTACAGCAAGTTTCTCTGATAAAGGTCTCGTTTTTCTAATATACAGGGAACTGAGACAAATTTATAAAAAATAAGAGATTTCCCCAGTTGATCAATATTCAAAGGATATGAACAGGGAGTTTTCGTAAAAAGAAACCAAAGCTATCACTAATCATAAAAATGCTCTAAATCACTAATAATTGTGGAAGCAAAAGTTAAAATAACTCTAAGGTACTACCTCACATCTATCAGATTGGCTAAGATGACAGAGAAGGGAAATTACAAATGCTAGAGGAGGTGTAGAAAAATATGTATGTATACTAATATGCTATTGGTGGAGCTGAGAAGTACCACAACCATCCTGGAGAACAATTTGGAATGACGTCCAAAGGCCTATAAAACTGTGGATATCCTTTGACTTAGCAATTCCACTGCTAGGTCTGTAATCCAAAGATCAAAAAAGAAAGAAAAGGACCCATATGCACAAAAAAATATATTTATAGCAGATCTTTTTCTGGAGTGGTAAAGAGTTGGAAACTGAGGGGATATCAATCCTGAATGTGGTATATGGTTGTGATGAGATACTATTGTGCTATAAGAAATGACAAGCAGAATGGTTTCAGAAAAACCTGGGAAGTCTTATATGAACTCATGCAAAGTGAAGTGAGCAGAACCAGGAGAACATTGTACACAGTAACAGCAATATTGCAATGATGATCAACTGTGAAAGACATAGCTACTCTGATCAATACAATGATCCCCAAAAGTTCCTAAGGACTCATGATGAAAAATGCCATCCAGCTCCAGAGAGAAATCTGAGTGCAGATTGAAGCATTTTTTTCACTTTCTTTATTTTTCTTGCCTTTTTTTTTTGCAACATGGCTAATGTTGAAATATATGTTGCATGACTTCATATGTATAATGGATATCATATTTCTTGCCTTAACAAGAGTGAGGGAGACATGGAAGGAGGGAAAGAATTTGGAACTCAAAATTAAAACATACCAAAAAAACATAAAATAAATTCCCTAAAGATGTAGAAGAAGGAGGCACAGGGACCATAGAGGCCATCATGTTTCTCTTAGACTTAAAACAAGTTAATTATTGTAACAGGATGTTACACTGGGAAAGTGAGATAACAATGTTTATACCTTACAACATTTTAGTATATTTTAGCTTCTCAATCCTCATGAGTTACCTGTGTGGGATAACAGAATCTCAGAACTGGAATGGACCACAGAGGCCAGACCCAAAAAACCAATCCCTGCATGACACACCTGATAGATGGTTGTCCAGCCTTTAGGGAAGGGAATACAATACTTCATAAGGTAACCCATTCCTCTTCTAGATAAACTTAAATGTATCTCTCCAATTTGCACACATTGCTTCTAACTCTGCCCTCTTGGGATCATTATGCTTGGACTAAGAGAAGAGAGAGCAGCGTAGAACAGCCTGGAACTGCCTGCTGAGGGAGCAGGGACCTTGTGCCTCTACGCAGTTTCTTCCTCCAGGGGCAGCTGGTGACAGCTTGTGGGAGAAGTCTAAGGGAGGGGTAGATACATTCTTGCATATGGACTCAAAGGGGCATCCATGGACAGTGATCTTGAACCCCAAACTCCTGTGCAGAGGAGGAGGGATTTCGAATTCCTTGAGCAACATAATCCTGGAATCTAATCTTCTAACTAGAAATGGGGGATTCTTTGGGTAACCACAAATGCAATAGTACAGATGTTACACTCTCCAGAGAGACAAGGGGATGTCCTGATGCAATGTGTTCTGTTGAGAAAGGATTGCTTACATAATTCCTGTGTGTGTTCAACTTGGAAAGCAAAGCCTGTGAATTACTCAAACAGTGAGATTCTGATGGAGGAGATTGCTCTGCTCAGCTACCCCCACAGCATGTTTACCATCTAGAGGAAAGTTTAAACCACAGTGAGGTATTATAAATCTTGGAGAGACTGTGCAGGATTCTGCAAAAGGGAGACGGAGAAAAAAATGTCAAAGGATTGCCCCAACTACAATCTCAAGTTCATTTCCCTTCTGGGAGAGCTGATGGGCAATTCAAGAGCTTTCATCTTTTTCCATATCTGTTTATGACCTCCTATGCAACCCTTGTAGCATTCATTTTTGTGGGGTTAAAGATTTCCCATATTCAATTTGCCTGTGTTACCTTGTTACCTTGAAAGCTTGCATAGGAGATAAGCCTACACTTGAGCTGTGCTATGAGAATACTATCATATCTTCTCGTAGTGCAATTTGCCAAAAAGAGAAATTGATCCTTTGAGGTCAATTCTCAAGATTGAACTGATGAGTCCATGTGAGTCCAGAGTCTTGGAGTGGGGAGTATGGGACAGAGGTGACAGGAACATAGAACATTGGTCAGATTGGTGAATATTAAGTGTCCTAGACTTTATAAAAATATGTAAAATGCACGTGGAAGGAAGGAAACAAGCACCTATTATGTGCCTACTATGCGCCAGGTAATTTATAAATGTTATTTCATTCTAGCTTCACAACAAGTCTGTGAGGTAGGTGGTTTTATTATCCTCATTTTACAAATGAAAATACTGAGGCAGAGAGGGGTTTGTTGACTTACCCAGGGTCACATAGCTAATAAGTATCTGGACTCTAGAAAAGGACTGCTAGTCAAGGATCTGAGTCTGGATTTGACCTCAGGTCTTCCCAACTTCAAGCCTAGAGCTCAGTCTATGTTCCTAAGACTTTGAATACAACCTGGCTGCCTACAAACATGGTCAGGTCTACACAAGCCTTTAAAAAACACACTTCACTTGACCCTGATCTCCCCTAAAGTTTTCATCCCTTTTCTCTTTTCCCTTTCACAATCAAACTCTTGGAAAGAGGTGCTTCCACTTTATCTTCCATTGGCTTCACAACGTCTTGTAATCTGGCTCCCACTCTCACCTCTCAACTGAAACCACCCTCTTCAAGGGCATCAATGATCTCTTTCTAGCTAAGTCCAGCAGCCTTTTCTCAGTCCTTATCCTTCTTTACTTCCTTTCGATGTTTGACCCTGCTGATCACTCCCTCCTTCTGGATAGTCTGTCACCCTTGGGTTTTTATGATCCTACCCTGTCATATCTCTTCCTATGTCCCAATCTCTTGTGCAGGCTCATTATCCATGTCCCTTCCCCTCACTGTGGGTATGCCCCAGGACTCTATCCTCCACCTTCTTCTCTTCTGCTTCCATAGTCTCTTGGAGATCTCATTCATAGATAATTGTGAACAATACAATCGGGCACTTGCAAACTGGACCTGGTTCTGAAAACAAGGCCTCTGTGGAAACTGATTGCTCATTTCTGTAATGATGCTCTTAGTATCCAGACTAATCTATTAACAGCCACTGAAAAACTTCTCATTACCAGGGAAATATGGGTCCTTACATCTCGCCTGAGTTTCATCGCAAAGTATCCAACTGCCTACCAGTTGGAGATCCCTCTGCTCTACAGGCATATCAAATTCAACCCATGCCAAACTGAGCTCATTATCTCACCACCCAACTGCCTAATATCTCTCTGTTTTTGAGTATAGCTTCATCCTTTCCAACCCTCCATCCTTCCCATCTCTCGGTTCACAAGCTGGAAATCAACCTTATCTCCTTACTTTCACTTCCACTCCCACCATGTTGAAACAATTGCTGTCATGTTGATTCTATCATCACATCATCTTTATTTGTTTGTTTTTGGAGGCAATCTGGGTTAAGTGACTTGCCCAGGGTCACACAGCTGGTGTCTGAAACAGGATTTAAACTCAGGTCCTCCTGACTCCAGGGCTGATGCTCTATTCACTGCACCACCTAGCTGCCCCTTCACATTCTCTTTCATGAGCTTCCTCACTGTTCTCTGTATCTAGCTTTTCTCCTTCTCCAATCTATACTCTGCTCAGTCGCCAATTTGATTTTCCTAACAGCGGTGTGCAACAATTGGTTTTGGAGGAAGGGGGGAGGTGGGGGAAGGCTCCACAAAACACTTTAAAGTTTAATTTGCATTACCAACATTTTTTCCATGACTTTCTCAAGACAACCAAGAAAACAACAAATCAAGCCTTGTTTTGGAGCATTTGTTGAGTTCCAAGGTGGCTCTCCTGAGCACATCCAAACTGGCTCCAGCACACCCCTATGCCTAAAGCATGTGGGGCAAAATCACTCCTGTGCCCCACCTTCAGCATCTTCTCATTTTCTCTAGCACAAAAACCCAAGTCCCCAGTTTGGCATTTAAAGTCCTGCATCATTTGACTCCAAACTACTTTTCCCAACTCCTGACATATAACTCCCCATCATGAACCTGTAGTTCCATCCTAACTGGCCACTGCAAAGATGACCCTTGATACCCTAGCTAGCTTAAGACTCAATTCAAGAGCTACTTCCTTTAAAAGGTTGTTCCTAGCTGTGTGACCTTGGGCAAGTCACTTAACCCTGATTGCCTCATCAAAAAAAGCAAAAAAAAAAAAAAAAAGGTTGTTCCACAAATTTGGCCCTTAGATACTTGACACTTACTAGTTGTATGACCCTGGGAAAGTCACTTAACCCCTATTGCTTCACCAAAAAGCAAAAAAATAAAAGATTGTTCTACTTGGTCCAGCCTGCCTCCCAACCTAGAGTTTGGAAGACTTAAGCTCAAATCCAGCCTCAGACACTAGCTCTATGACCTCATTTATCCTATGCCTGCCTCACTTTCCTCATCTATAAAATGGGTATAATAATAGCACCTGCCTCTCTCAGGATTCTGGTAAGGATCAAATGAGGTAATGTGTGTAAAGCACTTTGCAAACTTTATAAAGGCCAATTGTTATCATTTTAACATTCAGCATGTTGTATTTTAGTATCTTTGAACATGATCCATGTCCTTCCAGTAGAATATAAGTTCCCTGAAGGCAGGGACTCAAATCCACAGGGCCCAGCACAGGGCCTGGCAGCACAAGGACACATCTGTCCTTGACAGATGTGTGTTGATTTCATTTGATGCTGACAACAATGTTAATCCATTTTAAGGTATGGGCGAAGGATACCAGGATAAGAATGATTTAGAAAGATAAATCTGGGCCCAGGTCTTACATGTCAGTTTCAGGGTACCAGACTTTGAGACCACATTCATATTTCCATGAAGAGTTCTGGGTAAAAGGCCCTCTTGGAGTCAGAGTTGTGGTGTGGCCCAGGACCTTGGTTGTCTCTGCAGAGCAATGGAGTATTCAGGGAAGCAGTGAGGTACCTCGAAAAGAGCCTTGGCTTTGGGATCAGTACATCTGGGTTCTAACCCTCTTCTTCCACTGGCTGGCTGTTCAAGCTTGTGCACATGCCTTACTCATTTGGGGCCTCAGTTTCCTCACATATGAATATGGAGGGTGGCCCAGATGATTTCTAATGTGCTCCCCTCTGGTACAAAATGTTAAAGGGTCCTCCTAGCTCTGACATCCTGGGTTCTTTATAAGGGCCCTCCCAGCTCTGACATTCTGTGTCCTAAAGGACTTCCCAGCTCTGAAATCCTGTGCTCTAAAAGTCCTCCCAGCTCTGACATCCTATGTTCTAAAAGTCCTCCCAGCTCTGACATCCTGTGTCCTAAGGGCCCTCCCAGCTCTGACATTCTGTGTTCTAAGTTCCCTCCAAGTTCTGACAACTGTTTTCTAAAATCATTCTCAGCTCTGACATTGTGTTCTAAGGGTCCTCCCAGCTCCGAAATTCCCTGTTCTCAGGCCCCTCCTAGAATTGACATTCCATGTTTTAAGGCCCCTCCCAGCTCTGACAGTTAACGTTCTAAACTCTCTCCTCCGCTCTAACATTCTGTGTTTAAAGGCTCTTTCCGCTTTGACATTCTTTGGTCCTTTATACCAAGATCCATTCCCTACAGGGAGAGCTATATTATAGCAAACCTCCCCAGCCACTTCTTGGCCTTTCACCTGGCTGTGGAACCGAGGCCACAGCCCCTGACTATGCTTTCTGGAAACCCCTAGTCACACAGTAAAAGTCGCCGGTATGTCTCCTGTTCAGTGCTCAGCAATACCTCCCCCTAACACACACACACACACACACACACACACACACACACCACACACACACACACACTTAAAGAGTCTGAGAGACCAGACCAGACCAGACACGGGGAGGTTCCTGGGGAAGGCGGGAAGTATGCAAGACATCTGTAATCCATTAGCCTCAGTGAGCCGGACAGGAACTCTCCTCCCCGGCGGAATATCCATTCATTCCACTTTCCGGTCCCTCCTTAGTCCTCTCTACAACTGGGGGCTCCTGGAAGCTCAGGGATGTAACTGGTCAAAGGCTGGGGAAGAGCAAAGTGAGGCAGAGGAGGAAGAAGTGGGAGTTGGGGGTCCTAACACAGAAAGCTTCAGTCATGTCCTTCTCCTTTCCTTGTTTAGGAGAGATTGGCAGGCGCTAACTTTGGGGAGGTATCCAAACAGCAAAGGTATTTGCAGGAACATTGAGGGAAGTTCATGCCCCCTCAGCCCCAAAATGTTTGCACCAAGTTTCCCAACATATCATCCAGACCACTGAAAACAGGAGGTAGGGAGGGGGAATGGAAACAGTTTGAAATTGAAGAGGTGTCTTATCAGCTCCAAATAAAATGCTAGCTGCAGGCTTACTGCTTTAATCAAGTTTCTGTTTTGCTAATGTTGAAAACACAAAAGTTTACTCCTAAAATTCAACATGTGGGCTGTGAAGAAAAGTTTATTTTTTAAACCTTCTTAGACTGTCCCTCCCAACTTGGTTTCACCTGTACATAAGATGAGCCTGCCTTTCTTCTACTTGTCATAAACTTAACCTCTCTCAGGCTTCAAGGGGCCCCTTGCTCTAGAGTCAGGATTTGGCCAACAAATCTACACTCTCTCTACCTCTTAACACCTTCCCAGATTTGTAGATTCTGACCCTTCTTAGCCTCCACCTTCCTAAAATGAAAATCGTCCTCACACAGGCCACACACACACACACACCCGGCATACACACACACACACACACACACACACACACACACACACACACACACAGAGCCCTGAAACATACACACTCTCCCTTTCCCAGAGACTGTCTTTGGAAACTGGTACCATCTCCAGTCCAATACAATACCAACACACATTTATTAAGCAAGTACTGCATATGAGGCACTATGTTCAGGGCTGGAGTTTTAAAGTGGAATTTAAAAACAGCCTCCTGCCCTCCAAGAGCTTACATTTCCCCACTTGGTTTTCCTTCATTTGAATAATCAGTGATCCAACCCTATATTCTTGATGTCACCAAGTCCCCTAACATGTAAATGAAACTGACTCTCCCATAGTGTTCACACTCTCCTATGGCATAAATATGGGTGAGAAACCCCCTATGTAAATTTGTAAAATGCTCTTTTAAATGGAGAGTTAGTACAATGCTAATGGGAGTCATGCTCCCTATTCTAAGAAAGGGTGGACAATAGGGGCTGTGATCATGAACAGCAGATAAAGCCTTAGGTCATAAGAAATTTAGGACAAAGAACCAACTCAGATCACACAGATCAGAAAGTGCTCAAAGAGAGCAGTGAGTAAAACGGAAATAGCTCTGAGCTTAGGAGCCAGTTTTTATCTACTTTGTTCTACTTCTAAATGACAATGAGATCTCCAGCAAATCCTTCCACCTTTCTGGCCTTGGTCCATCATTAAAGTAGTGAGGGTTGGGACTAGATGCAATAATGTATGTAGTGTGCGGAGCTTCTTTAGAGCAAGAGATTGTTGGAAGGTGGGGGAACTATAGGAAGGACTCATAGGCACAGCGGGTAGAGTTCTTGGTGCTGGAGTCAGGAAGACCAAAGTTTAACCCTGCCTCAGCCATTCACTAGCTCTGTGATTTTAGGCAAAGGACTCAGCTTCCCTAAATCTGTTTCTTCATCTATAAAATGAGTATAATAACAGCACCTCCATCACAGGGATTTTTTAAAAAATTTAATAATTATATTTTAATATTCATTTAAAAATTTTTTAGTTCCCAATTCTCTCCCTCCCCCATCCATTGACAATATGATATCCATTAAACATGCATCACAGAGATTATTGGGAGGATCAAATGAGGTAATACGTAAAGTGCATTGCAAAACTCTAAGTGTTAGAAATGCTAGATATTTATATCCTCAGCACCTACTAATAGCTCACACATATAGAGCTAAAGTTTACAAATCACTCTACACAGAAATGCCAGGCATCATTATTCTATAGTCTTTGAGCCCCACAACAACCCTGTGAGGAAAGTGCTTTTACTGTCCGCACCATCCTCACAGTGCCCAGTTCAGTGCCAAGTTCATTAGAGATGTCCATTAAATTTAACTGCAAGAGTCCTTCCAAATCTATTCTCATAATAATAGTATTAAGCACTGGAAACGATCCCTCATTTTCACATATTAGGAAACAGCTAGAGTGTTGTGACGTGCCTAAGGACACAAAAAATGTAAGAGTCTAGATTTGAACCCAGGTTTTCCAAGCCCAAATCTGCTGGGCTTCCTGCTACACAGATTGTCTCTCTCCTGTCATATATAGTTGAGTCATTTCAGTCGTGTCCAACTCTTCATGACCCCATTTAGGGTTTTCTTGGAAAAGATACTGGGGTGGTTTGCCATTTTCTTCTCCAACTCATTTTACAGATGAAGAACTGAGGCAAACAGGGTTAAGTGACTTGTCCAGGGACACACAGTTAGTGTCTGAGGCCAGATATCAACTTAAGTCCTCCTGTCCCCAGGCCCAGTGCTCTATTCATTGTGCCACCTAGCTACCCCTGCCTCTCCAAGCTCTGATACTCTGTTCTAAGGTTCTTGGTCCTGAGATTCCTTCCAGCTCTGACTTTCCATGTTCTAAGGAGCTTTCCAGTACTGACATATTGTATTCTAACGTCAGTACCAGTTCTGATCTTCTATGTTTTAAAGCCCTACTAGACCTGAAATTCCGTGTTCTAAGGGTTCTCCCATCTCTGATATTCTCTGTTTTAAAGTAGTTTTCAGCTCTGACATTCTTCTGACTAGTGGCCACTGCTCCAACCCCAAAGACTCAGGGTTCCACATGAATCCCCACTCCACCACCAGATCTTAACTTCTTTCTGCCTCCTTTAGGCAGGTAGGCAACACCCCTTTGGGTCAGCAGCTCCTGAGTACCCCCTAGCCTTGGTCTAGTCCTCCCCCCAGTCTTGAACCCTGAGCCGCCCTTAACGCCAAGGCCCCATAAGTTCTCCAGCCTGCCAGGCCTCTGCTCCTGGGAACTGGTAGGTGCTAATGTCTCCAGTCAGTTCTCTCCAAAGTCTCCCTGCCCTAAGCCTCCCCCCACCCCGCCCCCAACTCCCCCTTGAAGGTTCAGCCTTTTGGCTCGGGAATGTGGTAGGGCTGGCCTCCTGCTCCCCTCCCTCCCTCTGCCCCCCAGCTCTCCCAGGGAGAAGGCCCTCCCCGCCCAGGCCCCCGCCCCCCGCCCAAATTGGATTACACTCTACCTTGCAGCCTCCTTCCTTCCCTCCCTCTCTCCCTCTTTCCCTCCCTCAGTCCGTCCCTTCCCCACACACCCCGGCCCCAGCCCCAGCCCAGGGCCCCCACAGTCCACAGCCCGCCAGCCTGCAGCCTCAGGACCCGGCCTGGTCCCGCAGGTATTTCAGGGAGGGAGCTGTCGGGTCACACTGCGGGGAGGGGGATGGGGGGAGCGAGTGGTGGGAAGGGTGGGGAGGGAGGGAGGGAGCCCCTGGCTGGGGGGAGGGAAGCTTTTCTTTGTTTCCAGCCTTAGCAGCCCCGAGCCCTGCTTAGCCCTGCCCAGCCCCCTCCTCTAAGCCTGGGCTGGCGGAGACTGCTCTGCTCCGGGCGCACGCTGTGCGCTCTAGCTCGGAGCGGAGCCTGGGGCCCCCGCAGCTGCTGCTGTGGCTGCGGCTGCGGCTGCTCTTACTGGTGCGGGTAGCCTCAGTCAGTCTGCCTGCAGCCTGGGATCCTCAGGCAGGTGAGAACCCCCTGCTTTGCTCCGGGGGATCTCAGGACACCAGAGCTGAGGCACACTCAGGCCCCGACAGTTCGGGCTGAGGCTGCTTCCCCTCTTCTCCCCTCCTTTCCCCTTCCCTCCCACAGGATGGATGGATGGCCAGAGGGAGGGAGGCTGAGACAGTGCTCTCTCTGCCTGGGGCTCGGATGGCGGCTTGGTGAGCCCCAGATCGGGCAGAGGCTGAAATTGAGGGCAGGAAGGGCAGTCTCTTTGTCTCCACTGGGGCTAAGCTCTCCCTCACTCTCCTCTAGTGCCCCCTCCTCCCCATTTCCTCTTCTCACTTTCCTTGTCCTAACTTCCCTCTCTCTCCTCTGCTCCCTCCCTCTCTCTCTCTCTCTCTCTCTCTCTCTCTCTCTCTCTCCCTCTCCTCTGCTCCCCTGCTGGGAACCCCTTTTTCTCCCGCTTCCTCTGTCCTCCTCACCATCCCACCCCATATTCCCTCCATCCTCTCTTGTCCCCCCACCCTTCCCATTCTATTTCACTCCATCTCCCTAGATCTCTAACTTCCCATCCTCATACCTCCCAGGCTGTCTCTGCTGCCTTCCCAGAGGCCAATCAGGGACAGCGTCCTGTGCCCTGCTTCCCTCAGCCTTCTCTTCCAATCTCTCTTAGCTGTTTGGTCCCTGTGTCCAGCCCAGGTTCCCGAGTTAGAATTCTTTACCCATCTCTACTCCCTGGATTTGGCTCTGCCTGTTCCCTTCAATGTGACCTTGGGGAAGCCACTTCCCATCTCTAGCGCTCAGTTTCCTTCTCTGTAAAATGAGGTTGAATTAAATGATCTCCAAGGTTCTTTGCAGCTCTAAAATCTTCTAATTCCCTCCCCTTTCCTCCTGCCCAGCCCAGAACTGGGACTTCACACAGTCCTGGGCCGGGGCCTCTTCCCCTGAACAGAGGCTGACTCCTGACTGCCCCGCCCTCTCCTTCATCCCTCCCAGCCGGCTCCTTCCCTTCCCATAAGGAACTCCAGGGGCCCTCCTCGAGATTGAGCCAAGTGGGAAAGTCCTTGGGGACCCCCTTCCCTGCTCTGGCTCCAGCTGCCGAGCTCTGTCAGTGGGAGGCCCGGCCTGGCCTGCAGGGAGGAAATGCTTCATTGGTTTCCTTGCTAGACCCCAAGGAGTTGGCCATTTCCCTGCATTCATGACTCCAGAGAGCTGGAGCCCCTGGTAGGGTGGAGGAGTGGGCAGGAAGGGTTAATCCTTTCCCATATCCTCAGCATGAAGGCTTGTGGCTACTTTGGTCAGGGCTAGATGGGGCTGTTACCTCTTAGCGCCCAGACCCTCTATAAGGGAGTTTCCTTGTGAGTCGCATCATGACCCTGGGTGGATGAGATCACAGCCTCGTAGATTCAGAGCTAAAGGAACCTGAGAGACCATCTAGCCTGATCCCATCATTCTTCAGAGAGGGAAACTGAGGCCCAAGGAGGTCAAAGGATGATGAGATCATAGATCTAGAGTTGGAATGGATCTCAGAAACCATCTGGCTTTTTTTTTTACAGAGGAGGAAACTGAGGCCCAGCAAAGACTAACTTCAGAGCTGAAAAGTACCTCAAAGGCCACATAGTTCAACCCTTTTATCTTATTGAGGAGGCAAGCAAGGTCCAGGGAGGTCCAATTATGGTGAAAAAGACCTCAGAAACCACCTAACCCAACCCCCTCATTTTACAGAAAAGGAAACCGAGGCCCAGAAAGATGAAGTGACTTGCCCCAGTGTCACACGGTAAATGACAGAGCTAATGATCATTAAGGCTCCTTTCATCTCAGATACTATATGATGCTATGCTCTGTCATTCAGGAGTTGAAAAAGTTTCTCTCTTCCCCACCCCGTTCAAGGATAAAGCCCTTGCAGACACTTGCCTTTCTAGGATTCTCTATGTGTTGAATCACTGTTCAGCATTTAAAGCCCAACTCAAAGGCCAGCTATTCCAACGGGCCTGCCTCATCCTCTCTAGTCCCTAAAAAACCACCCTCAGCTGACCCCACACAGATCTGATTACACCTCTCTAATACAAGTATCATATAATATCCTGTATTTGAGTGTCTCCTACTACTAGCCTGAACTCCAGGAAAGCAAAGACTGCTTACCTTTCTTGACCCGTTTAGGCATGCCAAATGTTTTTCTCACAGCAGCCCTTCAGGGTGAGTATCGAAAGGATTGTTTTCTAGATTTTACAGGGGAAGAAAATGAACTGAGAGATGAAGTTATTTGTGATAGGTCATACTGAGAGTTCAGTAGCATTTATGAAAGTGCTTGAAGGGTGGCAAAGTCCACTACAAAGATTACCTCATTTGATCCTCTCCACAACCCTGAGAGAGGTATATGCTATTATTATCCACATTTTTACGAATGAGGAAACTGAGGCTCAGAGAAGTTACTCCTTGGCCAAAGTCACACAGAGCAGGGATTAAAATCCACATCCCTTCACTCTGAATTCCATGTTCATTCTACTGAGCCATACTGCCTCTGCAGGTACTCAGGTCAATCCAAAGTAGTTGAAGGATAACAGCCACAGGACCTGGGTTTGAATCTCCCCTTAACTACCCCTGGGACCTAACACCCTGCCTTTGCCTGGGCCTCAGTTTCCTCACCTGTAAAATGAAGGATGTTGAGGGGAGGAACTGTTGTGAGAAAAGGTGAGGGTATCAAGAAAGGCTTCCCAGAATGATTAGTACTTGAGCTGGGCCATGTTTATAAAGGGCTTTAAGACAGTGGTGTCAAACAAAGAAACAGGGATCCTTACATAAGGATTCCTATGAGCTTCATATTGATTTAGAAAACCACATATGAACATTATCTATGTCCTATTGTATTTTTATTTATTTTGTTAAATATTTCCCAATTACATTTTAATCTGGTTCCCCACCCAGCCTGAAGACCAGTACTTTGCACACAGGAGATGCTTAACAAATGTGTGTTCAATGAATGAATAAACAAATGATAGTAGGGAGGAGTATGAGAGACAGCTGTGGGATCCCTATCACTGGGAGTCAGGAAATCAGGGTTCTGGTCCTGGCTCTAACACTTTCTAGTTGTCTCTGAGCCTCAGCTTCCTTATCTGTAAAATGGGGATAATAATACTTGCCCTCCCTGCCTAATGATGTTGTTGAGAGGGAAGCCCTTGGTAAAGAATAAAGTGCTGGAGGAATGAGACAGCATTCTTTTTCTTGGTTCAGCGTTGTGTGGTCTGGACAATGAGTCCCCTAGGAGATCAGAGAAAGAAAGGGTAAGGTAGGGATTTAGGGATTCAGAGAAGGCTTCTTGGAAAAGGTGAGTTTTGGCAGGATCTTAAAAGTCTTCCCAGCTCTGGCTCCAATGTCTCTACCCACATAATCTCCTCCCTTCCCTCTCTACCCCCCCCAACACAACCTACAAACCAGCTAAAATGGACATAACAATAGCTGACATTATATAGCAGTTCTGAGGTGTGCAAAGCATTCTAAAAATATCTCATTTAATCCTCACAACAACGCTGGGAGGTAGGAACTGTTATTATCTCCATTATACAGATGAAGAAACTGAGGCAGGAAGGGCTTAAGTGACTTGCCCAGGGCCACATACCTGGTAGGTGTTTGAGACTGGATTTGACCTCTGGTCTTCCTGACTCCAGGTCTATTGCTCTATCCACCGTACCACCACATTCATACACTCCTAACAGGCAGTCCCCTTGTTCCCATCCTCCTATCTCCACCTGTAGAAATCCTACCCATCCTTCAAGGCCTAGCTCAAAAGTCATCTCTTCCTGGAAGCCTTCCTTGATTGCTACACCACTTTCCCTCCCCTTTTCCCCAGATGGAAATCATCTCTTCCTCCTCTGGACCTCAACTGACTTTCTCTCTTCTCTTCTCTTCTCTTCTCTTCTCTTCTCTTCTCTTCTCTTCTCTTCTCTCTCTCTCTTTATATATATATACATATGTACATATATAAAATATGTATTATATATTACATATTATATATATACACATATATGTATATTAAATATATGTAATACATATACAATGTCATGACACTTTTTCATCCCACCTATTTCATACTGATTTCTAAATTTGTGGACTTCCTAGCCATTCATAAAAGTTTAACCCAATGCCACCTCCTCCAGGAAGTCTTCTTGGATTCATAAAGATGTTCCCAAGTTCATAGTTTTAAAACTGGAGGGATCATTGAGTCTACCCTCCTACACCTTAAAGATGCCCAAACTAAGACCTGGATAGTAACTGAGCCAAGGTAAGTTCCAGACCCAAATGTGACATCCTGCAAGGTGTGAAGAAACATTGGCTCTCATAGAACACTTGGATCTGGATATTTCTGTTGTACTTACATATTAAATTCAATTTATTCTATTTTCCGTTCCAAATTCTTTCCCTGCCTCCTCCCCCTCCCTCACCCAATGAAAAGGCAAGAAAAATAAAACCCATTACAAACGTGTATAGTCACGCAAAATAAATCCCCACATTAGCTGTGTCTCTTCCCCTCCCCCTCCAAAAAAAAGGAAAAGAAAAAGAAAAAGAAAAGAAAAGAAAATATAGTTCAGTCTTCACTCTTGAGTCCATCAGCTCTCCACCTGGAGGTGGGTAACATGCCTCATCATCAGTCCTTCAGAACTGTGTTGATTAGAGTTACTAAGTCTCCAAAACTGATATCGTTGTTATTGTACAAATTGTTCTCCTGGTTTTGCTTACTTTCTTCTGCATCAGTTCATACAACTCTTCCCAGGTTTTTCTGAAATTGTCTCCTCCATCATTTCTTACAGCATAATAGTATTACATCACAATCATAACCACCATAACTTGTTCAGCCATTCCAAAGCTGATGGGCATCCTCTCCGTTTCCAGTTCTTTGCCACCACAAAAAGATCTACTATAAATATTTCTATACATAGGGGTCCTTTTCTTCTTTCTTTGATCTCTTTGAGTACAGTCCTAGTAAAAGCATTCCTGGGTCAGAGGGCATGCACAGTTTAATAGTTCTTGGAGCACTGTTCCAAATTCCTTTCCAGAATGGCTGTATCAGGTCACATGAGCCTTATTTTATCTCTGTATCCCTCTGTAATATAGGGATACAGTTTGTCACCCAATAGATATCAACACATATTATTGGAGGAATGAATTTAATTCAATGAATATTTATTAAACACTTAGTAGGTATAAGGCAAGGGTATGCAAAGGTAAAAATTGAAAATGGTCCCTGCCCTTAAGCAGCTTACATTCCACTGTGTTTCAAGGACTGGTGACTTCACCATTCTCCCTCCAATCACATAGATCATTCCCAATCTAGAACTTGGAGTCTCAGAGAATTCTCTGAGGCTTCACTAGGTTAAGTGACTTGTCCAAAGTCATGAAGCAGCAAAGAGTCCAAGGTGAGGTTTGAACCCAGGTCTTGTGATTCTAGGTCCAACAACTCTATTGCTTAAGAAAGGAGAGAGTATTCATAATGGCTAGAGGGATCAAGAAGGACTCAGAACAGAGGAAGTGGCACCTGAGCTAAGACTTTTAGCCTAAAAGTATCCATAGAATTTGGGCAAGGAGGAGGGAAGAGGGTTTGAGGAAGGTGGCATTCATCTGGAGAACAGTGTGAGCTTGTCCAAGGTTGGAGAGGCTACATACGGAAGCTGACTTGAGGAAATCCCTCCATGTAACTGTGACCATAATGGAAAAAAGCTTTGAGCTTGGAGTGAGAGAGGCCTACACTTGAGTCCTGGGTCTCACTTGCTTATTATTCTTGTGGCCTCCAACAATTCACGCTCTGAAATTCAGTTTTTTCATCTGTAAAATGGGGATGATGACCCATGCAAACTCAACGGATTTTTGGAAGGAAAGTTCTTTGTTCCTCTTGAAGTGCTTGGGTGCCATTATTATTGTATTAAGCCCTCCTTCCCTTCCAACCCAGGACAAGAGCCTGTGACGATCAGCCGTGGGGACTGAGTCTCAAGGGACGGGGCCAGGGGAAAAGGCAGGCATCCTGACCATGGCTGGGAGCTGGCTCACCCAGATCCTGCTGGGATGGACAACGCTGGTCTGCATGGTCCAGGCCCAATGGGAAGGGGCCATTCGGGCGGACAAGCCTGCTGGCTCTGAGGAGACACCAGCCTTGAGCCGGGTTCGAAGAAGAGGCTTTGACACCTTAAGAGGGTATGTTCATACCAGGCTCCCTCCTCTCTGTAGGGGAATGGGGAGACGCTGTTAAGATAAAAAGGTGGACACCATCAGGGGCCCCTCCACTCTGGCTCTGAGCAGATTGCTTCAGGTTTCCCCTCAAAGGGTCCCTTAGTAACTACTTCCTCCTCCCCACTTCCCCTCTATGTTGCTCCTTTCATCTCCCATCTGGGATTAAATGACTAGGGAGGTGAAGCATAAGAATGAGGGAAACCAGGTGAGAGGGGAGAGGAAAGGAAACCAGAGGCCCCTAGGACCCAATGGACAGAACAGGATATTAAGGAAGGGAAAAGAATCAGCATTTATATAGCACCTACTGTGTTCCAGGCACTGTGCTAAGCCTTACACTATTGACCCTCACAACAACCCTGGGAGGTAAGTGCTATTATTACCACATTTCACAGTTGAGGAAACTGAGGCAGGCAGCGGTTAAAGTGACTTTCCCAGGGTCACACAGCTAGTAAATATCTAAGACAGGATTTGAATTCAGATCTTCCCAACTCTAGGTCTAGTTTGCCATCCACCATGCCATCTAGTTCACTAAAATAAATAGTTACTAGTAATAGCTAACTCCAAGGTTTACAAAATGCTATACAAATATTACCTCATTTTGATATTGGAGCCGTTTGCGTAAATAGTGAGCCAGGGGAAGCCCTGGGTCTGCAAACAAGAGTTGAGGTGTTCTGGGTCTGAACACCTTGTCATGGTGGTGCTGTGGGTACCCTGTCCACATTGCCCCAGCATGGTGCCCCTAGTGCCCTGTGTGAGTAAATCGAAGGTGATTTCTGAGTTTTTACCACTTTCCCCACATTTTCGGATTGGTATCATGTGCCTAGAGCAGGAGTTGTCATACTAAGGCCTGAGAGCCAGATCTGGCTGCTTTGTGAACTTTTTTCTTGAGCTTGATTATGGGCCAGGTTGCCTGCTGGATTTAGGCCTGGGGCCTCCATTTGCTGGCATTGGCCTAGAGTTTATTAGCTGCCCTTACCCCTGATTATAGCCCTCACCACAACACCCCAGAGAGCACTCCATTCTCCTTAGTTCCTGGGGGAATGATCAAGATTGCTCTCCCTTTGTTCTTGGGGGTTGAGGCAGGGCCATCATTCATTCATTCATTCATTAAATCCCTGCCCCCTGGATCTAAAATACTGTGCTGGAGGCTGGGAGCTTGTGTGTGGGGATTCATTCTTCATCCCTCTTCTTTTCCAGGCCAAATGTCTGTGGTTCCCGCTTTCATTCTTATTGCTGCCCAGGCTGGAGGACCCTCCCTGGGGGAAATCAGTGCATTGTTCGTAAGTGAGAGCTTCTTGCTCAGGCATGGACCTGGGAGTGTTGGGGAAAGGGCTTCCTGCAGAATCACCCCCCTTCTAAGATAGGAAACTGGGCTTTGCTTTACAAACAGAATGGGAAAAGTTGAGAAAGACATTCTTGAAGTCATCTCCTTTTTCTGAGTCTCGGCAGAAGGATCCCTATCGTTTTCAAAGAGTATTATTTCTCTTTTCCTTGCTGCCTCTAAGAAACAGGATTCCATGGTCATTCTTGATCATCCAGGGAAGTTCTTCATGATGTCTCATACATCCCTCTGGCTATAACTTCACCTCAGTTCAATCAGTATTATTATACCCATTTACAGATGAGAAAACAGAACTGGAGAGGGGAAGGAACTTGCCCAAGGTCACTCAGCTAGTTAGTTTCTGAACCATGACCCGAACTCAGGTCCCCACACTCCCCATCCTGGAACCCTTTCCTGATTCCGGGTTACCACTGCCACAGTGTACCAGTACAGCAAATGGAGTGGCCAACCCGTACACTTTGTCCTCACCATCTTATTTTCCTCTTTTCAGCCATTTGCCGGAATTCCTGTGGGGAAGGGTTCTGCTCCCGACCCAATTTGTGTGCCTGTGCCAATGGACAGCTCTCCCCCAGCTGTGGTGCCAGTGGAGGTAAGGGGGCCTAGGAGAGAGGGTAGGAGGTGAGGGGAAAGTGAGAAATGGAGGGGACAGAGAAAACTTGGGAGGTGAGGAGGAGAAGAGAATGGGTGAGAGATTCAGGAGATGAGGAAGCTAAGGCTTCCTTTGGGGAAAATCATGACAGAATCACAGAATGTCCAAGCTGGGAGGCCTCTTAGAAGCCAATATGTCAGAGCTGGGAGGGCCCTTAAGACACAGGATGTCAGAGCTATGAGGGTCCTTAGAAGACAGAATGTTAGAGCTGGAAGGGCCCTTAGAACATGGCATGTCAGGGGTGGAAAGGCCTTAGAACACAAGATGTCAGAGCTGGGAGGACCCTTAGAACATGGAATGTCAGAACAGGGTGGGGGTCCTTTAGAGGTCATCTGGTCCAGCACCTTCATTTTACGTCTAGAGAAAATGAGGGACAGGGAGGGAAAGGGATTTGCTCAGGGCTACACAGTATGTTAGGATTTGGTCTGGAATGCAGGCAGGGATCAAGATAACCTCCATTTTTGGTCTTTGACACTGGCCCAAACACATGGCCAATACTATTTTTTTCCCTAGTGCTCTATCTGGTCTGGCTGCCCAACACTGCGAGGTAGGCAGCCTCCTCAAACCACTTCTTACTTCCTTCCACAGTGCTAAATGGTATGTACTGAAATAAGAAATCCTGCCTCAGTCAAAAAGTAGCTGTGCTAAATGTTTTACAAATATTACATTACAGCAATTCAAGGTGGCAGGTGCTTTCACGGTCCCCATTTTACAGTTGAGCGAACTGAGGCAAAGAAAGGTTAAGTGACTTAGCCAGAATCACACAGTTAGTAAATGTCAGAGACGAGATTCAAACTCAGGTCTTCCTGACTCTAGGGCTGGTACTCTGTCCACTGTGCCACCTGGCTGCCTGCAGGAGTGGAAAAGTGACTACCTGCTAGGTTATAGTACTTCCGTGGGATTACTTAGCCATTGGGCTAATACATAATAGGTACTAAAGGCCAAGGACACAGACACTGCTGTCCCCAGCCCCACAAAAGCAGACATCACTTGACTGTAACATTAATTCATAAAAACTCAAAAACAATTTTTAATAGATGTTATCATCCCAAATACTCATAATTTCTAAGCCATATGGAATGGAAAGCTTTCAAAGTCTGGAGACTGAGCCAAGGGGTGCATATTGCCCCTCTTTTCCTGTCTGCTCATGGAATTAGGTCAAGGATGCTTTTGATGAACCTACAGAGCAGGGATGCTGACCCTTCTTTGTATCTTGTATCCCTTTGGCAGTCTGCTGAAGCCAGCCCCTTTCTCCAAATAATGTTTTAAATGCATAAAATAAATATATGAGATTACAAAAAAGGTAATCATGTTGAAATATAGTTACAAAAAATTTTAATAGTTCACAGACCCCAAATTAAGAACCCCTGTTATTGAGGATGATCATACATCCTAAAGCTTTTGTTCGACTATATTTTATATGTTTTGCAAGAGTCCATAGAGCATTACATATAAAAGAATAATAGCAAGATAATGACTTGTTTCAAGAGCATTTCTATCTGAACCTCATAAAATGGATGAAAATAATGAGATCATAGCTATAATAATAACTTATCTCATGGAATCATTGTCTGATAATATCAAAATGTCATTTTGATTCAATATGTGTAAAATTGTTAACTTTGCCAAGGCAAGGTAGAGACTGGTGGCTTTGAACTTCAATATGGAGGTCACATTGAACCAATGGAAGTAGGCAATACCTCCAGGCAAGACATATTGAGTGTAAGGAGATGAAAAAAAAAGAGCTATGGCCGAATATGTTAAGAGCAGCTAGCTGGTCCAAGATAGCTAGGTGGTGCAGTGGATAGAGTGCTAGACCTAGCATCAGAAGACTCCTCTTCCCGAGTTCAAATCTGGCCTCAAACACTAGCTGTGTGACCCTGGCCAAGTCACTTAACTCTGTTGGCCTCCATCTGTAAAACGACTGGAAAAGAAAATGGCAAACCACTCCAGTATCTTTGCCAAGAAAACCCCAAATGGGGTCATGAAGAATCAGACATGACTGAAAACATCTAAACAACAACAAAATACTTCTAGGCATCTTGAAATCAAAGTTGAATGGGAAGAATATGTTTAAAGCAACTAACAACTCTGTGACACCTGTCTTTTTTTTTTCTTTTTTTTGGGGAGGCAATCGGGGTTAAATGACTTGCCCAGGGTTACACAGCTAGTAAGTGTCAAGTGTCCAAGGCTGGATTTGAACTCAGGTCCTCCTGACTCCAAGGTCAGAGCTCTATCCACCTAGCTGCCCCTGACACCTGTCTTGATGTGCACACTTTCAGATCTATAAAATGGACCCTAACAGATTTGGAAAGTATCTTAACAAAAACCTGTACAATGTTAATGAAACATGAGAGCCTAGGGCAATTATAGATAGATGAACAGTTCGTTATTGAAAAGGAGAAAGAAGATTGATAGGCATTCTTAGACCACATTTCAGACTGGTAAGAAACCTACAGAAATACTTCTGAAACAAGTAGAAATCATTTCCCTGAGTCATATAAAGGCTGATAAAGGTCTACACCATTGTATTTCTTGAATATAATAATCAAAAGTGGTTTACCACCAGGTGGAACCTATCAACTACGACCCAAGAGTAGAATCAAAAAGGCATCTATAGATGACATCGTCATGCACTCAGCCGACAATATGCCTCAAACAAATGCTAATCCATGTATATTTGTTTGTGAAAATGGAAGAATTTATAATGATAATTGGGAACCATGTCATTGCCACCAGAAATTATCAAAGAGTTATTTAAGAAGATTGGAATTAGCAACCAATGCAGATCACTTAAGGAAATAGCAGAAACTGTACAACACATTGTTAGAGGCTGTAAAAATTTATTACTTACCAAAAACCTAGCAAGACATGACCTGGTGGT
Source organism: Vombatus ursinus (assembly GCF_900497805.2). Taxonomy (NCBI): domain Eukaryota; kingdom Metazoa; phylum Chordata; class Mammalia; order Diprotodontia; family Vombatidae; genus Vombatus; species Vombatus ursinus. The sequence goes on along the minus strand of NW_020954713.1, from coordinate 391,373 downwards.
TAAAATTACACTTCAGTAGCTGGTTGTCTTTTATGGACCGACAGATGGAAAATCCCCGTATTAGAAATATTGTCCTCAGAGTATCCCAATAAACTCCACTAGAACTGGACCATTATCTCAGGCTGAACTTCTGCTCACAGTTGCCTAGACATAAAAACTAAAAAGAAACACTTTAAATACCAAATGATATTGTTTTCAATCCACATAGAACAAAATAACTCCAAAATAGAGAAATTTAGCAGAGGAGATACAAAATTATGTGGGAACAGGACAAGGTACCTATCCCTGCTCTCCTATCTACTACTAGAGTGGTACTGAGGTTTATTTCAATGAGCCTACAATCAATTAACAAGTATTTATTAAGCACTTACTATGTGCCAAGCACTGTGCTAAGTGGTTGAGATACCAAGAAAAAGTGAAAACAATTCCTGCCCTCAAGGAGCTTACATTCTTATGGGGGAGACAATATATACCTATATAGATACATACAAGACACATACAAGGGATGAGTCTACATCCTTATGTTTTCATTCAGTTATAAAAAAATAATTTTATCCACCTATGCAATATCCCACAGAACATGAAATACAAAAGAATAATAACGAGCTAACAATATGCCCCAGGACCATTTCTGAGCCCCACAAAAAAAAATTAGAAAAATAAGGCGATGGTGGTAACCATATCATCTCCCATTTCTATGATGCTTTAAAGGTTACATAACATATCCTGTGATGCAGGGAATCTAAATATTATTTTTCCCATTTGGTAGATAAAGAAACTCAGGCTCAGAGAGATGAGCTAAGTGTCAGAGAGGTGATTCAAACCTAGGTCTTCCAACTCTAAATTCAGCATTCTTCTCATTCTAATGTGCTCCCTTAGAGCACAAACTCTATATTGGTTAGCAAATGTTAGGCACACAGTATGATTATCGAGTCCAGCTTATCTTTGGCCTTACTTCACCTATGTGCCCAAGGAATCTTTCTCTTTTTAGTGATATTGTTTTAATCACTCCAGAGGCCAGCTAGATTGTCTTCCCTCCCCCAACCCTCCCTACTTTTCTCTTAGTCCCCTGGTCCTTGTAGAATAGAAGGTCTGCTTTTATTGGTCCTACCCTGATATGATCTTAAAATGTTTCTGAAGGTAAGGTGAGCCAGCACTTCCCTTGAAAGACCAAGATCAGGAAAGACAGCAAACTTCCTTTTCCAATGCATTGCCACATATTTACAACCGTTCTACAATTGTGCAAAACACTGTGCTTTATACTGGAGATCCAATTTTTTTAAAAAATCATCATTCCTGTGCCTCAAGGAGCTTACGATCTATTAAAGAATCCTATATGCCGACTGATAAGTAGGACAACAGGTGTAATGGCATAGGAAAGAGCCAAAGTAACAGTTGGAATGTTTGAGGGGAGATGAATCTTGAAATGTTGATGGAGATGATGGTACCTGAGGCAATCCCTAAAGGAAGAGAAGGATTTCAACAGGCAGAGAAGAGGAAGGCCTGTGTTCTTGGCATGGAGGCCAGATCAGATAGGATGGGAGTGGGGAATGGAGAAGAATCCACATTGGCTGGATCGTTGAATACACAGAGGGAAGTGGAGGCAAAGGAAGACTAGAATGGTAGGTTAGAGACAAATTGTCCCTGAAGGGCTGCGAATGACAAGCTTCAGGGTTTACATTTTATCCCAGAGAGCCACTAAATGTTTTTGTTCTGTTTTGTTTTGATCAGGCGAGTGTCATAGTAAGACCTTGAGAAAGACTATTGGAAGGAAACAATATTGGAAAGGAGCAATACTGGGGGTAGGAAGAACAGTTAGGAAACCATTGTAACAGTCCCCAGGTGGTGATGGGGACCTGAACTAGGGTGGTGACCATGGGAGTGGAGAGGAAGGGGCGGATGTGAGAGATGTTGTAAAGGTTGCATCCACGAGACTTGGCGATTGATTGGAAGTGGGAGGTGAGGGGGAATGAAGGGTCAAGGATATATAATAAGGGTTTAAGAAGTGATTGCAGCTATGAGATGCAGTGGATAGATCACAGGCCCTGAAATCAGGAGGATCTGAGTTCAAATCCAGCCTCAGACCAAACACTTGACATTTATTAGCTGTGTGACCCTGGGCAAGTCACTTAACCCCAATTGCCTTAAAAAAGAATTGATTGCTCTTCTAGGTTTTGTAGTTCAGGGGGACAAGAATTTTCTCTTAGCCATGATGCTGCTAGAAGATAGACTTGAGTCACACCTAGAAGTTTTGAAAAAGGGATGTTCACCTCAGAAAAATAGACAGAGGAAGGAGCTGAGAAATGGTGTCCTCAACCTGCCCAAGCACTTAATAAACTGAGTGGTAAAGCATCATTGGCACAGGTACAAGGGCAGCAACCAACAGAATAAACTGAAAGAAGAAGGCAAAAGGAGGGTGGAGATAGGACAGAGAAGGGAGAGATTGAGGTGCACCATCAGGCATCTGCAGGCATCTGGGGACAGAGGACTCCAGCTGAAGCTTCTATTTGTACTTATCTCTTCAAGGACTGAAGGAAACTTTTTTAAAAAGTATTTTTTTAACCTAAATTCCCCTCTTTGTGCCTGTCCAGTAACAGACACTGTAAAATACTCTCTCTGCTTTCTTCTTCTACCTAAACATTTCTGGTATCCTGATTTGTCTCAGATATGGAGAAGCCAGGGCTTAGTGGGAGATACATACAAATTCAACTTAAGGTTGAAAGTCAAACTTCTGTCTAAATGTTAGGAATTTTCCTAACTGGGGGCTCTCAGCTATTACGATTGTACTAATAACTTTCATCTGACATAAACTCTATAAAACAGCAGAGGAGGGGACCTGAAAACCATCATGTTGGCCCTGGGCTGAAAAGGAAGCTAATTTTAGTAACAGGATGTAGAGTATTAAAGCACAGCCTCTGATGTGAGAAATTAAGAGGGGGTTGGGGAGAAACAATCAAGAACTAGGTGGCATTCAGCTCTCCTCTTTCCAGGACTAAGCAAAGTATGTTACATTATCCACTACTAGATAGGTATAGGGAGGAGATACTGGAGAAAGAGCAAAGCAGACGTCTTTTTTTTTTTCTTTTTCTTTTTCTTTTTTCTTTCTTTTTCTTTTTTTTTGGAACATCTGTCAGCCCTTAAAGAGGTAGGTACAATCAACAGCTTCAACCCAAGTCTCCTGTTTCAAGATTCTTACAGAAACCTAATAGTACACTTTGATCTCTCTACCCTCCTTTTGGTTTCTTCTTATTTCTTCTGATTCCTATGCTTTCTGGTTCAACTCACTAAATCCTTTGTGAGGTCAAAGATACCATCTTACCATCTCCCCATTTTTTCCTCTTAATCTCTCCTTTCAAAAACTATGTGTGTGTGTGTGTGTGTGTGTGATTTTTTTTTAATTCCCAGGCATGGCTCAAGTCTGCCTTCTGATTCAAGAATGGGCACAGTGCCAAATCACTCTCAGGGCTGGGGGAATTCTGGCCCATGTAAACTACAAATCCCAGAACGCCAGTTCTCAAACACCTATTACAGAGAAATCCAAACTTTCTCAATAAAAGAACTAGTTTCAGTACTAAAATTTTTTAAAAGTTAAAGAAAGGTAACAATGAGATTATCCCAAAATAGAATGGACTGTCCCCAGAAATAAGTGGGTGCCTTCCTTGGGAGGCCTTCTAAGAAAGGTTGAATGAATTGTTGGCAGTGTGATAGAAGGGGATTGATTCTTGGATAGGGATAAGTCAGATCACATGGCCCTAGCGGTCCCTTCCAGCTTTGATATTCTGTGATTCTGCCAAAGTCCAAACCGTAATTTGCAAGCTAACCTCTGCTGATGACATGGTGTCCGAGAATAGGAAGGTGACAGTCCTGCGCTCTATTCTGGTCAGCTACATTGAAGTGGTACTAAAACCGATGGGTAGAATTTGCAAGGAGGCAACTTTAGACTTTATAGAAGGAGAGACTTCTGTTAGAGCTGACCCCAAGTAGGATGGACTGCTTCTAGAAGGCAGTGGGCTGCCTCTCATCTGGAGGCCTTTAAGAAAAAGTGGGATGATTACTCCTTAGGCATTTTGTAGAGGGAAGTCTCTTTATTTTCTCATTATCAAAGAAAAAGAAAAGTCTGGGTGGTAAGGTGGTTTTGTAGGAAGATTGTTGGATTTGGGGTCAGATGACCTGACTCAAACACCTACTTGCCCTTGGGCAGGTCACTTCAGTTCTCTGAGCCTCCATTTTCCCATCTGTAATAATAATGGTGATAATAATAATAGTTCACACTTACCTAGGGCTTTAAGATTAGCAAAGCACATTATGTATGTTGTCTTTTTTGGTATCCATAATAATCCGTGAGATAAATATTATTGTTTTCATATTCCAGATGGGGAAATTGAGTTAAGTGACTTGCCCAGGTTCACACAGGCAGGATTTGACTCTAAGTCCAACTTTCAAGTCACTAGGGCACCTGGCTACCTATGAAATGAAGGGTTCATATTAAATAGATGGACACCCCCCATACACACTCACACACACACATGCACACACAAAAGGATGGACAATTTTGCCTCCTGGCCCAAGGCTTTAAGAGTCCTTGCCTCTAGGTTACAGGCTGCTTTGCAGCAGATGCCAGAGGCCAACCCAGCCTTCCCTTCCCCTAGGAGAACAGGGTGTGCTGCCCTTCGAGTCCATGCCACCACCCAGGGCTGGCCCCTCCTGGTTAACGTGGTTCTTCCTCTGTCTCTCTCCAGCCGTGTGTGACCAGAGTTGTCAGAATGGGGGCCGCTGCATTGGCCCCAACCGCTGCGCTTGCGTCTATGGCTTCACTGGGCCCCAGTGTGAGAGAGGTAGGTAGGATGCCTTGTGCCAGGGGGCAAGCCCAGAGGAAGCCCCTGGGCAAAGGGAGCAGTGGAGTGGGGATGAGGGGAGGGAGGGGGAGGAGTCATGGGTACCTGAGGATCAGAGGGGTAGTAGGTGAGGCTTAGGTGGGAGGAGGGGTCTTTGGGCGGGGCTTTTGGGAGCCACCCTGGACAGGACTGAGGGTTTGGGGGTGGTGGAGGAGGGCTGGGCTGGGAGAGTGAGGCTGTGGTTTGGAAGTGCTAAGGCCTTGTGGGGTGCTAGGTACCCAGCTGCCCTTCTCCCTTAAAGTTTTCTCTGTGCCATTAACAGCTTTTGCCTTTAAAAAGTACATTTTCAAGTGTGATTCAGTTGTGCTCAAGCCTGGAGATTGAGTGCAAGCAAGAAGACCCTTGTCATGCCATCCCATGCCCCTTTCCCCTCCTTTTCTCGCTCTTCTTCCTTCTCTTCCTTTTCTATTTCCTCCTCCTTTTCCACCTCTCCTCTTCTTTTGCCCGTTCCCATCCTCCCATTGCAGGTCCTCCTCCTCCTCTGGAACCCCCTTTAGAACACCTGGGAAAATGCCCAGGGGCTGGCATGCTCAGCTTTGCCCTTCTCTGATGGGCTTGGGCCCCTACTGTTGGGAGAGTGACCTGCCAGAGGCTTCCCAGCCCAGGCCAGGCTCTCCAGGCCACTTGGGTTGAGTCCTGGAGTCCTCTTTCTATCCTGAGCCTCCTAGAGGTCTTGACTTTTGCAGTGCAAAGAGCCCCAGATCTGAAGTCAGAGGGCTTAGATTCAAATTCCTTCTCTAATGCTAATTACCTGCATCACCTTGAGTAAGGCCATTTAAACTTCTCAGAGCCTCACTTTCCTCATCTGTAAAAAGTTGGACTTTGTAGTATCTGTGCTCCTTTGAAGATCTAAATCAAAGATTCTGGGATTTTTCCCTTTTTAAATTTTTTTTGGAGGGAAGGATGCAATCAAGGTTAAGTGACTTGTCCAGGGCCATACAGCTCGTAAGTGTCAAGTGTCTGAGGCTGGATTTGAACTCGAGTCCTCCTGAATCCAGAGCCAGTGTGCTATCCACTGTGCCACCTGGCTGCTCAATGACGTTTCAATGAATCCGTGACCTGATTGGTGTTGGCATTCCCTCCACTTGTGCAGATCATAACCTAGCCATACCTTCTCATCCGGGGCAATTCCTGTCCCTTTTCCCCCTTAAATACACCCTAGAGGGTCTGTCCAATGTGAGAAAGGCCCTCTTCTGGCTCTTTTGATAGTCTAACTGTCCTGTGACCTAAGGGTTCCATAGGTTACCACCAAAAGTAGCACTAGAAGGAGGATAACAGCCATCATTGATATCACTTTTTAATGTTTACAAAATGGCCTAAAGACGGTGTGGTACAGTGGATAGAGAGCCAGGAAGACCTCAGTTCAAGCTCAGCACACTTGGCAAGACACTTAGCCTCTATTTGCCTCAGTTTCCTCAACTATAAAATAACCATAATAACAGCACCTACTCTCCAGGGTGGTTGTGAGGATCAAATACTTGTAAATCTCTTAGCATTGTACCGGGCACATAGTAGGTACTATGTAAATAGTAATTATTGTTATTGTTATTGTTACCAATGAAAGTACAGTCCTTATTCCTATCTATCTCAAATGACCTTCACAACATCCCTGTAAGGTAGGCACTACATGTGTGATTATCCTCTTTTTTCACATATGGAAAATGAGGATTAGAGAAAGAAAGTTTCTCGCCTGAGTCAGAGCTCACAAGTCTCAGCAGCAGGATTTGCACTCAGGTCTCTCCTGTTTCTCAGTCCTGTGCTCTTTCCACTACGCTTTATCACCTCTTCTTGTCTTATTTGAAAGCTAAAAAGATAGGCTTGGTGACCAGCTTGTGACTGTTGAAAGAACATGGCATAATTTCCTTTGTTTTTTTTGGAATAAAAATACTTTTTTTCATTTATTCAAAAGCAGATTGTAAATGGAGCAAGACAGGCATTAAATAGTAGTGAATTTCACAGTGTACTTGGCATAATTTCCTAAATTTAATCTTGGTTCCTCTTCTATCAAACTCTGGGTGCTTCACTTTGTCCATCAGAAATGTCTCTAGGGGCAGCTAGGTGGCGCAGTGGATAGAGCATGGGCCCTGGAGTCAGAAGGACCTGAGTTCAAATCCAACCTCAGACACTTAATACTTATTAGCAATGTGACTCTGGGCAAGTCACTTAACCCCACTGCCTAGCCAAAAAAAAAAAAGAAAGAAAGAAAGAAAAGAAATGTCTCTAACAGAACAATTTGGTGAGCTGTACTCTAACTACATCTCATCATCTGGTCAATAGGCATTTTTCATCCATCTGGTGTATCTCATATGCGTGTGTGTGTGTGTGTGTGTGTGTGTGTGTGTGTGTGTGTGTGTGTG
>NW_020954713.1:304111-384111 GCF_900497805.2 Vombatus ursinus | reverse complement strand
TGTGTGTGTGTGTGTGTGTGTGTGTGTGTGTGTGTGTGTGTGTGTGTTGATTTCTCAAGTGATAATGGATGACAACAACAATAGTAACAATAACATGTTAACATGCTTAGTGTTTCAAGGTTTACATAGTCTTTTCTTAACAACAACTCTGTGAGGTAGATAGCATAAAAATCATCAGCCCTATTTTACAGATGAGTAAACTGAGACCCAGAGATCTGTGACTTTTTCAGGGTCATGTGGTTAGTAAATGTTAGAGTTGGGACTTGAACTGAGATTGTCCTTGCCCTTTTCCTCCTGAGGTCAAGCTGCTTTATTAGGAACATCTGGCAAACAGAATCAGAGAGGAAATCACTCCTGGAAAAGGGAATGAATGGGGAGGGGGATGTGCGGCTGGAGACACAAAGGGGCCTTTGCTTGTTTGTGCAGCCTTCGCTGACATGTTGTATGCATAAAATGTCTTCAAACAGGAGGTTTCCCAAAGCACTGGTGGATGGGCTTGAAGTGAGCCTGGGCCCAGAAATCAGACAGACTCCCCAGCTGTGCAGCCAGCTGTTCTGCACCAAGACACACAAAGTGGGCACAGATCAGAGCAGGGAGTGGGGGAGGGAGCTTGCTAGACGTGCTGGAGTTTGTGAGAAAGGTCATGGTGGGGGTGGGGCTGGAGGAATAGTCTACCCTGCTGCCTCCCACCCTCCCCAGATCCTGTGCCAGGCCCACGCTGACCCAAGAGGTCCTTGAAAGGCAGCTTGGTCTGAACATCTCAGGGCTTTTATCAGCAGGGTGGTGTAGTGCACAGAATGTTGGCTTCATCCTGAGAGGACTTGGATTCTGGTCCCAGCTCTGCCACTTGCTGTCTGTGTGATCTGTCTTGGGCTAGAATTTCCCCCTCTTAGAGGCTCAGTTTCCTCATTTGCAAAAGGAGGGGGTTGGACTAGATGTCTTCTGAGGTCCCTTCTAGCTTTAAATCTTATGATCTCATTATTTCCCCAGTGGACTTGCACATCCCAGGGCTGACTTTGGTCTCCTGAGATCTTTCAAGAAAAGACTCAGAGGGGCAGCTAGGCAGCACAGTGAATAGAGCTCTGGCCTAGGAGTCAGGAGGACCTGAGTTCAAATCCAGCCTCAGACACTTAACACTTACTAGCTGTGTGACCCTGGGCAAGTCACTTAACACAGATTGCCTCACCAAAAAGCAAAAAAAAAAAAAAAAGAAGAAAGAAAAACAAAAGACTCAACCCTACAGTGAGTTTTAGTGGTCTTAGGCTAGCTTGGGAGACACCCCATGAAGCAGTTCCATGGGCTCTGCAGGAAACAACCCTTGGGAAGCACCTCCCATCTCTGGCAGATGTCCTGCAGGGAGTTTCTTCTAACTCTTGGAGATGGAGTGGAGACTTCCTCTGAAACCTCTGGTTTCAAAAAAATGCACTGTAAGAAGTACATTGAGCTCTTGGAAGTGCCCTATTAAGAACACCATCTAGCTCCATGAGATAGTACATGGGGAACGCCATCAAGACTAGGAGACAATCTGCAGGGAATATATCCTAACTCTTGGACATGCCCTATTGGGAACACATAAGATGACGTGCATGAAGCACCATCATCCAGATTGGAGAGGTGTACTGTAGGGAGCACCTTCCAACTTTCAGAGATGTCCTGAGGGTAATAAGTTCTGACTCCAGGAGATGCCCTCAGGGAGCATTAGCCAGCTCAGGGAGATATCCTACAGGAAGTACCTTACACCTCTTAGAGATGCCCTATTGGGAATACCATCTAGCTCTAAGAACTAATGCATAGGGAGCACTGTTGAGATCTGGGAGACATCTTATGAGAAGCATCTCCCAACTCTTAGATAGAGTTAACTGGGAGTACCATCTGGCTCCAAGAGCTACTGTCTGAGACCGCCATTAAGATTTAGGACACATCTGGGGCAACTAGGTGGTGCAGTGGATAGAGCTCTGGCCTTGGAATCAGGAGGACCTGAGTTCAAGTCCAGCCTCAGACACTTGACTCTTATGAGCCATGTGACCCTGGGCAAGTCACTTAACCTCGAATGCCTCACCAAAAAGCAAAAAAAAAAAGATTTAGGAGATTTCTTACAAGCAGTATCTTCTAATTATCAGCAATGTCCTTCCTGGAGGGAATACATTTGGCCCCAAAAGATGCCCAATGGGGAACACTTTCTAGCTGTGGGAGATGCTCATCAAGAGGGACCTTTCAAATCTTGGAGGTGCTCTGTTAGTAATTCCATCTGGCTCTGAGAGCTATAGCATGGGGGGCATTGCTGAGATCCTACAGTGAGCATCTTCCACTCCCAAGAGATATTCTGAAGCAAGTAACATCAACCTCTGAGAGACATGCTGTGGGGACCATTAAGAGACATTCTACAGGGGAATGTTCTCTAATAATAGGAGATATGTGGTAGGGGCATCTTCATTTCCAAACGATGGAATTGTTACTGTGATTTAAGTTGGTCATTACCCCACTCATTTACCCTCTTCCCGAGTCCAGACTCCCTTTCCCACACATCCTCATGCACCCATACCCACTCCCTATTACTTTGGGGTAAGGTGGAAGGATATTGGAGGCAGCTTTCCTTTTACCATATACGCTGTTAAAAATGTTGAAAAGGTGGCAGTAAGATTGAATGTGTTATTTTATGATATTGCAGATTGTAATAACCATTTGCCTGTTCTCAAGATCCAGGATGCTGAGTGCTTAGGACTTTTTAAGCAATGGAAGTTTCCCTAGCTTAGTCCTTCAAGGTGCTTGATTAGCTATGCCCAACATGACACAGCCTAAAGACTGACTCATTTCATCACTTGACAACTTGTCTTCACAATAGCATTGCTTCTATATGGCTTCTTCAGGGCTTTATAGATGGTAGAGGAAGGGGAAAATGCTATAGACACAGTTTACCTAGATTAGAGTAAAGAGTTTGATTAAGGACTTTGTTATACTTGTAGAAAAGATGGAGCCATGTGGTCTAGACAATGGTCTAGACCATGAGATAATTTTAAAGCTGGTTGAGTGGCCAGATTCAAAGAAGAGCAGTAAATGGCTCTACATCTGCTTGGACAGAGACCTCCACTGGAGGACCCACAATCTAGGCAGGGTCCTAGCCTATTTGACTTTCCCTTTATCACTGACTTGGATAAAGGCAAACAAGACATGCTTATCAAACATGCAGATGGCACAAAGATGGGAGGAGGAATGAGCACACTGGCAGACAAAGTTAGGATCCTGGATTAGATAATCTTGATGGGCTAGAATTTGGGTCTGAATTTAACAAGAGGAAATCTATCCTTGACATTTTTAGGAGTATTTCATTATTGAATTAAGCCTTATGATTACATTACAAACTTGTGATGATACGTACTCTAAATGAGTGAGAACAAGACCTATGTGATTTCGTTAGTCTGGAGAAGTTCCAGGTGAGGAAAATGGTCAAGACAACAAGCATTTATTAAGCACTTACTGTGCACCAGACTGTCCTAAGTAGTGTGAATACAAAGAAAGGCCAAAATTATTCCCACCCTCAAGGAGCTTACAATCTAATAGGTGGAGACAGCATGCAAATGATTATGTACAAGCAGGATAGATACAGATCTATCTATGCCTATATAAATGGATGTAGCTAGCTATCTATATCAAACAGAGAGAGAAAGAGGGAGGGAGGGAGAGAGAGGAGAGAGGGAGAGAGAAAGAGGAGAGGAGATGGGGGGAGAGAGAGGAGAGAGAGAAGACAGGAGAGAGAGGGGAGAGACGGAGAGGAGAGAGAGATAAATGGAGATAACCTCAAAGAAAAGACACTAACAGTAAAGAAGACTATGAAAGGCTTCTCACAGAAAGCTGAATTTTAGTTGATTTGAAGGAAGTCAGAGCAGCCAGGGGACAAAGATGAAGAGTAAGAGAATTCCAGGCATGAGGGATAGCTAATGAAAATACATGAAGATGAAATGTCTCTTTTTTTTGTGAGGCAATTAGGGTTAAGTGACTTGCCCAGGGTCACACAGCTAGTAAGTGTCAAGTGTCTGGTCTGAGGCCGCATTTGAACTCAGGTCCTCCTGACTTCAGGGAGGGCACTCCATCCACTGCACCACCTAGCTGACCCTGGAGTGTCTTTTTCAAGGAACAACAAGGAAATTAATGTCCCTAAATCGTAGAGTACATGGAGGAGAGGAAGCTATAAGATGATCAGAATGAGGCCGGTTTATGAAGGGCTTTAAAAGCCAAACAGAGGAGGTAAAAGGAGACTATTAAAATGTATTGAGCAGGACAGAGATATGGCCAGACCTAAGCTTGGAAAGATCATTTTGGTGGCTGAGTGGAAAATAGAATGTAGTAGGGAGATACGTGAGGCAGGGAAGTCAACCAGCGAGCCATTGCAATAGTCTAAGCATGAGGTGATGAGGACCTGGCAATGTCAGAGAAGGAACATGTGCAAAAGATGTTTCGAAGGTAGAATCTTAAGGTCTTGGCCACAAATTGGATACGGGATGAGAAAGAAAAGTTGATAATAATTCCCTTTACTGGTAATGGTTGGTTCTTTCTCTATAATTTATAATATCAGTTGCCTAGGGCCACTGAAAGGTTGTGATTTGTCTAGGGTCACATAGCCAGTACAAACTTGTATCTGTGTATAAATATATATGTGTGTATGTTAGCATATACATGTATGAATATATATATATACATATAGACATGTGTACATCTATATGTATGTGTACGTGTACATGTGTGTGTGTGTGTGTATGAGGCAGGATTTAAGGCCTGGTCTTCCTGTCTCTGAGCCCACCTATCTCTATTCATTGTTATCCTGCTTTTCTGTGGCTAGACTTAAAACCACAATGGAGAAAACATAATTATGTTCATTTAAACACAAACCTACCTAATCTACATAATTCCTTAAATTATAGCTGCTGAACACAATTTTAAAGCAACCATTCACAATCAAAGTTCTCTGGTTGATAAAAACAATTTAACGAGGGTAGAGTTACGGCATATGTTTAAAGGAAAGAAAAAGGAAACCTTGTCACGAGGCGTCTTTTTGTAAGGGAGGCAGCAAACGGCCATTACTCATTGGTAGTTTTTCTGAGATACGCTTATCAAGTCTGCCCCTCCCCCTTTCTTATGAATGCCAGCCAGGATCATTTCTATTCCAGGGATAGACTTCTTGGGGTTTTCCAAGTATTCCGTCAGCATATCCTTGCCCCAGACGATGCCTTTGCTTTTATTGGCATCTGTGCCCAAGAATCCTGGAGCCAGACCAGTTTTTATCCAAAGAGTCCACTCTGATCAGGTCCAGTCCTGGGCTTGCCTCCCTTTCCAACTATGTGGCACTGTGCATGCTTCTGAACAAAAAATCCTCTTGTCCTTTTCAAAGTCGGCCATTGTGAATTTGGCTCTGGCTCAAGTGAGCTTGTTAACCACTGTCCTGTCTTTGGTTCCTTTTCCTTTGACCAAGGACATGCTGCACCCCTAATAAAATGAATTTAATAGGGATATGTGTAAAGTCTTACCCTTGGCTTCAAAAACTAGACTTCACAAGTACAAGATGGAGGAGTTATTTTTAGATGGCAGTTTGCCTGAAAAAGATCTGGGGATTTTGGTGGAACGCAAGGTAAGTGGCAGCTGGATGGCAAAGTAGTTAAAGCACCAGGCCTGGAGTCAGGAAGACTAAATTTGCTGAGTTCAGATCTGGCCTCAGATACTTACTAGCTGTGTGACCCCGGACAAGTCACTTCACCCTGTTTGCCTCAGTTTCCTCATTTTTAAGATGAGCTGGAAGAGGAAATGGCAAACCACTGCAGTATCTCTGCCAAGAAAACTCCAGATGGGGTCACAGAGTCAGACCTGGATGAAAATGACTGAACAAGAATGACAGGAAACTCAATACCAGACCACAATGTGACTGTGGGGGGAAGACATCTGGACAAGGATAGCCTTGATGTAGAGAACTTCCCATAAGGAAACTCCTTCTTCCAAAGCAAACCTCTACACTTGACAGTCATAGAGTTAGTTGAGACACAGAGACTTTAAGTGACTCACCAGTATGTACCAGACTCCAAGACCAGCTCCCTATCCACTCTCTCATACTCCCTGTCATTTGGTGCTGGGAATACAGGAACACAAGTTCAACAGGCCCTGCCTTCAAGGAGCTTATAGTCCATAATACATACAAGCTTACACAAAATAAGTCTCCAAAGAATGAATCCCAGGTAATTTGAGGAGGAAGGCACTAACAGTTGGGGGTCAGGACTGGCCTCATAGGAGGCCCTAGTACTGAGGCTTTGAAGGAAACTGGGGATCACTACACGAGGAATCAGGAAACCTGGTTTCTGGAGGTTGCGTGGAGTAGGATGGACGTGGAGTCAGAAGGACATAGGTTAGAATACTGTCTTAGAAACTTGTTCACTGTGTGACCCTGGGTTAGTCACTTATCCTCCCTGGGGCTGTTTCCTAAACTGTGAAATGCTTAGAGTTCAGCAAAACTGGGTATCCAGTCAACTGAGTGGTGGTACATTCAATGCTATGCGTAGTGTTCTCTGGTGGTGTAGCCTTCCTGAGCCAAGGGACACTGCCATGCCACTGAGAGGCATAGGAGGAAGGCTTTGATGGACAACTGTAGCTGGTACTTATACTCAGATAGAATAAGCCTTCTTAGATATACTCTCATATCTAATGCTGACTAAGTGAATGCCATATTAGACTGTGTTTAGTCATTTTTCAGTCATGTCCAATTCTTTGTGACCACATTTGGGGTTTTCTTGACAAAGATCCTGGAGTGGTTTGCCATTTCCTTCTGCAGTTCATTTAACAGATGAGGAAACTGAGGCAAATTGGTCACACAGAGTTACCCAAGGTCACACAGCTAGTAAGCGTCTAAGGCTGGATTTGAACTTAGAAAGATGAGTTTTCCTGACTCCAGGTCTGGCACTTTATCCACTTTGCCACCTACCTGCCCAGATTAGACTATACTTAACATTTAATCATCTTCTTGTATTTTAGCAGTGGGAGATAAAAATGTTTTTAGAATGATAGCACTTTGGGCCAGCTAGGCGGTACAATGGATAGAGCACCAGGCCTGGAGTCAGGAGAACCTGAGTTCAAATCCAGCCTCAGACACTTACTAACTGTATTACCCTGGGCAAGTCACATCTCTGATTGCATTTAAAAAAAATATAGCGATAGCATCTTAATAAATATCACTATTTAAACATCTTGCAGAACTCAGGTAATAATAATAATGCTGATAGTATTTAGCATTTATAGAGAGCTTTAAGGCTTGCAAAACATTTCATAAATATAATGTCATTTTATCATCCCGACAACCCTTAGAGGTAGGTGTTATTAGTATTATTATTATTATTATTCCATTTTACAGATGAAGCAACTGAGGCAGACAAGAGTGAAGTGACTTGCCCAGGGTCTGAGGCTGGATTTGAATTCAGATCTAGCCATCTATCCATTGTACCACCTAGCATAAGATGGAAACACCTAAAATATAAGTAATTCTCTGGAGCTGCTTATTTGGGTTAAGTCCAAAGGTATTAAGAAAACCATTCCCAAGAGCAGCTTGGTGCAATGGAAGGAATGCTGACTTCAAAGTTAGAGGACATGGGTTCAAATCCTACCCCTGACCCTTATTGGCTGTGTGACCTTGGTTTAGTCAAGTCTCTTTTCTGGACCTCAGTTTCCTCCTCTGTAAAGTGAAAGTGTCAAACACATGGTCCTTGAGCCTTAACCATGTTAAAATGTAATTAGGAAATACCTAGCAAAGTAAATAAAAATACAATAGAACATAAATAATGTTGCATTTCAAAGCTGAGTAAATATGTAACCCACAAGGATCCCCATCTATTTCTGTTTGAGTTTCACACCCTGGACTAGATGACCTTGAGGAGCTTACCTCCCTATCAGAGAAGGAAAGAAACAAGTATTTATTAAGTGCCCACTATGTGCTAAGCTCCTTACAAATATCCTTTCACATGATCTAGGTAGCTCCTATTTTCATCCTCACTTTACAATTGAGGAAACTGATGCAGACAAAGGTTAAGTAGCTTACTTAGGATCATACAGCTAGTAAGTGTCTGAGGACAAACTCAAGTCTTCCTTATTTTAGGACCAGCACTCTATCCACTGCACCGCACCACTGCCTCTATCAGAGGAAACAATATGTACATAAGTAGTTATACACAAAATGGATACATGTTGATTGTTGGAGAGTGCAATAGCTTCTGGGGGTAAAAATAATAATAGTAACAGTAGCTAGCATTTATATAGCACCTACTATGTGCTAAGCACTTTACAAATATTGCCATCTTGTTTGATCTTCACAACATTGTTCAGTAGAATTTTTAGTCATGTGCAACTCTTCGTGACCCTGTTTGTGGTTTTCTTGGCAAAGATACTGGAGTGGTTTGCCATTTCCTTCTCTGGCTCATTTTATAGATGAGGAAACTGAGGCAAACAGTATTAAGTGACTTGCCCAGGGTCACATAGCTAGTAAGTGTCTGAGGCCAGATTTGAACTCAGGAAGATGAGTCTTCCTGACTCCAGACCTGGTACTCTGTCCTCTGTGCCACTTACCTATCCTGGTGATTCCATAGGGGAGGTAGGTACTATTATTATCCCCATTATACAGTTGAGGAAACTAAGGTTAGGTGACGTGCCCAAGTTCACACAGCTAGGAAGTATCTGAAGCCAGATTTGAACTCGGGTATTCCTGACCCCCAACCTAGTGCTCTATCCATTGCCCCACCTAACTGCCCATATGGAAAGGCCTCATGCAAGACTTATTGTCAGAGCAGAGCCTTGAAGATAAGTAGGGATGTAGTGTATTCCAGTTTACAGTTGAGGAAACTGTAGGAAGGAGTGTATTCCAGACATGGGAATACAAAATGAAGGGTCAGATTTATGAGGAGCAAGAGGGCAAATATGATTGGACCATAGTGTGCAGAAATGAGCATAATGCATAAGAAAGCTGGAAAGGGAGGTAGACTGAACGCTGGTAGGTAGGTTGGAGCCAGGCTGGGAAGGGCAAAGGAGGTGACCTAGAGGTGACCAGGAGGACTATTGAACAGGGGCTGACATGGTCACAACTGTGTTTTAGCAAAATCACTTTGGCAGCTGGATGGAGTATGAATTAGAGGGAAGGAGACTAGAGGCAGGGAGGCCAATTTGAATGCTACTGCAACAATCCAGATGAAGGCTAGTGAGGGCCCGAATGAGGCTGGTCAAATAGAGAGGAATTGGATTTACGAGATGGTAGAAATGACATGATTTAACAGCTAAGTGGATATGGGAGATGAGGGGGAGTGAAGAGTCAAAGATGGCCCTGAAGCTGCAGGTCTGGGCGGCTAAAAGAAATAAGGACATTTGGGAAAGGGGCCAGTTTGGGAGCAGAGACGCTGCTGCTGAGTTCTATTTGGGACATGCTGAGTTTGAGGTGCCTGCGGACCGTCCCCTTTCCAAAGGGGTGACACAGGAGCTTTGCCCACTTGGACAGAGCCATCTCTGCCCCCAGGATTGTGACTCCTCGAGGGAGTGCTGCTGTACCTGGCCCTGACCGACCAAGGGGCAAAGCTGGTCCCTCTCACAGGGTGATCAGATCACAGACTCGGACCTACAAGGGATCTTGGAGACAATCTAGTCCAATCTCCTCATTTTATAGATGGCTTAACTGAGGCCAGAGAGATGAATTGTCCTCTGGCCCTGACTCGGAGTCCTTGGGCCATAACCCTGCTTGAACTGATTAGGGAAATGGACTTCATTCCTTCTTCCTTCTCTGTCCCTTCACACTGTCTCTCAGAGGACTGGGCACACAGTAGGTTTTGGGAGGGCCAGAGATCCAAAGGCATTGGGCTGCAATGCAAAGAGCTTCCGTTTGGGAGTGAAGATATTTGAATCAAGTTCTGCATTTGATACTTTACCAGCTGGGTGACCTACGCTGAGGTGCAGAGATGCTCATCGAAGGGAGGTAGCATGATGTAATAGAAAAGAATTATTGACACAGAGTTGAAGGACCTCGGTTCACGGCCCCATCACTTAACTATCTGTGCGACTTTTGGCAAGGCCCTTAACCTTTAACTGTGTGAGCTGGAAAGGGACCTCAGAACATCTAGCCTCAGCTTTCTGAACAGGAAAATTAAGAGACTGAATTAGTTGGGGACTATTAACCCTTTTGTGTTATGAGCCACTTTGACAGTTGGGTAAAAGCATATGGACTCCTCAGAATAATGTAGGGGTTTTTTAAGTAATAATTTTAGAAAACGCTAAATGTCAGTTAGCATTTAGTGAAAATAAAGATGTAATTTTTCTCCCATCCAAGTTCACAGACCCTGTGAAATCTATACACAGACCCCAGGGTCCCAGGTTAACAACCCCTGGGCTAGATGACCCTTGAAGTCCCTTCTGCTCACAAGCTATGATCCTATGATCTGTAAAATGGGGATGATAATTCTAGCTTTTGTGAAGAAAGTACTTTGTATACCCTAAGTAACTATTAAAGTTCCCCTTCAATATTAAACAAGTGCCTACTATGTGCCAGGCATTGTGCTAAGTGCTTTTTACAAATATTCTCCCATTTGCTCTTAATAACAACTCTAGAAGGTAGGTGTTTTATTATCCCCATTTCACAGTTGAGGAAACGGAGGCAGATGGAGGTTATAAGTGACTTGCCCAGATCATAGAGATAAGAAGTGTCTGAAGTCATATTTGAACTCATCTCTTCTTGGATTCCAAGCCCAGAGCTCTATTTATGGCACAACTTAGCTGCCTCATTGAAATGAGTGCTTATTATTTCCCCAAGTTTTTGGTCTATAAATATGAGTAGGAGACAGGGTTTGGGTCAGGGGATTGGAGGGAAGGAGGGCTAAGTAATTCAAAGGAATTTGGGAGGATGGTACCAGGAGGGAGGGGATGGAACCAGAGCTGCTGAGGATGAGGCTAGAATTTACAGGGAGGAGCAGGTCCCTCCAAGGGTCTGGGACTGGAGCTCTGTCCTGGTCTTGCTCACTGAACACCTGCCTCTCCTGGCAGATTACCGCACTGGGCCTTGCTTCACCCAAGTTAACAACCAAGTATGCCAGGGCCAGCTGAGTGGCCTCGTCTGCACCAAGACCATGTGCTGTGCCAGCGTGGGTCGTGCCTGGGGTCACCCCTGTGAGCCGTGCCCTGCCCAGCCCCACCCCTGCCGCAGAGGCTTCATCCCAAACATTCGAACTGGGGCCTGTCAAGGTAAAGAGGAGGAAAAGAATCACATGTTAAAATGACGGTTTGGGGAATGGCCAGGGGGATGCTGGATCCTGGGGGAGGGGAAGGTGGTGATAAGGCAAGGGGAGAAACTTTGAACCCCTGAACCCTACCAGGGCAAATGGCTAGGGAGAACCTGAGCCCTATGGGAAAGGTGTATACCAAGCCTCATGGGAAGGAAGCTCATTGGACAGACCCTGAACCTTATGGGGTGGGGAGACTCATTGAAGAGATCTTCAAGCCTTTGCATGAGCAGACTCACTGAGATGACCCTCAACCTGGAGGTGTGAGGGCAGTAAGAGGGGCAGGGGACACGCCTTGCTAAGACTCTGAGTCGTGTGAGATATAAGGGGTGAGAAAGGAAGTTCATGGTGGGTAGGGATCAGAGTTGTGGAGGACTATGGAATAGGGAGGGGATGAGGGTCCAGGAGGGGCCTGAGTCTGACAGCTAGTGAAAAGGGAATCTGGATGTATGGATTGTGGTGCCGCATTGGGGTGCCTTGGTAAAGGGCCCCATTTCTAGACTCTGGGCCAGACTTTGGGGTCACACTGTCTCTCCTTGTCCTTCACAGATGTGGATGAGTGCCGGGCCATCCCAGGGCTGTGCCAGGGTGGGAACTGCATCAACTCCGTGGGCTCCTTTGAGTGCCGCTGTCCCACTGGTCACCGGCTGGGTGAGGCCAGCCATAAATGTGAAGGTAGGAATGAGACATGCATGAAGTCAGGGGAACAGGGGCAAAGAGGAAGGACTGATATGGGATACAGAGATGTGGAGGTGGAGTGCTGGACTTGGAAGGGAAAGCGAACAAGCTTGTGCCAGACAATGTGCTAAACACTTTGCCAATATCATCTTGTTTGATCCTCACATCAACTCTGGGAAGTAGGTGCTATTATTATCCCCATTTTACAGATGAGGCAACTGAGGCAGACAGTGGTTAAATGACTTGCCCAGAGTCACACAGCTAGTAAGTGTCTGAGGCCAGATTTGAACTCAGGTCTTCCTGACTTCAGTTCTAGTGTTCTATGCACTGCACCACCTAATTGCCTCTGGCATAGCTAGGACCTGAGTCCAGATCCTCGGCCTGCCGCTTACTAAATGAGTGACCTTGGGCAAGTTACTTCTTTCTGGGCCTCAGGCCCATTACCTGTAAAATGATGGAGTTGGACTATAAATGATGATTCTTTCCAGCTCTAAACCTGTGATCCTCAGTTAGAGACCAGATCCTCCTAGCATGAGCTCAGGCTTATTTCCTGGCCTTTAAAAAAAAAAAAATCAGGCCTGTGATTTCATTAGCATAGGGAGATCCTGCTAAGGAAATTCCCTCCACAAATGCAGATTAACACCTTTTCTGCAATGTATAATCTTAGAGAGTTAAGTGACTTGCCCAGGGTCACATAGCCAGTGGACATCAGACAGAACTTAAACCCAGGTGTTCCTAGTTTCAAAGAGAACTCTATCCACCACACCGTACTGCCTCCCCTGCTCAGAGTTCTGGAATAGTTACGGCTCCTATTTCAAAGACATATTAGAGTTTACAAAGTACTTTTCTCACAATAACCCTGTGAGGTCAGTGGGGGAAGAATTTTTATCCCCATTTTACAGATGAGGAAATTGAGGCCCAGAGAGGGCAAGTCATTCCCTGATTGTCACACAGCTAATTAAGTGTCAAAGCCTGGCCTTGAACCAAGGTCCTCTGACTCTTAAGTTCAACACTATTTCTATTATAATAGGACATTTCCACTATATTGGGGGCAGGGCCTGGGCAGAGAAGAGAATAAGAGTGACCTTGGGCAAGTCCCTTCACTTTTCTGTCCTTTATCTCTAAAATGAGAGGAATAGTCCTTGAACTCCTTCCCACTGTGAGAGGACTGGAGGCAGGCATTCTGACAGTGCTATTGACATGGAAGCCATTGTGAGGAGGGGAACATGATGTAAGGGGCAGAGGAAGGAGAACAGGGCTCAGGAAGGGGAGGATATCTTACTCGCTCCCCTTGCCTCTGCCCCTTTTCAGATGTGGACGAGTGCAGCGCCATCCCTGGCGTCTGTGAAGGTGGAGAATGTGCCAACACGGTGGGCAGCTATGTCTGCACCTGTCCCCGAGGCTTCATGGCGAGTGCTGACGGTTCTCACTGCCTGGGTAAGGTGGTCCTCGGCTCCTCAGGGTCCTGGAGGTGGTTCAATATATGCCGGTCCTCAGTGCACAGCCAGGTCACCCTGCCCAGCCACCAGAGACCTTCCTGGCACCTGATGCTCGGGCACAGAGCTTGTGGTACCCTCAGTGCAAGGCTATTGACTAGCCCTCTGATTAAGACCTTGAATGAATGTTAGTGTGTTAGCCAGGGACTTGTGGTCTCCTAGTGCTGTCTAATTGCTCTGTGCTCAGTGAGAAGGATGGGGTCTTAGCTCCCTCTCTCTTAAAAGCTCCACAAACCTCAGCTCTACTCCCAAACCTTTTTCCCTGGTGGTATTATCCTTTTTATTGGTGGGCCCCAGATAGTGGGTACTTGGCTTCAAGGGCTAGGCTCCACCTTCTAACTGGGAAGAAGGCCCTTAGAACAGAGAATGTCAGAGCTGGGAGGGCCCTTAGAACAAAGGATGTCAGAGCTGGAAGGGTCCTTAGAACACAGGATGTCAGAGCTGGAAGGGCCCTTAGAACAAAGAATATTAGAACTTCTTAAAACACAGAATGCCAAACCTGGGAGTGAACTTCAAACACTGAAAGTACCCTAGAATGTCAGGGCTAGAAAGACCTTAGAACACAGAATGTCAGAGCTGGGAGGGACTTTAAAAGTCCTGATGCCAGAGATTGGAGAGACATTAGAATCTGGAATGTCTGAACAGTGTTGTAAGGTTGTTTCCCATCTGACTTCCCTGCACCACGTTTTCTGTCAATCTCACGAATAGGGGCCAGGCACCTCCAGGATACACTCTCTAGTGTTATTGACCTTCATAGCTCCCCATTCTTCTACTGTGACTATTCCTCCAACCCAACACTATATTGGTCATTATCTCTCCTAGCGTGATCCCAAAGCCCTCAACCCAGGCTCCCCCCTCCTCGCATTGTGACCCTTCTTCTCCTTCTTAAGACAAAACTGTGAGTGACTGACTCTTCCTTGGATTCAGCACCACTCTCTCCCTCTGATGCCCGGTGTCTCATGGGCTCTGTGATTCTATCCCACAGATCAGAGAATGGGTAGCTGCTTCTCTGCATTACTGGGGGGCCGCTGTGCTGGAGAGCTGCCAGGCCAAGCTTCCAAGAGGCAGTGCTGTTGTGAATGGGGCCGATGCTGGGCGGTGGGGTCAACGCCAGAGATGTGCCCCCAACGGGGCTCCGGTGAGCTCTTCTGGGAATAGGGCTATAATGGAAGTCTTGGGAGGAAAAGGGAGGGGAAGGAGGAGAAGAGAGATAGAAGGGAGGAAAGGTAGAAGGCAAGGATAGCGGTGCTTCCCCTCGATCCATACCCCCAAAAGGAGAGAGGTGGGATTGGTCCCCAAACCTTCCTTGCTAAGGATCTTTTCTCTGGCATGGTAACCAGCAAGAACAGTGGCCAATGGGTCTTCCAGCACAGGTCCCTGATCCTCCATCACCCCAGCTCCCCTTGTATACCTGCCCCCAAAAGACCAGGACTCAAAAGCCCAACTTTTGCTTTGCCTCCTCCTCTACATTGGCCCCAGGTCCAATAACCATCCCTCCCCCTGCTTTGTAGATGAGTTTCGTCGACTGTGTGTTGAGGGCCCTCCAATGCTGCCTGCCTACCCCGGGCACTTCCCAGGCCTTCCAGGATTTGGGCCCAATGGCCTGGGCCCTGGCCTTACTGGGCCTGCTCGACACGGTCCCCATGGTACCAATGGACAAGGCGCCCTCCCCAGCCTTCCTGGCCTAGGCCCTGGCAGCTCCAGCATCGGTAAGGACAAACTCTCTCCTCCCCTATTCCCCACAGCTGATACTGCTGCCTGGGAGACCTCTCCTGCCATGAGAAGGGCAGAAGAAGATCCCTCAGAGAGCTGGCCCTAGAGGGAAAATGCTGCTTTCCTCCCCTACTCTTAATTCCCTTCTCCCCCTCACTGCTCACCTCCCAAGATCATCGACTGGTGCTTCACATGGCATCTCTGTTGTTGGTTTAGGCAGGGTGGAACAGATGGATTAGACTTGTTTGCTTGGCCCCAGAGGGTGGAACCTGGGTCGGTATCAGGAGGGAATTGTAGGGAGGTAGATTTTGGTTGGATGTAAGGGAAAACTTCCTAACAATTAGAGCTTTCAAAAGTGAAATGAGAGGTAATGAGTTTCCTATCACTGAAGGTCTTCAAGCAGAGACTAGATGCGTAGGTTTAACCGGATCTCCTTTGGGATACTTCTCAGCCCTAAGATTCTGGGATTCTGGGGTGAAGGGGTGAAAGCAAAGCTAGTGGCCCCCGTCCTCATGGGCCCTTGCTCCTAGGCACAGCCACACTGAATCAGACCATTGACATCTGCAAGCATTTCACCAACCTCTGCCTCAATGGGCGATGCCTCCCGACCTCATCCAGCTATCGGTGCGAGTGCAACATGGGCTACAAGCAGGACGTGCGTGGAGAGTGCATTGGTGAGGGCCAAGCCCAGGGGCAGGCACAGCTAGGGGAGGGGGCACTTGGGCTCCTCCTGCATCCTGAGATGACTGAGGGTCAGAACCTAAAACCCTCTGAGTCTCTGGAGGGGTAAGAGAGGGACCCTGGGGGTTTGCTAAGACTTCAAAGGAAAGTGGGGGAGTAGGAACCAGAGTTTTTGTTAAGTTCTGGAAAGACAAAGATAAGGAGGGGAAGACTTGGGTTCCCATAAAGTTCTTAAAGCATGAAAGAAGAGGACCTGGATTCTTACTAAAAGTCCTGAAAAAACAGAGGAAGGGAAGGGGGTATCTCAGTCCCTGTGAGATGCTGGGGAAATGGAGATGGGTAACTGAGGGGTGGGACTTTCTCCACAGATGTCGATGAGTGCTCCAGCAGCCCCTGTGTCCATGGAGACTGTGTCAACACTCCCGGCTCTTATCATTGTAAATGCCAAGAAGGCTTCCAGAGCACCCCCACCAAACAGTCCTGTGTTGGTATGATCCCCCTGGGGAGGGTGGATAGCTCAGCTTTATGTCCAGCAGAGAAGAGAGAGCCCATAATTCTGTGGGCAAATCACCCAGCCTCTCCAGGCCTTAATTTCTTCAACTGAGGAAAGATGCCTATAGGCAACTAGATGATACAATGAGTAGAGTATTAGACCTGAAGGCCTGAGTTAAAATCCTGCCTCCTCTGCTTAACTGTGTAACCCTGGACAAGTCACTTCTTCCAGCCTCAGTTTCCTCATCTATAAAATGGGGATAATAATGGCACCCACCTCCCAGAATTGTTAGGGTCAACTAAATTACTATGTGCAAAGCACTTTGTAAGCCTTAAAGCGTTATATGAATGCTAGTTATCATTATTATTATTATTATTATTATCTGAATACAAAGAAGTTGGACTGGATGGTATCTAAGGGCCCTTCCAGATGAAATCCTATGATCTTGTGCTCTGAGATCTCTAGAGCCATTGCTTGGTATTATAAATGGTGTCCCCTGAGTGGTAGTTAGGAGACCTAAGTTCTGCTACTCATTAGATGTGGACCCTAGGCGAGTCACTGTATCATTCAGGGTTGTTGTAAGGAAAATGCTTTGGAAAGTCTAAAGAAATAGGAATAACATAATGATTATTATTGTTATTACTGCTGACCCCTCAGGGCTATGGTCTATCTGCTGCACCATGGGCCCCCCACGCCTCCCTTCTCAAATACACATATGCACAGAGCTTCCCCCACCCCACTCTCCGATTTGGACACCTCATCCCTACCTCCAACCACCCCCCCACCCACTTACAGCTCCATATTCTCACAGATATTGATGAGTGTATCCTAAATGGCGGGATGTGCCGCCATGGGCGCTGCATTAACACAGAGGGAAGCTTTCAATGTATCTGCAATGCGGGCTTTGAGATCACTCCAGATGGCAAGAACTGTGTGGGTAAGTTGACTGTGGAGTGAGGGAGAGAACAAGAGCTGTTCCAGTATTCATACCCAGTGATGGCAGAAGCTCCAGATATTGGTGGATTGGAAAGCAAATGTGGGGTTGGGGGTAGGGAGGGAAGCAAAAATATATGGGGAGGGCTCTGGGCAAACAACTCCTTCCACTGTGAGTACCACAAATTCCTTTACAAGCTCTTAAGGCCCTTATGTTTTGTGTTCTGTTACCAAAAATCAAGGAGGGCTAGCGTGGCCAGGGAAGGCTTGATGCAAGAGGCAAGGACCTGAACTACTCAGAAAATGATTTGTGAACTTAACAGAATCCTGTCCACCCACCCACCCACCCATCCATCCATCCATCCATCCATCCACCTACTAAGCAAACATGATTACTGTGGAGAAGATACAAATATCAAGACACTATATATAAGATCCTAGCTCTGCCTTTATGATGTTCAAGGTCTTGTTGGTAATTGTGATAAGACAGGCATTGCGCCTGTGATTTCATTGACACAGGAAACCCCCAGATGAGAAAACTCCTTCTAGCAATTCAGGTTGGCACCTTCTCTGCAAATAAAAAACTACTATAGCACCAGTGTCAAACATAAATAGAAACTCAACCGTACATATTGATTTAATTTTAAAATGTAATGTTATCTATTATTTATTTTGTTAAGTATTTCACAACCACACTTTAATATGGTTAAATGGGCCACATCCAGCCTGAGTGTCTGATACATCTAGCCAAGAGCATTGAGGGGTGAAGTGATTTGCCTCATGGCACATAGCTGGGTTGTGTCTGTGGTAGGACTTGAACCCACGTCTGTCTGGATCTGAAGTTGGCTTTCTCTCTACTACACCACACTGCCTCTCAATTATGTTACAAATTAGAATCTAGAGGCAGTGACATATAGTGAAAAGAGCGCTGATTTGGAGGGACCTGAGTTCTAATCCTGGTTCTGTTACTGCCTGAATGACCTTGGGCAAGTTACTTTATCTCTCTGGGAGCCATCTTTCTGGACTTCAGTCTCCTCATCTGTATAATGAGGGGGTTAGACTAGATGTGTCCCTTCCAATTATGAGTCTTTGTTTCCATGACCCTACGATTAAGTGCGTAAGACCTCCCCTAAATTCCTCCAATGCCTCATCATGGCCAGGAGGGAACAGAACATTCCTGAAGGTGATCCCAGGGGAATTTAAGCTCTGTGTTTGTTGGTCCTGTGCTGGTTAGCTCTGTACTGGCCAGTTCTGTACCAGTCAGTCTTGACTAAATGCTTAACATGTTTACATGCACTTATATGTTCAGACATATTCTCATTCAAGCATACAACTCTGGGGCTTGCTGCTCAGAGTTAAGCCTGAGGTTTCTTTTCTTGCCTTAGAGATTCATCCAGGTATCCCTAGCATACACAGAATCCCCAGAAGGCCACACATGGGCTCCAGAGAAACAAAACCCTTCCCTGACAGCTGCTAAGGGAGAAGGAATCCAGGAATGTAGACAGCCCGTTGGAGTGGGACCCTTGGGGGAGGGGGGGGGTCTGTGTAGATTCTGGGGCTGTTTGAAATACCCACCCGAGCCCAGTTTCTCCCTTTGTTCATCCCCACAGACCATGATGAGTGTGCAACCACTACCATGTGCCTCAATGGTGTGTGTCTCAATGAAGCTGGCAGCTTCAAGTGTCTGTGTAAACCTGGCTTCCTGCTGGATCCCAGCGGGCGCTACTGCGTGGGTGAGTGTATTGTGCGTGTATGTGTGCAGAGGGATCAGGGAGGGGGAGGTTCAGATTGGGTGAGAGGGGGAGGGGGGATGATTGAAGGGGAAGGATGTGGGAGATGGGAGAGAGAGGACAGTGGATGGTGGGGAGAAGCAGGGAGGAGGAAGGGAGAAGTGGGAAGGAGAAGAATGAAGGAAAAAGGATGAGGGAATAAGGACAGGGAAAGAGGAAGACAGGATGTAGGGGAGGAGGAAGAAGGAGACAGAGAGGAGTAAGATAGATGGGAAGATGAGGAGGAGAAACAGAAGGGAGCAGGAGGTGGGGTGGGAGGAATGAAAAGGTATAGAGGTTGGTGAGAAGGAGAGGGGCACAAGGGTTAAGGAGGAGGGAAGGGGAATGTGAAGGAGGAGAATGGGGGGGGGCAACAATTAAGAGAAAAGCAGAGGGAAGGTGCAGAGATGATGGTGTGGAGGTGAGGGGGCACCACCCAAAGGCAGAAAAGCTGACATTGCATTTATACCCAGCCTTCAGACTCTGGCTGGTTAAACGCACTTTCTGCTCTTCTCTCTAGAACAATAATGCAGAAATTATTGAACAAAATCATCACCACTAAGGTGTTATCAAGAAACAAAGGGCAGATAAGGATTTTTTTTTTTGCCGATCTTGTGTCATAAAATCTCAGAACTGGGAAGAAACTTAGAGAGCATCTAATCCAACGTCCCATTTGTTTGTAACCCAGCTGACAAGTGATTGTCCAGCCCCTGCTCAAAGAGTGTTGAGGAGGGGGAGCCCATCACCTCCCGAGGCACTTTGGGACAGCTCTCAGGGTCAGAAAGTTCTTCCTGACACAAGCCGAGTGGGTGGCGATGAGAAGGGAGAACATTCCAGGGATGGGGGCAGCCAGAGGGAATGCCCAGAGCCAAGAGATGGAGGTTCTTGTTTGTGGAACAGCCAGGAGGCCAGTGTCTCTGGATTGAAGAGTACAGGGTGGAAAATAAGGTGTGAGGAGACTGGAAAGAGAGGAGGGGGGCTGCCAAGGAGAGCATTTTGTATTTGATCCTGGAGCTGATAGGGAGCCACTGGAATTTACTGAGTAGTAGGAGGGGGGATGACAGGATCAGACCTGCGCTTTAGGAAAATCACTTCAGTGGCTGAATGGAGGATAGGATTAGAGTGGGGAAAGGCTTGAGGCAGGCAGACCCACCAACAGGATATTGCAATAATCCAAGTGTGAAGTGATGAGCATCTGCATTAGAGGGATGGCATTGTCAGGGGAGAGAAGGAGGCATATTTGAGAGATGGCTTGCCATAGAATACCATTGGCTTCATAATACTTGAGAGATTGTTGGTGTGTCCCATGGAATAGGAAAATCTTGTGCTGAAGCACTAAAGACCCGACTCTTTAGACTATAGGCAAATTAAATGTTGGCTATCATAATATATCTTTACAGTTATATCAAGTCCATATGCATTTTGTCTTTACTTGTGCCACAGGGCATTTATTAACTTTATGAAAAAATTGTGAAACTTGTTCCCTCAAATGGCCCTAAATCGAGCTCAAAAAGGTCTTCATGCAACAAAGATTTATTCTGTTTTTACATTCTCCACATAGGAAATCTTACCTGTCAGACTTTCCAACTCTTCCCTCTTTGAATTTGGATTTTTGGAAATCCTTGGCCCAAAGGAAGTTTCTGAAACTGTGTTGGCCTGGGTTAGAGGACCTCTAGGAAGTAGACAAGCTTTTATAGATGTGTCTGGATCATTGCACTAGAAATAATTGTATTGCGTGTCTGAAATGATATCAGTATCTCTATCAATGTTAGCTCCCCTTGACTTCAAAAACAGTGTTCTTTTCAATGTGCTAGAACACCTCCTATTGGGCATTCAACATGTAGCAACCACCCAGATGCAGCAATGAAGGCAAAAGCATTCATTCATTCATTCATTCATTCATTCATTCATTCAAGGAGGGTGGTTATTCCTTTCTGTTCCCGCTGCTGCCATCCTGATTCTAACATTCATCAGTTTACACCTGGACTATTACAACAGTTGTCTGATTGGCCTCCCTGACTTTGTCCCCTCCCATCCACTCATAGTAATGAGGAAGTGACTATTAGTCTCAGATGTAATTCCTCCTTGGAAGCCAGCATTCATATTGTTGCTGATCTCTGAATCATGTCTTCTGTCTCTTCTTCTCTTTCCGAACCATGAACGGGTACAAATGTTGCTTATACCCAAGCTTGCCTGGCTCAGCATCCATCACCAAGAGACATAGGAAGCTCTTATTCCAGCCCTGTCATTTCACAGAGGGGAAGACTGAGGCTCAAAGCAATTAATGGGCTAGTGGTCTATCCAGAAATTGAAGCCAGCTTTCTAGCTGGCTAGCTGTAGGGTCGGATGATAGAGAATTTCCTTTTTCAACATCTCCCAAGGGAAAACCATCAACCTCATGAATGGTATCTTAATTTCAGCAAGGCTTTTGGCAAAGACTCAGATTATCTTTATGAAAGGGCAAGTGGGTGAGCTGGATAATAATAGAGTTAGGTAAATTTGGAGATTGTTCAAAATTCACGGGTTCTAAAAAAAATCAGTGTCAAATATACAGTACGTGGGGGAGGTATGGCTAGAAAGTAGTTGTTCTCAAAAAGATCTGGGTGTCTTAGCTCAATATCAGTCAACAGTATGATGGTGCAACCAAGAAAGCTATTATGATTATGATTAATATTTAACCCAATCAATTTTCTTAAAAAAAAAACTAATGCAATTTTAAACTGCTCTAAAAAAGTATACAAAATTAAGGAAGTGATGCTCTTGTTCTAATCCACTCTATTCAGATTACATCTGTGGTACTGTGTTCTGTTCTAAAGGCCACATTAGGATGGATATTGATAGGCTGGAGTGTGTACAAAAAAGGGCAATTAGGATGGCAGTGGGTCTTGAGATCCTGTCGCAAGAGGATTTGTTGGAGGAATTGAGAATATTTAGCCTGTAAAATAGAGAAGCCTGAAGAAAGAGATGATAATTCTCTTCCAAAAGTTGACGTGAGAGGTATTAGACTTGTGTTTGGCACCAGCACACAGAACTGGGAGCAATGGATGGAATTTGTAAGGAGAGAGATTTCAGGAGACAGTGGTCTATCACTGGAGATCTGTAAGCAAAGACTGAAGGATCAATTACTCAATCAATGAACATTTATTTGAGTACCTACTATGTGCTAGACATTGACGCAGTGAAAGGCAAAAGATAGTCCCTGCCCTCCAGGAGCTTACAATCTAAGTCATCGTTAGGAAAAGGTTGATTTTTTTTCATTTCATTTTTTAAATTTTGAACTGTATTAACCTCAATAAGATGAACATCTCTGTATGCTTCACAGAACAGAAAAAAAATTTTCTATGCACAGCTGTGAAACTACACCCCCTCCAAGTATACCAAAAATTCACTTGTTATTTTCAAAGTTGTCCTGTTTGTCTGTGTTTCCTTTTGATCTTCTATTCTGCCTAGTGTATTTTTTAAATGCTGCAATGACCTTCTTTTCTTATTTTTTCTTTTTTTTCATGTTAGTAATCCTAATGCTAGCCACCCTTTCCTCCCTGAACTCTGCTTTCCCACCCCCACCCCCATTGAAAGAAAGAAAAAAGTACCCTTGTATCAAATACTCCTAGTCAGGCAAAATCCCCCAATTGGCCATATCCAATAATATGGATCTCATTCCGCACCTTGAATTCATCATCTTAAAGGCAAGAGATGGAGAGATGTATAGCATCGTCACCAAGCCTTTGGCATCATGGTTGATCATTGAATTGACTAAAGTTCTTAAGTCTTTCTTTTGTTGTTTTTCTTTACAATGTTATTGTTATATAAATTATTCTCTAGGTTCTGTTCACTTCATTCTGCGTTCATTCACACAAGTCTTCCAAGATGTTTCTCAAACTGTCCCTTTTATCATTTCTTATGACACAATAAAATTCTATTACATTCGTATGCCATAATTTGTTCAGCCATTCTTCAATTGATGGACAGCCCCCTTAGTTTCCAGTTCTTTTCCACTCAAAAAATAATTGCAATAAGTATTTTTGGTACATATGGACTCTTCCTCTTTCTCTGATCTCTTTGGAGTATAGGCCTCATCATGGTATTACTGAGTCAAAGGCCTTGCACCATTTAGTGACTTTTGGAATATAGTTC
This sequence comes from Vombatus ursinus, assembly GCF_900497805.2. Lineage (NCBI taxonomy): Eukaryota > Metazoa > Chordata > Mammalia > Diprotodontia > Vombatidae > Vombatus > Vombatus ursinus. The sequence continues at coordinate 360,938 of NW_020954713.1, read as the reverse complement.
CAAATTGCTTTCCAGAATTGCTAGACCAGTTCACAACCTTCCCAACAGTGTATTAGTGTCTATTTTTCCTCAGTCCCTCCAACAATTGTCATTTTCTCTTTTTGTCATCTTTGCCAATCTGATGGACGGGAGATGGAATCTTAGGGCTGTTCTAATTTATATTTCTCTAATTATTAGTGATTTGCAATTTTTTCACATGGTGGTTGATAGCTCAATATTTTTTCTTTGACATCTGCTTATTAATATCCTTTGACGATATAAAAGTCGCTTGTCCGTATATAGGATATCAGAGCTTTGTCAGAGCTTCCTTCCACCCAATTTACTATTTCCTTTATAATTTAAATGGCATTAATTTTGTTTGTGCAAAAACATACTTTCATGTAATCTAAATTGTACATTTTATCTTCTGTGGTACTCTCCGTGTTTTGTTTGGTCATGAACTCTTCCCCTATAAATAGGTGTCATACATAATTCCTTCCTTGCTCTTCTAATTGATCATGTGACCTCTTTAAAATGTAAGTCATATATACATTTGGAATTTATCTAGGTATATGATATGAGGTGTTCATCTAAGCCTAATTTCTGCCAGACTGCTTTTCAAATTTCCCAGAACATCTTTGTTATATAGTAAATCTTTGCCACAGAAGTTAGGGTCTTTGGGTTTATTGAACACCAGGCCTTAAAGTTCATTTGCTTCTGTATGCTGTATACCTAATATGATCCACTGATTGAATTGTCTATCCTTTAAGCAGTATCGAATAGTTTTAGTGATTATTGCTTTATAGTATAATTTGAGATCTATTACTGATAGGCTCCATTCCATTATCCCCCCACTTTTTTCATTATTTCTCCTGAGATGAGCTTTTTCCCCCAATATAATTTTTTTATTTTTTTATTTCCATAATTTAATCAATTGATAGTTTAATTGGTGTGGCACTAAGTTAGTAAATTGACTTAGGTATCATTGTTATTTTTATTATTTTGGTACCAAAAGCAAGCAATTAATATCTCTAACTGTCCAGGTCTATCTTTATGTTCATATGGAGTGTTTTATAGTTGTATTCAAATGGCTTCTCTATATGCCTTGGTAGGAAGACTACCAAATATTTTATACATTCTGTTGTTATTTTGAACTGAGTTTCTCTTTCTGTCTCATCCTGCTGGGGTTTTTTTAGTAATAATATAGAAAGGCTGATGATTTATGTAGGTTTATTTGATATTATGTTGTTTTATCAAAGTGGTTTCAATTAATTTTTAGTTGACTTTCTAGAGTTTTCTAAGTAGGCCACCTATAAAAATTGATAATTTTGCTTTTTCTGTGCTTCTTCTGGTTAGCATTTATAGCACCATCAGATAATAATAGTGATCATGGATATCCCTGTTTTAGCCCTGATCTTCTTGGAAAGGCCTCTGGTTTATCTCTATTACATATAATGCTGATTCTTCATATTAGATAGCTACTATTTACCATATTAAGGAAAAGTCCACTTATTCCTATGCTTTTTAGGATTAATAGAAACGGGTATTGTATTTTGTCAAAAGATTTTTCTACATCTATTGATATAAGCATATAATTTTTATTTGTCTTTTGTTATTAATATGATCTTTTATGTTTATAATTTTCCTAATGAACTGACTCTGTATTTCTGGTATAAGTCCAACCCAGTCGTGGTATATACTCTTTTTCATATATTTGCTAATGTTTAATTTAAACTTTTTGCATTGATATTCATTAAGGATATTGGATTATGTTTTCTTTCTCTGTCTTATCTCTCCTATGGTCTTAGTACCAAGACCATATTTGTATCATAGAAGAAATTTGGTAGAATCCCATCATCCTATTTTTGTGAACAGTGTGTGTAGATGGTTTATATTAAGTAACCCCTGAGGTCCTTTCAAACTTTAAGATGGTTGAGATTCAAGATGAGAAGAAAGTGTGATGCAGTTCTTAGAAAAACTGATTAGATTTGGTTCATAAATGTATATCTAAAACCAACAAGGTGATCATTTCACACCCTTGTTAGACTACATCCAAAATACTAAATCCATTTCAGGGATTCTCATTGAGGTGTAGGCTGGATTAGATGACTTCTGAGATTTCCTCCAATTAGAGACTCTTTGCTGTGAGGAACTTGAGGAATGAAAGATTTATTTTACCTAGTGGAGGAGTCAGGGAAGGCTTCAAGGAGGAGGTGGTATCAGCACTGGGCATTGAAAGAAAAGATGAATTTTGAAAGATGAAGTTTATTGGAAAAGTCCATTCCACCAGTGAAAGATGGTACAAACAAAGACAGAGAGAAAGCAGACAATGAGAAGAGAGGATCATGGGATCATAAATTTATCAATCTATAAGTACTTATTAAGTGCTGACTATTTGAAATTCACTATGCATAGAGACACAAAAACAAAAAACCCCGAAACAACCCTCACCTTCAAGGAACTTGTTCCATTCTATCAGGGAGACAGTATGTGCATTTATTGTGTATGCAGAATAAATAAATGCAGTATAGTTAGGAGAAGAGGGTACTAGACACACTTACTAGCTGTGTGACCCTGGGCAAGTCACTTACCCCATTGCCTAGCCAAAAAAAAAAAAAAAAGAAAAGGGTACTAGAGATAGAGGGAATTAGAAAAGGTTTCATGTAGAAGGTAGTGCTTAAATCAAGGGAGGGATTCTGTGAGTCAGAGAAAAAACCAGCACAAAGGCCCACCAGAGTCAGGCGATGGTGTGCTGTGAGAGGAAAAGCAAGAAGGTCCATGCTGTTGGATGCAAGAGAATGTGAGGGGGGCTTGGAGAACAAAATACAAATATAAATCCCAAACAGAAGATTTCCTATTTGATCGTAGAGGTAATAGGGAGTCGCTGAGTTTATTGAGTAGGCAAGTACTCAGAGGCTCATAAGCATACTTACCTCTCATGTCCAGTCTGTTGTCAAAACGTGTTTTTTCTATCCTCACAGCTTCTCTCATGTACAGCCAACACCCTAGGACAGGCCTTCATCACCTTTCGCCTGGACTATTACAATGGCCTTCTAAGTCTGTTAGTTCTGACTTTGCATCGTCTAGGTCCCTCAAACACAACAGGCACTTAATAAGTGTTGAGACTAGAGAGCTCCCAGACTCTGGAAGTGTTCAGCCAGGATGCTGCTAATAGAGTGTACTCCTGATCTCCAATGCCCCTCTCACACCCTAGAAGCCATGATTCTGTGTTGCTGTTCCTTTAAGTCAGACACAGCTAATGGCTGTCCTGGAATGCTTGAAAGTATAGGCATCAATTGAAGGAACCGGGGGTGTTTAACCTGGACTGCCATGTGGAAAAGAGATTAGACTTGTTCTGTTTGGCCCCAGAGGACAGAACTGGGAGTGATGGAGATAGGTCCTAGACAGGCAGGTTCTGGCTCAGTAGGAAAATCTTACTGACCAAAACAAGCTGAGCTTCTTTATGGGGGTGGTGAGTTCTCCATCACCAGAGATCTTCAGAAAAGACCAGATGACCCTTTGTCTGGGAGGTCATACGGATAACAGGTTAGACATGCCATTCTCTGGTTCTCTGTAGATCTGGGTGCAGGAGGGTGGGGGAGGAAGGACAGGGAAGCAGGAAAAGGGTAAAGAAAGGAGAGAAAGGGAAGGGAGAGCTCATGGGAAGGAGGTAAGGGTAGAAAAGGGGATAGCAGAGGGGAAGGGTGGAGAAGGCAGGAGTATGAGAAGAGGGAAAGAGGTTAGGAAAGGAGGAAAGCAAGATGGAAGGGACAGGAAGTGAGAAGGAGGGGAGATATGGAAGGGCCAAAATAGAATAAAGATGGTGAGGATGCAGAAGGAAGGAGGGACAGGGAAGCAAGAAGGAATTAGGAAAGATAAGGACTAAGGAGAAAGGGGGGGATAGTGAGGAAGGAGAGAAATTAGAGTGGAAGGGACAGGGCAGGGAAGACAGAAAAGGAGGGGAGAGATGGAGGAGCCAAAAGAGGAATAAAGATGGTGGGAACATGGAAAAGAGGAGGAAGAGGGAAAGAAGTAGGAAATGGAGGAGGGATGAGGAGGAGAAGATAGCAGTGAGGAAGAATGAATGGAGCAAGGGTTGGGAAGGAGGAGAGAAAAACTAAAAGGGGAATGAAACTAGTGGGGACACAGGAGAAAGGAGGGATGGGGAAGTGGAGAGACACAGGGTGGGAGAAGAGTAGGGGAGGATGCTTTGGCATTGCTCCTGAGTCAGCTTCACCCTACTCCATCCTGCCCTTCTGTCCTGAGCCCCTATCCTGCTCCTCTCTGCCTTTCTCCTTCTGTTAGACCCAGCGGGGTGTCTACCTCTCAGCTGGCTCTGCTCCATGCATCCACAGGGGAAGTGTCCCAGTTGCAAACCCTCTTTGCCCTCTCCTTTCCTACAGACATCGATGAGTGTGAGACGCCCGGCATCTGTATGAATGGCTGGTGCATCAACACGGAAGGCTCCTTCCGATGCGAGTGTGTGGGCGGCCTGGCCATCGGAGCAGATGGCCGGGTCTGTGTGGACACTCACATGCGGAGCACTTGCTATGGGGCCATCAAGAAAGGCACCTGCACGCGGCCATTTCCTGGGGCCGTCACCAAATCTGAATGCTGCTGCACCAGCCCTGACCATGGCTTTGGCGAGCCCTGCCAGCCCTGCCCAGCCAAGAACTCTGGTCAGACCCTCATGCCCCATGCTATCTCTAGTGTCCTTGCTGGCCAGCCCTGGCCCTGGCCCCAGCCCCTAAAGTCCCCAGAGGTTGACATTGATTTGGGAATCTGAGAGCTTGGTTGCTCCTAGAACCATCTATAGCTCCTGAGGCCCTGGGGTGGGGTGGTTTTCTTCCATATGGGCAAAACTCTCTAGTAGGAGGAACTTTGAGGGGGAGCTATTTGCTGAAGGGCTCGTTCTTACTCTTCTGGGGACAGTCATTCCCCTAGGGAGGTCACTATCTAGAGCTTCCTCCAACGGCTACTAACTCTCTGGCAGAGGTGATTGTCTCAGGGAACAGAGAAGGAAGAGGTGATTTTTATAGGCCTGTGGTCAGTGCTTTGGGCTAGAACCAAGGTCCCCGTCCCTCTTCCTTTTCTTCCTCTTCTCTTCTCCAGATGAATTCCAGGCTCTCTGCAGTAGTGGCCTTGGCATAACAGCAGATGGCAGAGGTGAGTGCTGGCTCCCCAGGAACCCCAAAGTTGAGGGTGGGTAAGATTTACAAGGAAAAGAACTGTGATCCTGCCTGGATCTGGTCTAGACCAGGTGGAGTGGGTGAAAAATCCTGAAGTGGGACCAGGGATAAATGATAGAAAGGGCTTGGGATCTCTTCCCTTGATGTTGAATCATAGAGAGATGCCAGTAGTAAGAACGGGCCGAAGCTGCTGCCAAATCCTTCTTCCCTGTGCCAAATGTGCAAAATTCCCAAATTTGAAACTTGAAAGGAAATGAAACCTTAAATGTGAACCTAATCTTTCCCTTTCTCACAGACCCACAAATACAAACACACCCAATAGCTTCTCCTTAGAGAATTCTTTAGAGATTCTCACATAAGTATAGTAGAATTGTTGAAGGAAGAAATATTAGATTTAGATCCAAAAATTTGACTTTGTCACTGATCTTGTAGAACCCTAGGCGAATGACTCTTTGGGGCTGAAAGTCACAAAGTGATGAAGTAGGCTGAGGGTAAAGACTAAGAAAGTCATCTAACCTCTGAAACTATTTCCTCCTCTTTTTTCCAAGGAGAAGGAAAGTAGTTGGTAACCTTTAAGGCACTACAGGAGTATTAGCTGCCATTATTAGTTTTCTGTTAGTTCTCACTCAAATTTTAAAATAAGACTCAGGGGAGAAAGGGAGATATTATGGCAAATCTGATAAGTGTGGAGGTGGAGGTGGAGGGGTAGCTTCCCAGAGAGACGTAAAAGTGCTTCCTTTGTTTTGCTACCCCAGATATCAACGAGTGTGCCTTGAACCCTGACATTTGCCCCAATGGTGTGTGTGAGAACCTTCGGGGCAGCTACCGATGCATCTGCCACCTGGGCTATGAGGCTGATCCTCCCGGCAAGGAATGTGTGGGTATGTATAACTGGGTATATATGTATATATCGGCGTCCCCATCTTTTGTACCACTCCGTTCTTTGTCTGCCTATCTCCCCATTCTTCTTTCCTTCTGTTAACCTTTCCCCCATTCTGATATCCTCTTGTTCTGTCCCATTCTCTTTGTCCTTCTGTGTCCCTTTCCCTCCCCCTCCATTTTCCCATCCCCAGCCCCTATTTTTCCTCCTATCCTTATCTTCCTCTGTCTCACATTCTCCTAACCCCTTAACCTTAATCTCAATTGTCCCACTCCCCAGTCCTCTTCCTCTACACTTTCTTCACCCACTATCTTCCTGTTCCCCCATACCCCATTATCTCACTGTCCCCACCCCACTTTCCTTCCATTTCTCTCTCTCTCTCTCCCTCCCTCCCTCCTTCCCCCTCTCTCTCTGTCTCTCCCCCTCTCCATCTCTCTGTCTCTCTCTCTGTCTCTGTCTCTCCCTCTCTCTGTGTGTCTCTGTCTCTGTCTCTCTGTCTCTCTGTCTCTCTCTCTCTCTCTCTCTTACATACACACACACACACACACACACACACACACACACCCATCCCATTGTCCTCCTATCATTCTGCCTTCCTGTCTGTCACCCTCCTATCCCCCATTCTCTTCTCCCTCTATCAGTTCTGCTAACCTCGTGCATGCATCTTACCAGCCCCACCCCTCACCCCTGTTGAGCTCTACTTCCCTGGTGGATTCTGAGCACTCACCCAGACCAGGGTTAGAAGAAGGCAAAAGACCAGACTGGCCAGAGCTGAAAGAAGATCTGGGAACCAGAGGGGATGGTCAGGAGTCATCCCTATCCCTGGGAGCTATGCCTTTCTAATCCCACTTCAAACGCTGGGGAGAGGGAGGGGGTCCCTTTCTCATCCTCCTGTGCTATCCCCATAAACCTCATGATTTCCTCCTCAGATGTGGATGAGTGTGCCCTGAACCGCCTCCTCTGTGATAATGGGCTGTGCCGGAACACGCCGGGCAGTTACACGTGTACCTGCCCCACAGGCTTCACCTTCAAGACTGAAACAGACTCCTGTGAAGGTGCATGGCCATGCTCCCTGAACACACAATAGCTACACACACACACACACACACACACACACACACACACACACACGTACACACCCATCCTCAGCTGTGTGCATTTACTAGTAGAGTCTCAAGGTTGAAAGGGGTTCAGAAGGGTTTCTAGCTCTATCCCATCCTTAACAGAGAATCCCTTTTACCGCAGTCCTGACAAGTGGCCAGCTAACTGCTGCCTGCCTGACCAATCCAGTGGTGGGAGTCCCTACCCCCTGAGACCACCCATTCTGCTCTAGGACAGCTCGATTCTCCTGACACCAAGCCAAAATCCTCCTGTCTTTGACTTTTACCCATTGTTCCTAGTTCTGCCCTCTGGGCCCAAGCAAAACAAATCAAATCCCTCTTCCATGGGAAGGTCCTTCTGTATAGAATACTGGGTATGGAGTCAGGAAGACCTGGGTTCAGATCTGACCTCAGACCCTTACAAGCTGTGTGACCCTAACCAAATCATTAACCCCAGAGATTTGTCTCAGAAATAAAGGAGTTAGAGTCAGAGGCCTTTGAGGTCCTTTCCAGTTCTGAGTGTAAAATCCTATGATCCTGTGGTCCTTGGAGACAGCAATCATGGTGCCTTCTCTTCTCAAAAATCATCTCTAGTTTCTTTAACGCGTCTTCAGTAAAATGAAATTGAGGTCCTTTGCAACCCTGCTCCCTTCTCCTCTGTGCAAGCATGAGCACACATACAGAAATACACATGAACTCTCATGTACCCTTCCACACTCATAATTTTGCACTCATGTACATGCATGTGTTTGCACAAAGCTTCCTTTGACCACCTTGGGGAAGTGGCTGGGGCTGAGGCCAGGGTCTGCAAGGGTTCTCTGGGGACAGAGGAGCTTCCCCGGTCCCCAGGGTTGTACCTAAATCCAATTTTCTCTTTCCACAGATATTGATGAGTGCCTATCCAATCCATGTGTGAACGGGCTGTGCCGTAACCAAGCAGGCTCCTTTGCCTGTGAGTGCTCGCCAGGCAGCCGGCTGGACCCTGCTGGCAACGTCTGTGTGGGTGAGCACTCCTAACCTCCTCCCCTGATGGAATATCCATCCATCTGCCCATCCTTCCAACCCTCCAAACAGGCAATGGATGGAGGATCCCCAGCGAGGGCTCCAGACCCCACGCCTGCTCCATTGGCTCTATCTCTGCCCCACAGACAGCATGAAAGGCACATGCTGGCTACAGATTCAGGACGGCCGCTGTGAAGCCAACATTAATGGCGCCACGCTGAGGTCTGAGTGCTGTGCAACCCTGGGAGCTGCCTGGGGCAGCCCCTGCCAGCTCTGTGAGACAGGTAAGTGGTAGGTCCAAAGCAGGGGAGAGGTATGGAGACCAGGAAGCTGACTCTAGGGGCTGGAGAAGAGATTCAGAAGCAAGGGTGAGCAGAGTTCAGTATATGGAAAAACTTCCTATCAGTGAGAGCAGTCCAGGCGTGTAATGTTGGCTACCTCTCCACCACTCAAGGTCTCCAAGCGGACACTGGAAAGCCATTTTGTTGTCAAAGATGTTACAGATGGGATTCCTGCTTAGCTTGGGCTGGAAGTCCCCTTCAGTCCCTTCCAGACCTAAGATGTTGTGACTCTTTGTTCTGGGGTCAGGGAAGGGGCCAGGGCCAGCCCGGATGTTCCCACAATTCTGGGGGCCTTCGTAGTAGTGAGATGTCTACCAGTGGGCCCTCATCAGGCCATAGCAAACACGTTGAGCCCTGAGGTGTGAGATTTTCCCAGGTATGAGAGTCTTGCCCTGGCCAAGGCTGGTGAGCCCCATGGCTAGGGCCAGAGGGCAGCCTGGGGGGTATGAGGAGTATGATGAGGAGAGGGGAAAAGTGTCAGGCTGCAAATGACCCAGCCTTACCATTCACTGCCTCCATTAACCCTTGCCAAGTCCCTTCCCTTCTCTGGGACAGCTTCCTGCTCTGTAAAATGAGGGAATTGAACCAGATGATGCCTCAGTTTCTTTTCAGCTTCAAATGCTCTGACCCTCTGACCGCCAGGGAAATGTTCCTTCCGGTTGACCTAGCATTCTCTGAGGACCATACCTCTGTGGAGGGCTCTAGCTGGGGGTGGGGCATGAGGGTCAGATGGAAGAAGAGTCTGCTGGCTTGGGGGGAGGGAAAGAGCAGAAACCAATGGAATCAATCCCTTTTCTTCTCCTCCTCCCAGACCCAGCCTGTTCCCGGGGTTTTGCTCGTATGAAAGGCCTCACTTGTGAAGGTAACTCTCCCCCGTCCCTCCCCTCTTCCAGGACAGGCAAGAAGGCCTGCCTTCCTAAGGCTGGGGGTCATGAATCCTAGGCCTGAGTGTGCATCACCTTCCCTTCTTTCTTCCCTTCCTTCCTAGCTGTGTGACCTTAGGCGAGTAACTACCCATCTCTGATCCTCTATCTCCTTACCTGTCATAACAAGGGGATACTACTTACTCTACCTTCCTCGCTGGGGTTATTATGGGGAAAGTACTTTGTAAGGCATGAAACAGTACAGAAAGGCAATCTTTTATCCTGTCCGTAGTAGACCACAGTCCCTAAGGTGCTCACCTCCAAATTACATCCCCTGTGCTGAAGGCGGAGTGTCCCCCTATCCCTTCCTCATTTGCTCTCCTGCCTCGTCCCCATTGTCAGGGCACTGTTATTACATCTTCTTGCAAAAGAGAACCTGTGCTTCCCCAGACTTGGGGCTGGACCTCAACCAGATCCCCCAAACCTTCCCTTCTGTCCCAAATTTGGCCTCAGATTTTTTTAGGTACCCACAGCACTCACCCCCATCCCCCAGTCCTTTCTGGTCATCGTTTCCCCTCATCCACCCTCAACTCTCCTCCTCTCTCATCCCTCTTGCCCCATCCGCAGATGTGAATGAGTGTGAGGTCTTCCCTGGTGTGTGCCCCAATGGACGTTGCCTCAACACTGCCGGTTCCTTCCGCTGCGAGTGTCCCGAGGGCCTGACCCTGGACAGCACAGGGCGAGTGTGCGTGGGTGAGTAAGAATGGCCCTCCAGGCCGTAGGCTCATTCCCAGGCCCAAGAAGGGACATCCTAGGGGTCCTGGGGGCACTAACTCATCCTGGAATGTTTCACAAGTCCTCAGTAGGTTTCCCTTCTTTAGGGAAATTACCAAAACAAGTAGAGATCTAATGGGTATTGTTATTCCTTGGCTTCTAACTGTTCCTAGATTATTCTTTAGTTCTGATCTTACACATGAGCGCTGATTTGAATATTCAATCCAGCAAATATGTATTAGGTGCCCACTGTATGCAAGGTCCTTTATAGGCTCAGGGAAGCAGTCCATTAATGAGCTTTTATTAAGCTTACTAAACAAAAACAAGCATTAGCTTTTGTAGCTCATCCTGGAGCTAGATTCTGCTGGCAATTTACATCACTCCAATAAATACTTATTGAGTGCCTAAGATGGGCGAGGCCCTGTCATCAGGGTTTAGGGGTACAAGAATGACTAGGACATGGTGTCAGATGTATACTGGCTCTGTGTGTGTGCGCGCGCGTGTGTGTGTGTGTGTGTGTGTGTGTGTGTGAGTGTGAATGTGATAAGGGAGGGCAGAGGAGGATAGAGCACTGGGTTGACTCAGAGGAATTCCAGATGACAGGAAGGTGATTATGCCTGCCTCGGGCCAGATCTGACCTCTTGTGATTTCCCCTTTCCTCCCCCTCACCTTGGGCAGATGTGAGGGTAGAGCAGTGTTTCCTGAAGTGGGATGAAGACGAATGCCTGGCCCCGCTGTCGGGCAAGTATCGGATGGACATGTGCTGCTGCTCGGTGGGGGCTGCCTGGGGTGTGGACTGTGAGGCATGCCCGGAACCTGGCTCCCCAGAATTCACCATCATCTGCCCTCGGGGCCCTGGCTTTGCCAGCAGGGATTTCCTTTCTGGCAGGCCTTTCTACAAAGGTGAGAGGGCCTAGGACGAGACTTGGGTAAAGGGGAAGGAGACTCTCTCTGAGGGACAAAAGATGACTTCTCCCATTTTCTCCTCCTCCCCTTCCCCAATATCACACCAGATGTGAATGAATGCAAGGCCTTCCCGGGCCTCTGCACCCATGGCTCATGCAGGAACACAGTGGGCAGCTTCCGCTGTGTGTGTGGCAACGGCTTTGCCCTCGATGCTCAGGAGAGGAACTGCACAGGTATGTTTCTGGCAGCTCTGTCCTCAAAGGCCATGTCCCATGGAGGACATCAAAATAATTCATAGGGATTTATGTGTGGTTTTTGTAACTGCCTCCCAGACACTGACCAGTATCTTCTCTCCTCTGACACAGACAAGGATTTCTTCTCTGCAATTTCGACCAATATCTAATCTCCTTTTGATTTTTGGTCCATATCTCCTGTCCCCAAAACACTGATGTCTCCTTTCCCCAGATATCAGCTAATGTCTTCTCTTCCATCCAAATACCAAGCAGTGTTTCTTCTCCCTAAATTGATAACCCATGTGTCCTGTGTCTCCTGTCCTCTGATTCCAATGTCCCCTCTCCCCTTGACCTTGACTGATGTCTCCTTTCCCCAAACTCTAAACAGTATTATCTAGCCTCTGACACTGACTAGTCATTTCTGCACCTTGAGAAATATCTCTTCTCCTCAGACACTAAACAGTGTCTCTTCTCTTCTTGACCTTCACAAAACCTTCCTCTTTCCTAATACTGACCAGTGTGTCCTCTCCCCAATCACTAACTAGTATTTTTTATTCTCTGACACTGATTAATGTATTGTTCCCTACATACCTTGAAAAATGTCTCCTCTGCTCTGATGGTAACTTTTCTCTGTAGTCTTTTCTAAAAAGACACAGTAGTCTTTTCTCCCCAGACACTGACCTCCTCTCCCTCCCCAATTACCAGTGACATCTCCATAACCAGTATCTTCTCTCTCTCGCCAATGACCAGTATTTCTTCCCCCATGACCCGTGTCTCCTCTCCCTCCCCAATGACCAGTGCATCCTCTCTTCCCAGATATCGATGAGTGCCGAATTTCCCCCGACCTCTGTGGCCATGGAACCTGTGTCAACACTCTGGGCAGCTTTGAGTGCGAATGCTTCCAGGGTTATGAAAGTGGCTTTATGATGATGAAGAACTGCATGGGTAGGCTGGGGTCAGGGGTAGGGATCTAAAGTCTTATCTTGAGATTTCTCATCATGGTTTGAAAAACGAGTCCAAAAATCTGACCAGAGCAGAGGATACGCGCACACACACGCACACACGCATACAGGAGAGCCCTACCTAGCCTATGAAACCTTAGAATACTCCTGGAAAGTTGGACCAGTTAATGGCTACCTTAGGTTGCTATCTTCTCCATCACCTCTGAGACCATCACCTGAATCTTGGGGGAACCTCTTTCTTCTGCAGCTACGTTGTGTTATGGATAGAATACTAAGCCTCGAGTCTGGAACACCTGAGTTCAAATCCTGCCTTAGACATTTATTAGCTGTATGATGCTAGTTAAATCACTTAAATGCTCTCTGCCTCAGTTTCCTCATCTGTAAAATGGGAATGATGCTAATAGCACCCACCTCCCAGTGTCGTTGTGTAGGTCAAATGAGATAACATACATAAAGAGCTTTGTAAACCTGAAGACCCTATAGAAATGCTCGTTATTATATTAATTATTATTCAGTCATAGTTCTTAGGCTTTTTTCTCTTCTACCCCCACCCTCCTAATTCAAAACGCATCTGTTTGACATGTTTGTGAAGAACCTCAGGGCACAAGCTTGGCGAGGATTGGTAAAGTGTAGGAACACTTCATAGTTATGCAGGCCAGCCTGGTCTACCTTTTGAGATGTCTACTTTACAGACCCCTCCCTTGTGACAGGCATCTTTGCCCAGTTTGTGGAGTCCAGCCCAGCCAGCCAGCCATTTGCCTGGATCCCTGGGAAGCTGATATTAGGATTATGGGATCATAGACTCATAGCCACAAGGAACCTTAGTTGGGACATGTAATCCAACCCTCTCATTTTACAGATGAGAAAACTCAAATCAATGCAGGTCATTTCCTTCTCAGAGGAGCTCAGTAACTTAGAGCCTTAGCACATCACCTGGGGTCACTGAGAGGGTAAGGGACTTGTACAGGGTCATTCAACCTGTCTCTGTCAAAGGTAAGATTTGAACTCATGTCTTTCCAACATCAAGGCTAGCTCTTTATCTACTATGCCTCTCATATTAATAAATTATTATAATTATTGCCTAGTTATTTTTACTATGTTATTATAATAATAACCAGATGTGAAGTCAGACTTGGGTTCTAATCCGTTTTGCCAAAAATAGCTGTATGTTCTTAGGAAAATAACAACCTTTCTGAGCATGTGTTTCCTCATCTGCAAAATAAAGGAGTTTGCCAGTTGGTTTTTGCTCCAGCTTTTCTTTGATGATGATGATGATGATGATGATTAATTAGCATTTATATGGCTCTTTAAAGTTTGCAAAGTGCTTTGCATATGCTATCTTGTTTGATCCTCCCAACAACCCTAAGAGGTAGGTGATATTATTACCCTCAGATGAGGAAACTGAGGCAAACAGGTTAAGTGACTTGCCCAAGATCACACAGCCAGTAAGTGTCTGAGGCAGAATTTGAACTTAGCTCTTCCTGACAAGTCCAGCACTCTGTGCACTGTGGTACCACCTAACTGTTATAAGAGAGGATTCCATGGTGGTGGTAAATGATTCTGATTTTTTTAAATGGCATAAATTGCAAACAAGTTATTAATTTTGGGGGAGGGTGTAAGTAAAAGTTTCACAGATTTAGAGCTGGCAGGGGCCTCAGAGGTCATCTGGTCCAACCCTCTCATTTTGTGTTGAGAAGACTGAGGCCATAGGTCACAGGGGTAGTCAGTGGCAGAGCTGGGTCTTAACCCTGGTTCTCCGAATCTGAATTCAGCACTCTACATTAATACAGTGCCTAGGCTGAGGAGGACAGTCAAAGATGGCCTCTAAGATTCCTTTCATTTCTAGATCTATAATCCTATTCTCTTTTGACTACAGAGAAAGGCACAGCTACCTCATCTGTAAAATGGGTGTAATAATTCTAGTCCTATGGATAGGAAGGCTCTTTGTGAACTTCAAAGTGGTTTAGAAGTGGGAGCTTGCTTGTCAATGGTCTATGCCCCATGTTAGTTAGTCCTCTTCTCCAGCAGCCGAGGTGCCAGTGTCTATGAGCTGCCTCTCATTTCAGACCACTGGCTCTGTAACCAAGGAATCCATCCCCTAAAGAACCCTAGACTGCCTCCTGGGGGGAGACAGAGGGGTCTCCCTCTTTCCCCTCCTACCTCCCAAAGGCTGGCATTAATGTGAGCACCCACAAGGCATCCCACTCATGCTCGCAAAACGTGGAAAGGGATGCCCCAGGAGGTCTTTGTGCTACACCATTTGAGGTCGCCAGCTCATCCTGGACAAACACTTATTGAGGCCGTCTGAGAGAGGATTTCTGATCCAGTCTGGGTGAGACTCAATGGCCTTTAATGTTCCTTCCCAACTCAGAGTTTCTGTGATTCTGATACGGTGAAAAGAGTTGCATTTGGAGTCGGGAGACAGGGTCTAACAACAGCTTTGCTACTGATTAACTATGTGACCTTGGACAAATTACTCCCCCCCTCTTGACCTTGGTTTCCCCATCTGTAAAATGGAAATAATAATACTGAATATCATAGATTTCAAAATGGAAGGGTTCTTAATCATCGTCTAGTCCACCCACCTACCTTATTTTACAGAAGAGGAAACTGAGGCTCAGAGAGGACAATAATGCCTGTACTAGCTTCCTTCTCTAGATGATCATTGTGAGGTTCAAGTGAGGGAATGTGTGCACTGGAAGAGCTTTGTAAACTTTGAGGTGCTGTGTGAATATCTGTTATTATTTTTAGTAATATTATGAATAATTTTAATTCCTCATGCCTTCCTGGTCCCTGCTCTCTGTTTCCCAAGGTGACAGTTTCTTAATTCTACTGGAGGATAGCACCATATCAATTTGAAATTATATAGAAATGGAAGAATTACTGTTTTTTATCTTATCACTTGTTGCCTTCAAGAAAGTCCTCCTCGTCGTGGCCCCATAGCCAACCAGTTGCCTCACCCTATTGATTCTGTCTCCACATCCCTCAGACCTGTCCCCTTCTCTTCATTCACAAAGCCACCACCCTTGTTCAGGCCCTCATCATCTCTCATCCAGACTGTTATAGTAGCCTTCTGATTGGTCTCCTTGCTTCCAGTTTCTCCTCTCTCCAACTTCTCTCTCATGAAGCTGCCAAATTGATATTCCTAAAACATGATTCCTAAAACATGTCACTCTCCTACTCAACGGCTCACTACTGCCCCTACGATTAAATACAAATTACTCTGTTTGGTATTTTAAGCCCTCTACAATCAGGCTCCAACCTATCTTTCCAGACTGATTTCACATTACATCCCCTCCTGGACTCTCTATTCCAACCAAACTGGAATGTTCCATTTGGCTGAAAAGTAGAATGTGTAAAAGTGAGGAATGTACAGTAAGCCTTGCAACGTAGGCTGGAGCCAGCCGTGAAAGCAGCCAGAGGGTCAATTTGATTGGGACACCGAGTTTGTGAAAGAGAGTGAGATGAAATAAGACAGGAAACAGAGATTTACAAAGCACTTTCTCATAGCAATCCTATGAGGTAGGTAGCATAAACATTATCTTCATTTCACAGATGAGAGGACACGCTCAGAAGAGGAAGTGCATTCCAAGGTCACACAGTTAATGCCTTGGCTCTGAATCTCATAGAATGGTTGAATTAGAAGGGACTTTAGAGATAATCTGGTAGAGAGGGAATAGAGGGAGAGACAGAGACAGAAACAGAAACAGAGAGACAGAAAGAGACAGACACAGAGAGCAGAGAAGAGAGAGTGAGAGGAGAAAGAAGAAATGAGAGAAAAGAAAGAAGAGAGAAAAGAGAGGAGAGAGAGGAGAGGTGGAAAGAGGTGGAGAAAGAGAGGAAAGAGATGAGGGAGAGAGGAGGGATGAAGAGAGAAGACAAGAGAGGACAAAGAAACAAGAGATGAGATAGAAGAGAGGACAGAGAGGAGAGGTGAAGAGAGAAAAGAGAAGAGAGCAAAAAGAGAGAGGAGAGAAGACAGAAAGGAAGAGGAGAAGTGAAGAGTAAGAGAGAGAAGAAAAAGAAGAGAGATGAGAGAGAAGAAAGGAGAAAGAGGAGGAGAGGTGAAGAGAGAGGAAAGAAAAGAGAGGGAAAAAAGATGAGAGAGAAGAGAAGAGAGGTGAAGACAGAAAGAAGTGAGAGAGGAGAGAAGAAAGAGAACAGAGGGGAGGGAAAAGAGAGGAGGGAGGGAGAGGGAATGGGAGAAGAAAGAGATTTGTAACCCTTTAAAATTTGCATAAGACTTTACAATAATTATGTTATTTGATCCTCACAACCCTGAGAGGTAGGTGCTATTATTATCCCCATTTTGCATTTGAGGAAACTGAGGCTGAGAGAGGTTAAATGACTTACCCAGAGTCACACAGCTAGGAAGTGCACGAGGCAGGATTTGAACTCAAGGCTTTCTGGCTCCAGATCCAATGCCCTAGCCCCCATGCCATCTTGGACAAGCCCCTTGTTTTGCAGAGGAGGAAATTAGGCTCCAGGAAGGGAAGTGACCTACCCTTCCAGGCCCTTTGTCACTTGCCCCAAAGGAATGTCTCAGATGGGTTTGGGGGATGTGGGGACCAGGTACATTGGAGCAGGTGGGGGACCTAGCATCCTGTGAATGCCTGTTTGCAGACAGCCACACACTCTGCCCCTAAGGCTGACTTTGTCCCATCTGCTTCTCCTTCCAGACATTGATGAGTGTGCTCAGGACCCGTTCCTTTGTCGAGGAGGGACTTGCATCAACAGCGATGGCAGCTATCAGTGTCTGTGTCCTCCTGGCCACGAGCTGTCAGTTGATGGCAATGCTTGTGAGGGTGAGTGACCTGGGTGAGGCATGAGCAGTGGGCTAGAGGATAAGGCCATTGGCCCCTGCCCTGGCCCTCCAGCTGTGGGTTGTTCCTTTCTTAGATGTGAATGAGTGCTCCCTCCGAGACAACCTGTGCCGGCATGGACGCTGCGTGAACATCATTGGTACCTACCAGTGTGCCTGCGACACTGGCTTCCAGTCTACCCTGGACCGACAGGGCTGCATCGGTGAGGCCAGCTCCTGAGCCCTAGGACTCAGGCCCCAGGCAGAGGTCACTTACTCTCTTGCCAACTCTCTACCCTACATGTGACAAGACTGCCCCAACCACCATCCCTGCCTCAGTCAATCCTGTTCCCATCTCTGGCCTCATCCTTAGCTTAGTTTATTCCCATCTCTAACTGTCTATTCCATTCCTATCATTATACCTTATTTTTTTTTCAGTTTACCCGTTGTCTATCCTACTTCCATCCT
Organism: Vombatus ursinus; assembly: GCF_900497805.2. Taxonomy (NCBI): domain Eukaryota; kingdom Metazoa; phylum Chordata; class Mammalia; order Diprotodontia; family Vombatidae; genus Vombatus; species Vombatus ursinus. The sequence continues at coordinate 343,440 of NW_020954713.1, read as the reverse complement.
GTCCCCATCGCTGCCTCATTTTATTCTACTCCAATTCTGCCTCAGTTTAACCCCATCCTACCCCACCCCTACCCTGTCCTATCTGACTCATTCTTTTCCATCCCCATCTCTTTTCCTCTCATTAACACAGTTTATCCACCCCATCCCCTCATCTTGACATCTCTACCTCATTCTATCCCATGACCAACCCTGCCTCAGTCTAACTCATCCTCATTTTCACCCAGTCTATCCCAGTCTAATTCAACAAGCAATTTTATTTTGTATTTATTTTCATTTGTATTGTTATCTTTTGTTTTTATATCACATATATTTCCCAATAGCTCTCTCACCCCTGTCCCTCTTCTAGGAGATCCATCCTTCATAAGAAAAAAACTAGAAAAAAAAAACCAGGTCATCAAAAATAGCTGAAACATTAACCAACTCTAACATCTGCCGCGTTCCACAGTCATCATTCCCCTCTCCTTCAATCTACAAAGAAGGGAGGGAGGGGCATTCTTAAGCTCTCTTTGGGGCCAAGTTTGATTATGCTAATTTCACAGGATTCAATTTGGTTCTTAACAAGCATTTATCAAGTACCTGTTACATGCCAGGTGCTGCCCATGGTGCTGAGGATCCTGAAGTGAAAGCAGAACAGTCCCTATCTTCAGAATGTGCAGTGATCATTTTCCCACCCTCCCCATCTCTATCCTCTGTCCCTCTCCACTCCTGTCCCACTCCCATTCCCTCAGTTTCTCTCCCCTCTCCATCAACCTGGATGCAGCTTCTGCTCACCTGGCTCCAATGACCTTCAGCGCCACCTTCTGTCTCCCACAGACACCGATGAGTGCAGCGTAGGAAATGGGGGCTGTGAGACTCATTGCACCAACATGGAAGGCAGTTACCAGTGCAGCTGTGGGGAGGGCTATGCCCTGATGCCCGATGGCAGGGCCTGTGCAGGTAGGTGGCCTGGCGCTGGCCTACAGTGAGGAGGTAAGCTGCCCTCCTATGTGTGATTCCTCAGTCCAATCCTACCCAAGCCCAGGCCTTTAGCATCAGGGCCTGCCTCAGCCCATCCTATGTCCCAGAGCCAGGGTGTTTGCACCTGGGACAAACATCATAAACTCTAAATCAGATTGCACACCATCTTGGAGAGGGCGGGAGGGGGAGAAAAATTTAAAACTCAAAAGTTTGTGAAAGTGATTGTTGATAAATCAAAGTAAATTAATTAAAAAACATAAAAAAAATCATAAACTCTGCTTGAGTTGAGCAGCATGAAAGTCATCTTGATAGTTGTAGGGGAGGAGAAGTGTGTAAGAATATCCCCTTATAGGCCATGAGGAGCCAGGGACCCTGGACCCTGAGGGAGGTGACCCCAGGACACCAAGAAGTCACTTGGAGAGGCTGCCAACTTTTCACCCTACTCTCCCATCCCTCAACCCTATCTGACTGTTTTCAACTTCAAATATTTATTATTGATAGCAAGGTGCTAAGGTCAATTGTTTCTTGGCATCCAGGAAATCTGATTACAGGGAATGGGTGGGGCTGAAGGAGTGAGCATTCCAGTCAAGATCCAGATAAGATCTTTGCGGGAAGGAAGATGCATGAAGACTTGAATACTCCCACTCCCCCCCGACCCCCCCCCCCCCCCCCCCGACAATCTTGTTAGAGCTGGAGGGAACCTTAGTGAGGGAACAAAGACCCAAGGTTAGAATCAGAGCAGGGAGCCTGGTATCTGAACCTTCCACCTTCTAAATCTCTGTGCCTATAGTTTCTGCCCCCACCCCCTACCCTGAATCCAGCCCTCTTTTGGCCAGGTTGTTGGAATCTGGACTTCTTTGAGGGCCCAGGGTGGTGGTAAGCAGGTGGCCCCATTGAGGTGAGGGTGAGGATTAGACATTCCCAGAAGTCCCTGGTTTCATGACTCAGGACAAGCAGCTGAAGAGGGATGTGTGTGAGGGTATACCCACCAAGTCCCCAGATGGACCTCTCCACACCTAGCTGGGTTCAGCAAGAAAGCATGAGAATCCGGGGATGGCAAAACTGAGGTTAAAAGACAAGATTCTCATACAAAAGGCCTCATCTCCCTTCCCAGATCTTGCTCCAACTTAAACCCACATCCTTGCCCTTTATCCCATGGTAGACAAGAGAATTCTGAGACTGGAGGAAGCAATCTACCTCCCTTCCCTCTCCACTCCAGGCATCCCTGCCCCTGTTTCCCTTTCTCAGCTCACAGAGTGCTCTACCACCTTTCAAACCAATCCCCCTGCTCATCCCCAGCCTCAGGAAAGTTTGAGAAATTTGAGGGCAAGACTTCCAGAAGTCCCCAGAATGGGGAAGGCATGGCTTTCCAGCAGGGGTTGAAATATGCTCTCCCTTCCCCAGCCATGCCCTGCCTGAAAGGTTCTCCTCTCTGGGGGCCAGTGGGGAATGTCCCCTAACCTGCCACTATCCTTGGGCTCCTAGGCATCTTGGCAGCTCCTCTCTCCTGGCATTGAGGTGGACTGGACTTCCTTCCCCTCTGCTATTCTGGGCTCAAACTCTGGCGCCTGAGTGGTGGCCTCTCCCTCTCCTTCCTCCTCACTGGGGAGCCATGGAGATGGTGCTCCTGAGATGGTGCCACAGTTAAGTTGCCCCCATTTACCTTCCTGTCACTAGCTTTGTGCCACCATAGCTCTTCTCTATCCATCTCCTTCCTTAGAGGAGTTTAAACGCTGTCCCTAAATTTTTCACCCTGGAGCAAAACACTGTTGGCCCTGCCCTAGTTCAAGCTCTGGCCAGCTCCAACCCTAAACTCATTCCCAGACACAGCCTCTTCCCTACCTGCCAGCCCTAATCTCTGTCCTCCTCCCCCTACCCCAGACATCGACGAGTGTGAGGAGAACCCAGACATCTGTGACGGGGGCCAGTGTACCAATGTGCCCGGCCAGCACCGCTGCCTCTGCTATGATGGCTTCATGGCTACCCTCGATATGAAGACCTGCATAGGTAAGAATTTGGGGGTGAGGAGGGTGGGGAGTGAAGCTCCAGGAGTAACAAGGACCTCTGACGTGCATCTTTGGATAGGGTTTTGACTTTCATTTTCTCATCTTGGCTTTGAAACGGAAGGAACACTGGGCTCGGTTTATTATCCCTATTTTACAGATGGGGAAAAAGAGAAGTCACACAGTGAGTCAGGGACATAATTAGTTTTCAAACTTGGCTCCTCTGACTCACAATCTGGGGCATTTCCTATTGCCTCTCATCCTGACTATGGCCAGAATAATCTTCCCAGCTCTGCTCTCTCCCCTGACTCTGGCCCTTCAGGACCTCAGTGGGTGGGGGACAGAGGGGGAAACCTCAGCTACCCACAGACCAGCAGACCTTTCTGGAGCTTTTGCCTAGACATTCTCAGTTCCCCCTTTCCCTGTGCCCTACTTTGTCTTTCTCTCCTCCTGCTTCTTTCTTCTTCTGCCCCTTCTCCTCTCTCCCATCCGTGGAAGCATAAATGAGTCTAGGGTCTTGGATAGGGAATCAAGGCTTGAAAATAAGGAAGAATAGACATTGAGGAAGAACTGAGGTCTCTAGGTGATCACAAACTCAGTAAGAGCCAACAGTAAGGCAAGGTAGCACCAAAACCTAATGCAGTCTTCATCCACATTGAGAGAGGCACGGGCCAGGATGAAAGAAGAGACAGTGCCCCCCTACTCTGTAAGAATGTGCCTGGAATATTGGGGTCGGTTCTGGAGCTGTATTTCTAGAGGGACATAAACCAGCTGGAGAGCAGCAAGAAGAGGGCAGCCAGGGAGGTATGGGGCCTGAATAAGGGCTGTGGCATATAAGGACTCATTGGACAAACTGGGGATACTGAGCCTGAAGGCTTAGGTCAGGGGACAATTACTGTTGAGCAGATATCCTGGTGCCAGAGTTTAGACTCATTTTGCTTGGCCCCAGGGGGCAAAATTAGGCCCATTAAGGACAAGTTGTAGAGAAGCCAATTTCATCTCATTAAGAGGGGAGGAAATTCACTCCTATCTAGAGTTGTCCCACAGGGGAATGGGCTGCCTCGGAAAGGAGTGAGCTCCCTGTCACTAGGTATCCCAGTAGGTGCTGAAAAGGCCACGAAGGGAGTTTCTGTATGGGATAAGAGGTTGGACTAGATGGTATCTGAGGTCCTTCCTGTCTTTGTAGTTTAAGGGTTCTAGAATGCTTTCCACTTATCCCATCTGCTTCCTCTCCCATTCCCTAACCTCCCTCCCATCTCCCTTCCCTGAAGGATACCTGGCCCTACACTGCTGCGGGTGTCCCATGCTCCTGGCCTGGGTTATCTCTGGCTTTGGCTTTGAGGGTCCTGTTCATTCTGCCAGGGCAGGGGGAAAGGGCAGGGAAAGAGGAGACTTTCCAGCAGGAAACTTAGAAACTCTTCCTCTCAGATGTGAACGAGTGTGACCTGAATCCCAACATCTGTCTCCACGGCGACTGTGAGAATAGCAAGGGTTCCTTCATCTGCCACTGCCAGATGGGCTATTTCGTCAAGAAGGGCACAACAGGTTGCACAGGTAAGTGGGACCCTGCTGGAACCGGCCAGCAACCATAGCCAACATGGGTCAGAACTCAGGGGACCAACCCTCCACCCCATCACCTCCTGTCATGGCGCTATAGCACCAGGCCCTCTGCCCTAGGATGTCAGAAATGCTCTCTTTACCTACACCACTACCTCTCTCCTTGTTCTTTCTGCCACCGTAGACATCGATGAGTGTGCCGTTGGGGCCCACAACTGTGATGCCCGGGCCTCCTGTGTCAATGTGCCTGGCACCTTTCGCTGCATGTGCCAGTCAGGCTGGGTTGGTGATGGCTTCAAGTGCCATGGTAAGTCTTGAGGGATTGGCAAGATGAGGCGTGATTGTGGGTGGGCAGGGAGGAGTTATCAGGATGTAAGGGGGAAAGGGTAAAGAACAATAGGTATGGGGTGGCACTGGGCCTGTCTCCCCTCATCTCTATGTCCACATCTCTGAATGCTGAGCACCCTGGGGAGTGGGAGGCATGGATCTCCCTTCTTTGTGCATAGGCCAAGCTGGACTGGATAAGACAGAACTAATCTGGTGTTGAAGGTGGAAAGGGCACTGTGTTTGAAGTCAGAAGACCTCAGTTCAAATCCCATGTGTGCCATGTACTACCTGGCACATTGGGCAAATCCCTTAGTTTCTCACTTGACACCTGAGAGGGCTGGAAGAGATGACCTCTAAGCCCCCTTCAAGGTATTCATTCAGTCACCGTGTAATTTTCCCTCAGACCTGGATGAATGTGCCACAGAAGACCACGGGTGCCACGTAAATGCTGACTGTGTAAACTCTCCAGGTTCCCACCGCTGTGTCTGCCAAGAGGGCTTCTCTGGGGATGGCTTCTCCTGCGTGGGTGAGAGATAGATCTCAAGCCTCCTCGGGTGCTTGGCTCATCCTAAGGGACGTAGCCCTGCAACATGACTTCTGGGGGCCTTTGGGGAAAGGAGGATGGAGTCAAGAGGGAGAAGTTGTGGCCTGAACTAGGCCTTTGGGGGCTTCCTGATTGACTGGGAGAGTGAGTTATTGGGGAACTCAGTGACTGAGACCTCCAGAGTGACAGGCGAGGTCCTGAGTAATCGAAGCATGCCGGGAATGACTGGGGAGCCTTGAGTGACTGGAGGAGCCTGGATAATTGGAGGGGTGTCCCTGAATGGTCAGCCTGGGTAATTGGAGGGGTGTCCCTGAATAGTCAGGATGCGCCTTGAGGGACCAGAGGACCTTGAGTGATTAGTCAACCTAACTGGTGAGTACATGACCCCGTGACTCTCAGACAGGGATGAGTGCGCTGACAACGTGAACCTTTGTGAGAATGGGCAGTGTCTCAATGCTCCCGGTGGTTACCGATGTGAATGTGAGATGGGCTTCAACCCCACTGAAGACAGCAGAGCCTGCCAGGGTGAGGGCTTCTGGGGTACTGGGCTGGGCTGGGCCGAGGAGAGGGCAGGGATGAGAGGTCTGGTCCGTCTAGCTTGATAGGCCAACTTCCCTCCCCCTAAGGGCTGGAGCATCCATGTCCCCTGGGACATCTCAGCCTCAATGGTGGGAGATGGTCACTTGGGTTTAGCCTTGATGAGAGATGGACAAGAAAGCCAGGTCCTATCTGGGGGGGTGGGAGTTATCCAACATGGGATGGACAGACGACAGTCATCACTGTGCCCAGCTCTGGCCAAAGCCAGGACCAGGGCCAGGGCCTCAGTGACACCGAGTCCCTGCAGACATCGATGAGTGCACCTTCCAGAACATCTGCGTCTTTGGAAGCTGCCACAACTTGCCTGGGATGTTCCGCTGTATCTGTGATGACGGCTATGAGCTTGACCGGAGTGGAGGCAACTGCACAGGTCCTGAGGGTCCCACTGTGAGGAGGGGAGGGTCCTGGCTGGGTGCTCAGGAAAGTGAGGCATTGGGGATAGGGTGCTGGGCTTGACGTGGGTTCAAATCCCACCTTAGATACTTATATCAAATGAGATACTATTTGTAAGACGGGCCTGGCACATAGTAGGCACTTAATAAATGCTCTTCCCCTTATAAGTTTTATGACCCTGCGCAAGTCAATCTCTCCCAGCCTCAGTTTCCTCATCTGTAAAATGAAGATAATACTAGAACCTACCAGAGGGGGGTTCTCAAATGAGAACAAACATAAAGTACTTTGCAAATCTTAATACCATATGTACCATCATCATTATTGTTATTATGTCATCATCATTCAGCGGGGAGAGACGGTCCTACAGCAGCTGGGCTTTAGGAGTGCTGGCAGGTGTAGGGGAACAGGGGAAGGCTTTGACACTGCAAATTGACCTTTCTACCAGGGTCAAGTTGCCAAGCCAGAATGGGGGGAAATAGAGGATCTGAGAGATGGACTGTATCCTTGGTTTGGGATATTAGGGGTGAAGGCCAAGCTGAAGTCTAGTGGGAGTGTGAGCTAGAGGCTGGGACTGGAATCTAAGGCAGGGGTGAGGGTGGGAGTCTGCAGAGGAGGTGCAGGTGCAGCCCAGGGTGGGCTCCTGGGATTGGCTCTCCCTTGAACAAAGCTTCTCCTTGTCCTCACAGATATCAATGAGTGTGCAGATCCCGTCAACTGCATCAATGGCCTGTGTGTCAACACCCCGGGCAGCTACCTGTGCAATTGCCCCCAGGATTTTGAACTGAACCCCAGTGGCGTGGGCTGCGTGGGTGAGTGGCCGACCCGTAACTTGCTCTTCTTCCTGACAGCCAAACACCAGTACAATTCAACTAAAATGAAGGCAAAGCCAGTCTGAGTCCATTCCCAGAGACATTGGGTGGTCAAAATGGAGCTGGATTTGAAGCTAGGAGCTGTTGTTCATTTGTTTCAGACTCTTCATGACCCAATTTGGGGTTTTCTTGTCAAAGATACTGCCATTTGATTCTCAGCTCATTTTACAGCTGAGGAGATTGAGGCATACTGGGTTAAGTGACTCGTCCAGAGTCACACAGGCAGTAAGTGATTGAGACTGGATTTGAACTCAGGTCTTCCCGACTCCACCACCTAGCTTCCTGAAGTCAGGAGACCTGGGCTCAAATCTTGACTCTACTCATTACTGCCTATGGTACCTTAGGTAAATCACATAACTTCTCTGCACTTCAGGGTCCCAATAAGTGGGGAGGGGGGAGTGGATTAAACCCCATTTTGGTCTTGGGAGCTCAGTTCTCCCATCACCAAAGCCATGCATCAGGGCAGGGGCTCTCTTGCCTAAAACGCCCCTGTCACACCTGTCCTCTTCTGCCCACTCAGATACACGTGTCGGGAACTGTTTCCTGGACACTCAGGACCGAGGTGATGGGGGCATCTCCTGCAGCGCAGAGATTGGGGTCGGAGTCACCCGGGCCTCCTGCTGCTGCTCCTTAGGTCGGGCCTGGGGCAACCCCTGTGAGCTCTGCCCTCCAGGGAACACAAGTAAGTATAGGCAGAGTCTCTGACTCGCTTTGTCCAGGCCAGCCTCCCAGAGAGGAGTGGCCTGAGGATCCTAGCACCTCAGAGCTGGAAGGGACCTCACAGTGTAGCATCTACTCTCTATTGCAAGGGTTTTAACCTGTTTTTTGTATCAGGGACCCCTTGGGCAGACTTAGGGAATCCTCAAAATAAGGTTTTTAAATAAATGAAGGAAATGCAAGTTTTCCTTTACAAGTTAGTGAAATCACCTGTACAATTGATAGCATCTTGCTTGCCTTCTCAAAAGGGCTGGAGAGAGGAAGAGAAGTTAGAACTCAAAAAAAAATTTAAATAAATGTTAAAAAATAAATAAAGAATGGATTTTTTTAAAGTTAGTGAAAGTAAAGATGTAACTTTGTTTGCCATCCAAGTTCATGGACCCCCAGAAATCTCTCCACAAACCAGTTGGGAATTGATATACCCCAGGTTAAAAACTCTCGTTCTAAAGACAGCAGGAAACCTCTGGAGTTGTGTGGGGTAATGATACGGTCATATCTACAGTTAAGGAAACTCAAGTTGCCAGCATTGTGGAGGTTAGCCCGGAGTGAGAAGATACTTGAAGCAGAGAAGCCAGTCAGGAAGCCATTGCAATAATCTGGGAAGAGATAAGCCTGAAATAAGGTGGCGGTTGTGGGTAGGAGAAGAACTGGGATGGTAGAGATGTTGGGGAAGTAGAAAAGGCCAGATTTGATGGCTGATGGGATATGTGAGGGGAGGGAAAGGGAGGGGTCCAGGCTGAGCCTGGAAGTCTACAAAGATGGCGGTACCTTTGGCAGAAGTAGTAAAGTTTAGAAGAGTGGGTTTGGGGGACAAAGATCATAAATAAATAAATGTATCCCTATAAGATAGATAGAGTCACAAAGTGATACGTGAGGCCCTACGTGGGGATGGAAGAGATTTTTAACATGATATAAAGCATGGTTCCTCTTTTGTAAGCCCCTGCATGGCAGCTAACCCTGAGGGGTCTACACCCAAACAGATAGTGGGGACACAAATGGGGAGGGGGGCTGCACATGGAGGTTGTGGGGTTCAGGTGGGGAGGGGGGCTACAAACAAAGGCAGGGGGGCATATGGGGAAGGGATCCTAAAAATAGACACAGGCAGTAGGGACAGAGATGGAGAGGGGGGCTGCACATAAAGGTTGTGGAGGTCAGATGGAAAGGGGGACTATACCCAGAGTTGGGGAAGGACAGATGGAGAGGGGGGGCCTAAAATAGAGGCAGTAGGGACACAGATGGAGAGGGGTGCTGCCCATAGAAGTTGTGGGGGTCAGATGGGGAGTGGGACTATACCCAGAGGTAGTGGGGGACATATGGAGGGGGGCCTAAAAATAGAGGCAATAGGGACACAGATGGAGAGGGAAAGTGAACATAGAGATTGTGGGGGTCAGGTGGGGAGGAGGGCTACACCCAGAGGCAGTGGGGAGCAGGCAGGAAGCCTCATAGGACTTTGTGGAGACCTGGTCTCTTTCTGGATTCTTCTTTCCCTTACTGGGCTCAGTCTCACGCCTCCCTCTCTAGCTATGGGCCTCAGGCCCCTGATCTGCTCCCCATTTTCCTACAGCTGAATATAAGACTCTGTGCCCTGGAGGAGAAGGCTTCAGACCCAACCCCATCACAGTCATCCTAGAGGGTGAGTTCTGACTCTTAGCTTCTCCAAAGAGGAGTGCTGGGACTCCTTGAATGGCAGGAGGAAAAAATTCTGTGACCCCTGGAGGTGTGGGGTAGGGGGAGGGTCCTGACTCTCTCAGAGCATGAGAACAGCATGTGGCATCCACCTGTTGGAAGGCAGGGGAATGAGGTTGGAGCATGTGACTCCCATTACTGGGAAGGCCAACAACAGATTGAGATGTTGCAGACTTCAGAGAAGAAAACAGACACAGATGTCTGCTTGCCAGGAAACATTCCATCCCCACTCCTCCCCATTGGAGGAGTAACCGGCAAGGGGAGCAGTTACTACAATTCTAAGAACATGGCTGGCAAATGGGAACCGAAGGAAACCGACCTGGAGGCAGCTAGGACTAGAACGTGGAAAAAGAGGAAGCAGTTATCTCACGCAGGCATCAATTAGTATTTATTCTCTGAGACGGGCACTGTGCTAAACACTGGGGATCCAAAGACAAAGCCCAAACAACCCCTGCCCTCAAGGAACTTACATTCTATTGGAGAAAACATGTACACAACTAAGTACATGTAAACTATATGCAAAAATGGAAATTAATTGTACTAACCAGTGGGAGAAATCTGGAAAAATTTCACGTAGGAAGTGGCATTTGAGGTGAACTTCGAAGGAAATTAGGAGTTCTAAGAGGTGGATGGGGGAGGAGGGAGGAGTAGAGTGTTCCAGGTATGGGGGACAGCCTGGGCCAGGGGTGGGGAACCTGTGGCAAAGGGTCACACTTGAGGGCCTAGAGGGTCACATACGGCCTTGAGGATGAAGGTTCCTCACTTTGGGGCCCTGGGCAAAGGCTCCAGGTGGGACATGAAATGTCACAGCAAGAAGGCCAATATGGCTCCACCAGAGAGTGTGTAAAGAGGAATAATATATACTCAAGCAGAAAAGGTTTATATTTGTTTATATTTTGATCCAAGTTTATATCTGATCCTGAAGATATCTGATCCAAGTTTATATCCTGGTGTTTACTTAGCAGGGAAATGACATGGTCTGAACTGAGCTTGAGGAACATCTCTTTGGTAGTTGTATGAAGTGTGTGTTGAAAAGGAGAGAAACTCAAAGCAGCAAAATTAGAGAGACTTGAGCCCAACTAGGCTTATGCTCACCTGGGGCTTTCCTTGCCCTAACCTGAGCACACTGCTCATCTTATGCAAACAGATGCTAAGCAAGGACAGGTGGTGACTGGCCTGTAGCCCCAAGCCCCTAGAAGAGCCAGTGCCCAGCTCTGACAGTCCCTCGGAGCAGCAGAACACCGAGGAAGGTCTTCTTTGCTGCCCCCCCCCCAATTTCTCACTATTCCCAGCTACCAAGTGTGAATAACCTTGCCCAGGAGGGTCGAGGCTCAGGGCCTCTTGGGGGCCTTCAGCCTCTGGGAAATAAGACATGAGTTTCCTCTGCAGATATCGATGAGTGTCAAGAGCTCCCCGGTCTATGTCAAGGGGGAGATTGTGTGAACACCTTTGGCAACTTCCAGTGTGAATGCCCCCTAAACTACTACCTCAATGAAGATACCCGCATCTGTGAGGGTGAGTGCTGTCTGCCTATATACTGTCCTGGGGCTCCAGGCTTTTGGCGATTGGGAGGGCTGAGGCTAGGGTTCTAGCAGGGCTAGAATAGGCAACTCCTTCAATTCTTGGTCTGGTCCATGAGGCTAAAATTGCTCCTTTCCAGACACAATCAAGGGTTGGGACCCTATAGTATTAGGGGGTGAAACTTTGGTAATGACACAGTAGGAAAAAAGAGATGGCCTGCGGGACCTGGAGTCAAGAAGACCTGAGTTCAAATACTGCCTCAGGGACTTACTTGCTGTGATTTTGAACAAGTCCTGTAACCTCTTTTTGCCTCAGTTTCCTCCTCTGCAAAATAAAGGGGGTTGGACAATGACCTGTAAGATCTCTTCCAGCTCTAAATCTATGACCTTATTATCAATGTCTTCAGCCTAGAGTCCTTATTCTCTTTTTTTTAATCATGTTTTATTGATGTTATTTTTAATTTACATGGCTGTGGCTTCCTAATAACTGCCCTTCCCTCACACGACCCAATAGAACCTCCTTTGTCCTCAAGAAACACGGCCGACCAAACAAAATAAACTGGCACAGTTACCGTGTCTAACAAAGTATGCCTCGTTCTGCACCTGTTGTCCACTACCGCCAGGCCAAGAGGCAGGAGACATGCTTCACTGGCAGTTTGGTGAAATTGAGATTAATGGCTTCCTTGATTAGAGTCCTGGTGTCATTTTCAGTCCTGTCTTCCTTTACATCATCCTACTCCTTGTGTAGCTTGTTCTCCTGGCTCTGCTCATTTCACCCTGCATTAGTCCACACAGGACTTCTAAGATTTCCCGGAATTCCTCATATCTGTCATTTCTTAGGGTCTAATTCCATTCATGGGCCACTGTTCAGTCATTCCCCAGTTATTTCCCATCACCTCTTCACAAGCTCTGGGTAACAGAAATCATCCATTTCCCACATCCTACAATTGGAAGAGACCTTAGAAATCCTTGAATCTCAACCCTTCATTGTACAGAATGGAAAATAGAGACCAAGGGAAGGGAAAGAATTGCCCAAAGTCACCAGTGAGTCAGTGAAAGAGCCAAGATAAATCCAAATGTGACTACCAGCCCAGAGTTGTATCCCTTGCAATGAATGAATGCGTGGATGGTTGAGTGGATGGGATAGATGGATGGATGGATGGATGGATGGATGGATGGATGGATGGATAGATGAATTGTACTGAGTAACTGTCCCATAAGGTATGAATGGATGAATTGCACTGAATAACTATCCCATAATGTAGGCTATGACAAGGACAGAACAGAGGTACGAAGTGCTTTCCAGGGTGTAAAGGAAAGTCTGGTCTGTTTCCTTTTTCTTGTAGACATTGATGAATGCTCCACCCACGTTGGCATCTGTGGTCCTGGGACCTGCTATAACACCCTCGGCAACTACACATGTGTCTGCCCCCCAGAGTACATGCAGGTCAACGGCGGTAACAACTGCATGGGTACGAAGTATGATCACCAGGGGGACCAGAAAGGGGTATGGTGTGGGTATGGAGTGTAATCACAGGATCAAGAGAGAAAACTACAGGGAAGTATGTGTGAGTATGAAGCAGGATCAGCCAGGAGACCAGCATCAAGATTAGAGTGGGTATGATCACCAGGGGGACTGACAGAGAGCAGAGCATGGGCACATGGATGTGACCCCTGGCTAAGAGAAAGGAATGAAGGAGGTCATCCAAGCAGAAGAACTAGCAAATAGACAAATCAAAGCCCTTTGGGCTTGACCCCTGGAAGAGGCTGAGAGCAAGGACAACAGTGAGAGTGGGATGAACAAAGTTGATTGTGGTACCAATTTCTTCAGACTCTTTGCTGCCTGTTTCCCATGGGATTTGCCTATGGGATTCCCCTCCCTCTTTTCCCTCCCCACCTCTATCCCCCACTCTGCCTCATTCCTGAATTCTCATCTCCTTCCCTGTACTCAGGTACCCTATTCTCTTCACCCTCTGCTTCTTCCTCTCTTTCTCTCTCTGTTCTACCTCCAGCTTCCTCTCTCCTTGTCTCTCTCTTCTCTTCCCCTCACCTGTCTTCCCTTTTTTCCCATTTCTCCCCATCTCTCTGTCTATTTCTCTCACCCTCTTCCTTTCTTCCCTTCATCCTTCTCCCCATCTCTTTCTCTCTCTTTCCCTCTCTCTCTCTCTCTCTCCCTCCACATTCTTTGTTTTCACCCTTGTTTCTTCCTACCTTTCCTTGCCTCTCTCCTCTCCTTTCTCTCCTCTCCTGGCTTCTCTGTCTTCCCCCTTTCTTTCCCCATCTTTCTCAGTCTCTCTGCATCCCTATTTCTCCTTCTGCTTCCCCTTCTTTCTTCCTTCCTGTCTTCCTCTCACCTTTTCTCCTCCTCATCTCTTCCCTGATTTTTCTTACCCTGTCTTCCTTCACCCCTTTTACCTCTCCCTCAGTATCTCTCTGTTTTTCCCTACCTCTCTTCCTACCTCTATCAATTTCTTCCAGTCTCTCCCTGACTTGTTTCCCATCTTTTCTCCATCCCTCTCCCTTTTTTCTCTCTGGTTCCTGGTCCCTCTCCCCACCCCACCCCACTCCTCTCTCTGGCCTCACCCTGCTCCCTACCCTAACTCTGGCTAGAACCACATTTGGGCTGCTGGCTTTGCAGACGTGCGGAAGAGCGTGTGTTACCGGCACCACAATGACACGTGTGAGAATGAGCTGGCCTTCAACATGACCAGGAAGATGTGTTGCTGCTCATACAACATCGGAAAGGCCTGGAACCGGCCCTGTGAGCCTTGCCCTGCTCCAGCCAGCTGTGAGTGACCAACCCTACCTCCTCATTAGGCATTTATTAAGCACCCATTATGTGCCGGGCACTGTTCAAAGTGCTGGGGATAAGAAGGCAAAAATCAAACAGTTCCTGCTCCTCAAGAGCTTATCTGGGGAGACCATATGAAAGAATAAGATAAACTCCTTAGAGGCAGGAACTGTTTAATATTTGTAATCTAGGCCAAAGGTTTCTAAATGCAAATGAGAGATAGGGAGAGGTGGGAATAGTGGCAGAGAGAAATGAAGAGATATTTAGCAGAGATAGGAAGGAGCAGAATCAAGGGCGTAGGTGTCTGAAACGGGCTAGTGATTGGAATGTTCATTTAAAAGTACAAAATCTGTATTTTAAATAAAAATGTAGCCAGGTCATAGGTGTCTGTCATTTTCAGTGAAACTATCTTAATGGGTTTGAAAGGTCCAGGCTTACTACATATAAAATATAAATATATATAATATATAAAAATGTATAAATATAAATGAAGTAAAATAAATATAAATATAAAAGGCAGCATTCTATGAGGCAAAGAACCTTGACCTTGGAGTTAGCATCTCTTGGTTTGAATCCTAGCTCCAAGCCATAATCCTGTGATTTGAGTGAGTCAATTAAGCTCTGAACCTGCTTCCTCACATCTAAATTGAATAATAATATTTTTACTACTATTTCATAAGTATACTGTAAGGAAAGCACTTAGTAAATTTTCAGGTGTTCTAGAAATGTAAGATATTATCACGAGTGGATACTAATTCATTATGAAGAGTGGAAAATCTGGAACATAAAGTATGCACAAGGTGATAGGTCAGAGAGATTGACTTTGGCTCCTTGGAAACATTCCTAAGCATATTATTAAAGGGATGGTTTATAGACATTTAGTAAGGGAAGCCGTGATTGCAAAGGGCCAGTGAGATCAGATTTTGCCGTTTCCTTTTTAGATAGAATTTTTAAGACTAATCAAACAGGAGAGTGCGGTAGACAGTTTGCCTAGATTCCAACAAAACATTTGACAAAGTATATCATAAGCTATCTTTGTGGACAAGTGGACAGGATAATTATAATTAGGCAAATTTAGAACTAGTTGAATTTAGTCAGGGAACTCATTCCTGGCCTAATGACTAGACCCCAAGGAGTAGTCATCAATGGATAAATGTCAGCATGAAGAGAGGTCTCTAGTAGAGTACCATAGGAATCTGTCCTTTCCCCTGGGACTGTTCAACTCGTTTAGCAAAGATTTGAACAAAGACAGAGATGGCATGGCTGTCAAATTTTCAGATGACACAAAACTAGGAAGCATAGGTAACAAGTTGGATGACAGAATCAGAACTCAAAAAGGTCCTGACAGGTTAGAATGGTGGATCAAATCTTGTCAAATAAAGTATAATAGAGATAAATATAAGGTCTTAACACAGGCTTCAAAAGCCAACTTCTTGGGAGCAGCTAGGTGGCGCAGTGGTTAGAGCTCCAGCCTTGGAGTCAGGAGGACCTGAGTTCAAATCTGATCTCAGACACTTGACACTTACTAGCTGTGTGACCCTGAGCAAGTCACTTAACCCCATTTGTCTCACCAAAAAGCAAAAAAAAAAAAAAAAAAGCCAACTTCTCAGGTACAAGATAGAAAGAAAAAAGTTTGCATGGAAAAACATATTAGGTTCTTGGGAGTATAACATGGCAGCCAAGGAGCCCAATACAATCCTAGGTTGCATTCAGAGAGTCAGAGTGTACAGAAGGAGGTAAGTGATAGTCAAGACTATATCCAGAATGCTGCGTTCAATTCTGGGCACCAGTTTTCAGGAAGGACATTGATAAGCTAGAAAGAAGATTTGGATGAAAGGAACGTGCAAAAGCTTTTAAGATCATCTAGTCAAACCCCCTCGTTGTACAGGCAGGGATACTGAGGCACAAAAATGGGGGTGGCATTTACCAAGGTCACACAATGAGTGTCAGAGCCAGGAACCTAGGTATGTTCCACTGCCCTATATTAGCTCTCTCCCCTTGCCCTGCTTTAGGCATGTGTCTGTTCTTCAGGCCTTAATCACTCCTTACATGTCCTTGTCTTCTCTACTCTATACTCTTAGGGCAGAGACTAATCACAGGATCATAAATACAGAGCTAGAAGGACCTCAAAGGTTATCTAGCCTGACCCCCTCACTTTACAGATAAAGAAACTGAGACCCAGAGTGATTCGTGTGTGTTTCTGGAAACCAAGCACGAGGCTGACAGAGGGTCCCACGGGTGGGGGCGGTGAGGCAACTCTGAAAAGAAGAGTGTGAAGGAGATGAGGGCCATGAAGAGAGGTTTGGGTCTCCTTCTGAACCCTCAGGCCCTAATTCTGCTTCTTCCCTCACCAGCTGAGTACCAGATCCTGTGTGGGAACCAGGCGCCTGGCTTCATCATCGACATCCACACGGGGAAGCCCATTGGTAAGTGTTCCCGGCAGGCCTGGGGTGAGAGACTTTCTGAAGAAGCAGATGTTTATTGAGTCCACCTAGCCAAATGTTTGGAGGCGATTTTTCTGGTCTTCTGCCTTTTATTATAACATTCGATCTTTGTTGCCTACTTTTCTACCAGCCTGCTGCCTGGCCTTGTTCATCCTGGCTTTCCTGGCTGTGCCAGGCCTATGTGCCAAGGGAACTGCATGTCTAAATTCCCAGGCAGGGAGGGCAAACCTGCCAGGTTCAGGCAGGGCCTCCCGCCTGGCCGTTTTCCAAGCTCTGCTGCTCCACGCCTCTGACCAGCCACTGACTAGTCACTACTCCTCTTCCCTGCTTCATCCTTAGACATCGACGAGTGCAGCGAAATTCCAGCCATTTGCACCAACGGCGTCTGCATCAATCAGATCGGCAGCTTCCGCTGCGAGTGCCCTGTTGGATTCAGCTACAACAGTGTCCTGCTTGTCTGTGAGGGTACCACAGCTTTCCCCTTTCTGGAGACTCAAACCCATCCTCTCCAAGAAAAAGACCCCGAATCACCCACAGCCTCCCAGGAGATTTATCCCCAGCCTTCTAGATTTCCCCCTAATCCCCTGACCCTACTCCTTGGGTAGATCCTCCCAATCCAACCCAGAAGACTTTTTGGGAGCTGCCCATTGAACTCCCCAATCTTTCTCCCACTATTCTTTTGTGGGGGAACCTCAATAATCCCACAGAGATGCCCAGGGGAGACTCTCCCTACCCTTCCCTGCCCCCACCCCATCGTCTAGGGAATGCCTCTTTCCCCATCCTCCTCCTCAAGGTAGAAACCCCACCCCCAGGCTCTCACACCTCTGCTGTTGCCCAGGGTGCCCTGTGGTACTAGAAAAGAGAATGGTCAGCAGAACTCTCTGATAAGCACTCTCACATACGCAAAGGAACACAGAGGCACACTCTCATTAGTACAGAGACAATCCTAATTCCCAGAACAAGGACTAATAGCATATCCTTACAGTAATTAATTAGTCAGTGATCAGGTTCACAGGGTCTTACAGTTGGTGAGCAAATCACAGGAGCCCATTTGTGGTGCTGAGCTCTCTAAGTCCCTAGAGACAGAGGGGAATTCTCTAGCTGCCAGCTGTCAGACAGAGGACCCTTTCTGGTTCTCAGCAGCGTTTTCCTCCCTGGTCTCATTTACATCCAATCTTTCCCTGCTGCTCTTTGTCACTCCCAGTGTATGAAAAACCCTGGGAGCCAGGAGACCTAGGTCTGCCCTGTTACCTTAGGCCCCTCCTACTGTAAAATGAACAGGTTGGGTTTGGGTCCTTGAAGAACCTTAGAGGACTCCCCCTCATCTTCTCTGCCCTCTGCAGACATGGATGAGTGCAGCAGTGGGGAGAGTCCATGCCAACGCCATGCTGACTGCATCAACATCCCAGGCAGCTATCGCTGCGAGTGTGCCCGCGGCTACAAGCTCTCCCCTAGCGGAGCCTGTGTGGGTGAGTAAACGAGGACACAGGACTGCGTGGGTATCTATTAATTTAACCTGTTTGTCAATGACCTGGATAAAGGGATAGATGGTGTGCTTATGAGATGGGCAGATAACACAAACATGGGAAGGTTAGCTAATACATTGCATGATGGCATCAGGATCCAAAAAAATCTAGATGAGCTAGAATATTGGGCCTAATTTAATAAATGAAGCATAATGGGGATAAATGCCAAATTCTGCCTTGGTTCCAAAAAATTCAATTCATAAATACAAGATGGGGAACTCATGACTAGACAGCAATTTATCTGAAGAAGATTGAGGGGGGATAGTGAATTTAAAGTACAGTATGAGCTACCACAGTATGACATGGAAGCCCAAACTGTTTATCTAATAATAGAAGTATAAGTTCAGTAACATGGGAGGAGACAGTCTTCTCCGGCCATAGCTCTGACTGAGACTCTTCCACTCTGGGACCTCACTTTAAGAAGGATCTTGACCACCTGGATCATATCTAGAGAGGGGGAGTAGACACAATGATGGGGGGCATGAAATTGAAGGGCCTGGGAGCTTTAACCTGGAGAAGAGAAGCCGTACAGGCAAGATGCACTGGTTATCTTGGAGTAGCTCAAGGCTGTGGTGCAGGGGAGTGGGGGATTGGGCTCATTCTGCTTGGCCCACAGGGCAGAACCAAGAGCAAGATTTGGTGAAGAGGCAGATGTAGGTTTGTCGGGGATGCTGTAGAGAGGATTCCTGTCTAGGCACAAGCTGGCCCAGGTGGTCTAGGGGTCTCTTCTGATTGAGATTCTGTGATTTTATGACTTTGTGAGAGGCTCAGCCTCGCCTGGCCGGGGTTGGGGCAGAAACCCAGTGTACCCATTCCTCTTTCTTTTGCCTAAAGCCCCACCTACCTGGCATTTCTCACCTACACCCCTTTCTCCATAGGGCGGAACGAATGCCAAGAGATCGCAAATGTGTGTAGCCATGGTGACTGTGTGGACACCGAGGGAAGCTATGCCTGCATTTGCCACCAAGGCTTTAAGGCCACTGCGGACCAGACCATGTGCATGGGTGAGCATCCTTTCACTTGACTCCCAAGGCTAGCTCACTGGAGGCCACAGTCACAGTTGCTTACTAACGCTCCTCTTCTACACGGGTGCCCCCACCAATGTGGGTACTGCTCTAGATTTAAATGAGAGGGGCAGCTAGGTGGCACAGTGGATAGAGCACTGGCTCTGGAGTCAGGAGGACCTGAGTTCAAATCCGGCCTCAGACACATAACACTTACTAGCTGTGTGACCCTGGGCAAGTCACTTAACCCCATTGCCTAGCCAAAAAATTTAAAAAAATAAAATAAAATAAATAGATTTAAATGAGAAAGTCATCCTGGTGTTGTGGTAAAGAGCTTTGGAACTGGAGTCTGGAGGCCTGAGTCAAAACTCTGACTGGTGCTTATGAGCTGTGTGACCCAGAGAAATGATCTTCCCCTTGCTCAGCCTCAGTTTCCTTATCTGTAAGAATAAAGCTAATATATCTGAGGGGTCAGTGTGAGGAAAGCTCTTTGTTAAAACCCCAGAGAAATGAGAGCTCTTGTTTTGACCCATATCAAACATGGATCTGCCTGGGTCTGTGCTGAGAGGTGGAGCTGAGACATGGGGTCTGGTCACACAAATGGTAGCACTTTATTAGCTGAGTGAAGCCTTTGCCACCAGGAGGAGGCTAGCTCCCCAAGTCGAGGAGGAATGGAGCCAGTGCCACTCAGATGGCTCAGCCGTCCTTACTCGCCATCTTGGGTCCCCGTCTTGAAGCACAAGTTCGCCTTGGCACAGATCCAGATTTTCCTTTGTTCCCTTTTTGTTCTGGCTTCAACTATATGCCAGGTACTATGTTGAATGCTGGGTATACAAATACAAGGGAAAAGACACATCCCGCCCTCAGGGAGCTTACTTTCTAATCCAGGAAGACAACACCAAAAAAAGAGCAGAAGGGGAGGGGGCAGGGAGAGGAGAGGTAACCAAGCAAAAGTCCAAGAGAGGGATGATGCAACATTTACAGCACACAGATAAGTCTGACCTTGATTCTTCTTCTGTGCCAGACACTAGTCATGCTGATATCACTCGTCTCCCTCACACTCACTAGGGGCTTCTAATTCTCAGATTGTGGCCTATTCAGACTCATCCAGCCCTTGAGGGGAGAGGGAGAGAGAGACAGAGAGAGAGAGAACAAGAGAGAGGAGAAAGACAAAGAGACAAAAAAAAAGAGATACAAAGAGAAAGACAGAAAGAGATATACACACAGAGAGGCTGAGAAAAAAAGAAATATACACAGAGAAAGGCAGAAAGAGACACAGAGAACAAGAGATAAAGAGAAAGATAGACTTGAAATGGAGATATGCACAAAGACAGAGAGCAGAAAGAAATAAAGAAACTGAAGAAGAACAGAGAGAAAAAAGATACATTGAGGATAAGAGACAAAGAAGGAGGAAGTAGGAAGGGGAGAGACACAAGGAGACAGAAGAGGGGCAGAAAGAGAGAGATTAAAAAGAACAACAGAAATATACACAGAGATAGAAAGAGATGTAGATAGAAGGAGAGACATAGAGAATGAGAAACAGAAAAGCAGAGACAGAATCGAGACAGAAAAAGAGACATACACACAGCCAGACAGAAAGAACCAAAGAAACAGAGAGGAGAGGGGCAGAGAAAAAGAGTTTGAAGAGAGAAAGATGTTGAGAATAAAAGACAGAAAAAACTGTTGAGAACAGAAAAAGACAGAGAGAAGAAGGAGAAAGACAGAAAGAGGAGAGGAGCACAGAGAGACAGAGACAGAGAGAGATGGATGCATGCTCGGAAGGAGAGACAGAAAAATAAATACACATGCAAAGATAGAAAGAGGAGAAGACAGCCAGTCAGGTGGAGAAAGACAGAGGCAAAAAGGAGAGTGAAAGACAGAGGGATGGCCACCTCCGCATGACTCGGGGCTCAGTCCCCAGGCAGAAGACACAGAGCTGAATGGAGGAATAGGTTTTGCTGGTTTGCTTGGACAGATATTGACGAGTGTGACCGGCAGCCGTGCGGTAATGGGACCTGCAAGAACACTGTGGGCTCCTACAACTGTCTTTGCTTCCCTGGCTTTGAGCTCACACACAACAGTGACTGCATAGGTAAGCTTGGCCCCTGAACTCTGCACAGCAAAGATCTGGAGACCTGGAGCTCAAGAAAGGCCCCCAGGCACGCAGCTTCCCCTGTCTTGGCCTTGAGGTCCTCCTCTTGGAATGGGTCCAGTCATCCTCTCTCCCTACTAAGGAGCCCCAGGTCTTTCTTCAGTCCAGAGACTGGAGATTGAGAAAAGGTAGGGAATAGGATAGAGATGGAAATATGGGAGGAGAGGGGAAGGGATGGGGAAGTGGGCAAGAAGCATGGAGGTATGAATGGGAGGATAAAGGGATATGGAAATGGCTATAGGGGAAAGGTGGGGAACAATCAATCAACAGTCCTCACAGAAGACAGAGCACTGAGCACAGCACAGCACCCACCCTCCTTTCCAACCCGATTTCACATTGCTCCTCTTTGCCCACCTCAAGTTCTGGACAAGCTAGACTCCTGTTAATTCCCTCCTCCACACATTTGCACATGCCATCTTCCCTGCCTGTGGAATGCCCTCCTTCCTCTTCTCTGCCTTTTAGATTCCTTCTCTTCTTTCAAGATTTAGCTAGAAGGACACTTCCTCCATGATTCCTTCTCATTCATCCCAGCTCAAAGTAAATCCTCCTTCTTCAAATTTTCCATGGTGGTCTTTGCTTAGATCTCTTCTTTATCCCTATCACATCCTGCCCATTATTATACTCATCTATGTGAGGGGGGGGGGCCTTGAGAGCTTGCCCTAATGAGAATTAGTTATCAAAAATCAGGGACAGCTCAACGGTCACACCAGTTGGTTCTTTCAGCACTTTAGGATGCTGTTTATCTGGGCCTTGTAACTTGAACTCATCAAGGGGAGCTAGGTGTTCTCTTAGGACTCACTTATCTTGGTTTTCAACTCCCTATTAACCATTTCCCCTATTTTTGGAAAGAAAGAAAGAAAGAAAAAGAAAGAAAGAAAGAAAGAAAGAAAGAAAGAAAGAAAGAAAGAAAAAGAAAGAAAGGAAGGAAGAAAGAAAAAGAAAGGAATGAAGAAAGGAAAGAAGGAAGGGGAAGGAAGGAAGGAGGGAGGAAAGAAGGAAGGAAAATAAGTAAAGAGTTGAGTAGTTCTGCATTTTTTTCTGTCATCTACTTTTATCATCCTGTCCACCCCACTTTAGCCCTTCTTTCATCTTCTTCTTTCCCTCAATATATCTTTTAAAAAGATTAAAAAATAAAAACTCTTTGTTATCATTGCCTTTCCTTGCTAACTCAGCTCATTCAGAGCTTTAGCGTTCCTGCCTTATTCTTCCTGCCCATACCCCACTTTGGAATTCACTCTTAGGTATGTGCCTCTCCTTCCCATCTTCTGTTCTTTAGATGTGCTCTTTAAAAATCTAAGTTATTGGTTGATTTGTTCCTGTGCAGCTTCACTGATCTTTTTACACAACTTCCTCTTTCCCGCTACTTTTGATGTTTCTTTTGGTTTTCATACCAGAATGTCCTTCCTGAGAGCTTCCCAATCCTTCTAAGTGAACTTCTGTGTAATTTTAGTCCATGAGATCCTGTATTTCCTTTCTCTGAGCCCTTTGAAATCTGCTCTCTCAAAATCTGGAATTCATGTCAGACTCTGCCCTGATTTTCTTTCCTTCTCTATCACCAGTTCTAGTAGACAGTGGTCACTTTCCACAAAGGTTCCCTTCATTTCTACCTTAACAGCAAGTTTCTCCTTGTTGGTGAGAAGTAGGTTCAGAATCTCAAATCCCTTTGTTATTTCTACCACATTTTGAGAGATGAAATTATTAGCTGCTCTGACAAGAAAGAACTCTAGCAGATGTCTGGGTACTTGTTCCTCCCTATCACTATCTCTATGACATCACGCCTCCGTTTCAGGCTTGTGATATGCTTTATGAGTTCAATCAATTGGTCAATAAGAATTTGTTAGGTCAATCAGCCAGTGAACATTTATTAAATACCTGCTATGCCCTAGGCACTTGGCTAAGCACTAGGGATGCCAAAAAAAGGCAAAAGATAGTCTCTGCTCTCAAAGAACTCACAGTTTTAGTAATAAATATCTTAGAAATTTCAGGAAAATCTGTGAACTTGGATGGGAAAAACATTACAACTCCATTCGCATATTTTTGTTGGAATCTCTAGCTCACTTTGCTTATTACTCACATTTTACATACACTTATTAGATATACCTGAGACCATGGGTTTTACTGAAGGCTCTTTTTGTGGATTTCTTTTCTCCTGTGAATTTCTGGGAATCTCTACTGTTATTTTTCTCCCTACACTGCAACAATCTATGATATCTATTATAATTAGTCTGGTAGTTATATGTAAGCAGTTTTCCTCTGTCCTCCTTTTTTTCAGTTTCACATCCTTTGAATTTCATTTGAAAGACTGTAGGCAAATACCTTTTTTTTAAAAGTCTAACTTTATTTGAAGTCCAGCCAAGAACCCATCATTATTTTAATTCATGGTCCAGAAATCCAAATCCTATTTACAGATCATTTTCAAATTGAATTGAATTTTTTATTCTATTTAAATGCTTTATTGATGCTCTTTACTTTCTCTTTTTTATTATTATTATCACTACCCAATGATGTGGTCCATCAACCCATAACACTCTCGCTTATGGCAAATATGTATAATCAAGCAACATTAATCAACCCATTGGTCATGTCCAGCCATGCATACTTCTAGTCTACCATTCCTCTTCTGAGAAAGGGGGGGCACACCTCCCCATCAGTCTTCTGAAGTTGTGATTGATCGGGGCATCAATTAGAGTAATTGAATTGAATTGGAGAATATCCTCAGCATCCTTCAGACTCTTTGGGATCTTGGGATCTTGTGTCTCTGCAGATATTGATGAGTGCACCTCCCTCACGGGGCAAGTGTGTCGGAATGGACAATGTATCAACAGCATTGGCTCTTTCCAGTGTCTCTGCCATGAGGGCTACGAAAGGACTGCAGATGGCAAGAACTGTGTGGGTGAGTGCTGGCAATCATTGTGCCAACTAGCATGGCAGCAAGTTCTCAGCTCAGTGGGCCCAGCTCATGGTTCTAGATAGAGAAGTGCTAGTTGCCGGATCTACCATTTTTTTCTTCTTAAACCACTGGCCCTCATTGTGCTTTTGTGTGGGAACAAACAGAATATTAGTGATACTAATGACAGATCCCATTTCTTTAGCACTTTAAGGTTTAGAAAATGTTTTCCTCATGATAACCTTCTGAAGGGCAGGTTCCCCACTTTAGAGATGAGGAAACTGAGGTTTATCAAGATTCAGTAGGGTTTTTTTTTCAGAGTTACATAACTAGGAAGTGGCAAAGTTGAGATTTAAATCCAGTTCTCCTTACTGCAGTATTCTCTCTGCTGTAGGACAGTAACTCTTACAGAACAAGTCTAACCCTATTTCCATAAATGAATGAATACAGCATTTATTAAGCTCTTACTATGAGCAAAGTGCCATGCTAAACACTGGAGACACAAATGGAGAAGTGAGCCAATCTCCATTCACATTCTAGTGGAGGAGATAATACACGTAGAAGGTTTCAGGTGCAGGTGAGATGGAAAAGTCCCAGGATCCTCAGAGTGCAGCAGCAAAGTAGATGGTAATGCTTCTTCTGTAAGTCATTTCCACTAATCAAGTGATGGCAGTGTCTGAGGTCAAACCATTTGACAATGTCAAGGACTTTGGAGACAAGAATGGACCTGCATGAGCAGGAGCTGCTTCCCAGAAGAATGGCTGAGGGCACCGGGCTACCTGCCTTCCTGTTCCCAAGGCTCTTACATTCAGGGTCCTGGGCTGTCCCTATCGGGGTCTGAGGTGATCCTTCAGATATTTAAAGATGGTAATCGACAGTATTCACTGCAACGTAGGGCAAGATTCCACTAAGGGTTGCTGTTGCTTGCCTTTCCAGAACATAACGTCCAATAAAGACAGCCAAACGGTTATGAGCCATAACAAACTTAATATTTTTGTTCCCTGCCATACTCCCACCTGCACCCCTACACAGACATGCTAGAGTATCCTCTAGGCCCAGATCAGGGGTTCTTGACCTGGAGTCCACAAATCCCTTATAAATGCGTGGATAGATTTCAGAGGGCCTGTGAACTTGGATGGGAAAAATTTCATCTTTATTTTCACTAACCTTCACTAACTAAAATATACTTTTCCTTCAGTTTTAAAAAGTATTAATTTGTAAAAAGGTCCATAATCTTCACCAGACTGCCAAAGGGTCTATGACCCACCCCACCCACCTCCCCAGAAAGGTTAAGAATCTTTGACCTAAATAGACCAAAGCACTGAGTTTTATTTTAGGAGTGAGACTGGGGGGAAGGCTCTAAACCAGGGGTAGGGAACCTGCGGCCTCGAGGCCACATGTGGCCCTCTAGGTCCTCAAGTATGGCCCTTTGAATCCACAGTTCTATAAAGTTTGCATTCAGTCAAAGGGCTGCACTTGAGGACCTAGAGGGCCACATGTGGCCTCGAGGCCACAGGTTCCCCACCCCTGCTGAGTCTAAACAATAAAATGAATGTTGTTTCCACGTGTCATCTTCAGGCATTGGATGGAGATGCCATGTAGCAGAGCCATAGCTAAAATAAAAAGTCCTTCCTGCTCTGTGCAAAGCCTGTTTCTTGAGGAATATGCCTTTATTTCAGAAATAAAAGGAGCAGATATCATAGTAGATGGAGAGCTGGCTTTGAAGCCAGGAAGACCTGAATGGGAGGTGATAGAAATCTCTATTTTTCTCAATTGCTAATTGTATTTCTTGACCAGAGATTGAGCTCATTGTTTATTTAAAAAGTGATCGTTTCATTTTTCTTCCCCAAAATCAACCAAAGGAAGTGACTTGGACTTCTAGTTAGTGTCTGCTCTTCTCCTTGGCACCTGGTGGCCAGGAGAAGAAAGAAGGATCCCTCTTCCTGCCACTCTGAGATGTGGAGAGCTCACAGTGCAACTTGCCTGGAGGTCTATAAATGCAGAGAGGTGCTTCCCAGAGTCCCAGCTGGACCACGGGTAGTGAGCTCTCTCTTTGCCTTAAAAACCAGCCTCTAGTCCATTTCATCTAGTGTAGAGAGGAACGTATCCTGAAGCTAGGGCTCTTCACCATCCTGGAATTCCTAAGCAGCTGTCTTGACCCTCTGACTCTGAGGATAAGCAGCTAGCGGCTTCTCTCCCTGCCAGACATTAATGAGTGTGTGAGTTTTCCTGGGACCTGCTCACCTGGGACCTGCCAGAACCTGGATGGAGCTTTCCGCTGCATCTGCCCTCCCGGCTACCAAGTGCAAGATGACAGCTGCATAGGTGAGTCCCTGATCCAAACCCTTATCAAAGAACCTAGCAGAGTCTTGGACTCCACGGCTGCTTCTGGGTATGGGCATTTTCAGTCAGAGGATCCCAGAAACCATCTGACTCCATATCCTTTCCCTGTTTTGTTTTGTTTTGCTTTGTTTTGTTTGGCTAAGCAATGGGGTTAAGTGACTTGCCCAGGGTCACACAGCTATGCTATGTGTCTGAGGCCAGATTTGAACTAAGGGCCTCCAGAATCCAGGTCCAGTGATCTATCCACTGAGCCACCTAGCTGCTCTTTCCTTTCCCTATTTTCCTGAGAGGAAATCAAAACCCAAAGAGGACAAGGAACTTTCCCAAAATCACATGTAAAAATAATACAATAACTCACAATTATATAATCAATTGATGGATCAAGCATTTAAATTTTTTTTTCTTCAAAATTTATTTTTGCATGCATTTATAATCTCTTCTTCCCACAGCCCCCATTGAACAAACAAAAAGCTAACCAAAAATAAGACCCTAATCATAAACATACATAATCTAACAAAACAAATTCTCACATTGACCATTGCCTGAAAATATATATTTCTCTCTTGGTTTTGTTAATATTTGCCAAATGAGTAAACAGACTCAGAGACATTAGTTGACTTACCCCAGAGGTCACCCAGCCTGCAGGTGTTGGATCCAAGACTCAAGCCCAAATCTTCTATGCAAGACCCAGTCAAGGCTATACCCCCACCCCAAGTTAACCCTACCCCTTACCCTGTGCTGGAGGCGCCCATCCTACCAACCTTCTGATGTGGAGAAGGCCGACAGATCTGTCACTCCAATGTTCCCATTCCTATAGATATCAATGAATGTGAGGAGGAGCCCAACCTCTGCCTATTTGGCACCTGCACCAACAGCCCTGGGAGTTTCCAGTGCCTCTGCCCACCTGGTTTTGTCCTCTCAGACAATGGACGACGCTGCTTTGGTGAGAACGTGCTCTTCAGGGGGGCCTGGATGGAAGAGAAGGCAAGCAGGCAGTGGGTAGGAGGCAGGACACAAGAAGGAGAAAGGAGAGAAGTGACCAAGGACCCTGATAGCCAGTAATGTAAATTTATGTCTGGATTGGTTTTGAGGTTGCTCAGAAAATAAGAATCGGGGGCTGTGAGTCTAGCCCCCTTCTGAGACAAAAAGGGAGCTTTATTTCTCTTGGTAGGGGGATAAATTCTTATTAGGAATGGTTTGTGGTGGGTGGGGCTGAGGATTAGAAGCAGACTGAGCCTGGGATTTGAGGTCAGAAGATGCTGAGACTTTTCCTTATGTACACAAACACTGAGGTGTCTGGAAGTGACCCCCAAGCTCTGAACATGGGATGAGGCTAAGGAAGGGGGTTCACTGGGAGCTCAGTGTATACCCTCTCTCCAAACAACCACTTAAGCCTTTGTACTGGTGAAGAAGATGTATGCAAGGTGAGGACCACAATCTCAAAGTGTTGGAGGTGACTTTCAGATGCCATCTAGTCCTACAACCTCAGATTCAATCCCCCTTGCACATGAAGGCCCCTCAAAGACTTCAGGACAGCACCCATACCCCTCCCCACCCCCACCCTGAGCTTCCTCTTCTTTGGGCTCAATATCCTCAGTTCTTGCCGTTGATCTTTGTATGGCCTGATCTCCAAGCCCTGAACCACCCAGACTGCTTTCCTCTGGATATGTTCCAGTTTGTCAATAATGCCCTTTGTAAAGCAGGCCACCCAGAACTGAGCACAGTAGTCCAGCTGTGACCTGATGGGATACTTCACCTCCCTCATTTTGAACTCTCTGCTTCTCCCAGTTCTGGCCAAAACTATCTATTTGGCTGCCATTTTATGTGGCTGAGTCACAAGACCCACAGATTTTTTTACATGGACTTTTGCGTGAGTGTGACGCTTCTGCCCTACACTTGTACCACTGACTGACATGAAGACAAGAAATCCCAGGTCTTGATGCAAATTAATGCTTTAAATGTGGAATAGTCAGTCAGTCAGAACACTTTTATTAAGCAGCTCTTATGTGCTAGGCACTGTACTGAGCACCAAAGATACAAAAAAAAAGGTAAAAACTCCCTGCCCTCAAGAAGTTTGTATTCTAGTGGGGAAGAGAGCAAGGTATATACAGAGTAAATGGAGAGAAGGGATCAGTGATGTTTGTAAGTCTCCAGGGACCTGACAATGGGCCCGTGCCTTTCAGAAGATACAAAGTGGGCTGGGAGCAAGGGAGGGGAGCCACTCTGTCTCTCTCCCCTACTTGACTCTACCCCTGGTAAGGGATAGAGGCCAGAGGACTTGTCATCACCTCACTGACACTCATTGAAATGAGTCTGATCTAATTAGGCTGTGCCTTGAAGATAGAGTCCCCTTCCCCACCCCCTTGCAGAAGCTGTCCATGTGTTATCAGGTTTTCTGGAATTTAAAGTAGGAATTCTAATCTTTGCAGGCAAACCTGCTAAGCCTTTTCTCTGATAGAAAATTTCTATTTTAGGGAGGAGTGGAGGGGGCTCTCTTGTGGGGAGAGGTTTCTTGTTGAGGGTGGGGAGTTGGGGCCTCTCTCTGGGAGGATCCTTTCTGGTTGGAGAGAGAGGACTTTCTTTGAGAGAGATGCTTTTCCATAATGCGAAGCAGGGCAGGGAGAAAATCTTCTCTGGGAGTGCTCCTCTCCATGGGAGGGGTTTCTTTCTCAGAGGTAGGGAAAGTACCCTTCTCTAGGAATGGCTGCTGGATGGCACTGGGGAGTGGTCTTGGGGAGCAGCTTCCTCTCCATGATAGATAGGCCTTGTCTCTAGAGGAGAGCTCAGTTGAGGAGGAAGGGGTGCTTCTTTATGGAAGGTTTCTTTCCATAATGGGAGGGCTTTTCTATGATAAAGATCCTTTTTTTCTGGAAAGGTGGGTGTCTTCTCTCTTGGGCAAGGGGTATCTTCTCTAACCTCTATTGCAGGAACTCTTAACCTGGGACCTGAAAACTCTTTTTAAAATATATTTTTATAAATCTATGTCAATATAATTGGTTTCTTTCATAATTCTATATATTTTATTTTATGCATTTAAAAGCATCATTCTGAGGAGGGATCCATAGGCTTCACTGGACTAGCAAAGTATTCCAGGACACAAAATGGTTAAGAACCCCTGTTTAATTGGGTCTACGGGTCCCATCCCGTTCCCATCTCCCCGCCATCCCTGGCATGACATCAAGACTTCTGTCCCACAGACACTCGTCAAAGTTTTTGCTTCACTCGTTTTGAGAATGGAAGGTGTTCAGTCCCTAAAGCCTTCAACACTACCAAGGCCCGATGCTGTTGCAGTAAGATGCCTGGAGAAGGGTGGGGAGACCCCTGTGAACTGTGTCCCCAGGAGGGCAGTGGTGAGTAGCCCCTCTTGACCCTTGTGGATTGGCAACCCTAAGGAGCTGGGCCAAAAGAGGGAGCGGAGAAAGCAGGAGATGCTACTTTCTGACACCAGATATTTAGATAAATGTATGAGGAAGGTAGAGGGGAGGGCAGGGTGCTAAGGACAGATAGAACATAGAACATTAAAACGTAGAAGGGGGCAGCTAGGTGGTGCAGTGGATAGAGTACTGGCTCTGGAGTCAGAAGGACCTGAGTTCAAATCTGGCCTCAGACACATAACACTTACTAGCTGTGTGACCCTGGGCAAGTTACTTAACCCCATTGCCTGGCAAAAAAAAAAAAAATAGAGGGTCAGAGCTAAGAGGGCCCTTAGAACAAAGAATGTCAGAATTGGTATGGCCCCTAGAATATAGCTGGGAGTGTGCTTAGAATATATGATGTCAGGATGCATATGTGTAACCTATATCTGACTGCTTATCATCTCAGGGCAGGGGGAGGGGAAGGAGGGAAAGAGGGATAGAATTTGTAGCTCAAAACTTTAAAAAAAATGTTAAAAATTGTTTTAACATGTAACTGGGGAAAAATTAAATATTATATTTTTATAAAGAACATATAATGTCAGAGACCCCTTAGAGCATAGAATGTCAGAGATAGGAGGTTCCTCAAAACAGAATGTCAAATGTAGAAGAGCTCTTTAAATTTAGAACCAGGGCCCATTTCAGAGTCCAGCTCAGCCTTTGGATTCCGGAAAGAGACCTAAGAACGTGGGAGAAACGCCCAGACTTTCCCTGGTGCCTCTCAGGGTAGTTGGACCGTTTGGCCTCCAGAGTTGGGATCTTCACAGACTCTGTCGTCCCTTGTCCTCCAGGTGCCTTCCAAGAACTGTGTCCCTTTGGCCATGGGGCTGTGCCGGGCCCAGATGACTCACGAGAAGGTAAGCCCTGTCTTCAGTCCTCAGTAATTTTTGCTATCTCTGTTTCGTGAGCATGGAGACAATACCATGCATGCAGAGGAACCGTTGGCTGGGAATCGGGAGACCCACGGTCTAGTCCTGATGTCTTCCCTGAATCGCTGTGAACTTGAGCAAGTGTCTTTCCTTCTCTGTCTCAGTTTCCCATTCTGCAAAATGGAAGGATTTGATTCGATGGTTTCTAAAGGCCCTTCCCTATCTATGAGTCTATGAGGGTTCTATGCTGTCCATGGCCCCTCTAGCCAAATCACTGTGGTGGTTGTGATGTTGCCAAGGCTAGACCTTTGGGCAAATGGGCCCCTTAGCTTTTGAACTGTGGCTCCACGTGTCTGGGCACAGGCAGAGCCAGTGATACAGACCTGCTCAGTACTGTTCAGCATTTGTGAGCCAGCTGTTTCATCTGCTCAGGCTCTGGGCCCAGAGGCTGCACGTGAGCATTTGCAGGTTGGACCTCCTCATTCCCTGCAGTGTTGGTTAGCCAACACTCTCATCCCTGTCCTGGCTGTGACTGGCATGGGTACTACTGGTCTGGGTCAGGCACGTCTGACTTTTGTTTCTTGGAAGTAGAGTTCTCCAGAGGAACCTTGTTGGGTCCTGTAGAGATAACTGGCACTGGAGGTACCCAAGAACATACGTCTTGGCCAAGAAAGCCAACCAGAGACTGATAGCCTAGGATGAAGGCAGCTCACAGACTCACCTAAGACAGAATTTTCTATCAGCAGCTCTACCCTTACCTGTCTGGAGAGGGAAAAGAAAGGGATTAGGGAGGCTCCAGCCCCTCATGTTGGTAATTGGGCCATGCTGTTGGCCATTGTGGCCACTGTGGCAACTGGCCACAGTCCCCATCCCAGTGTCCTAGATTTGGGCAGTTCAGCCGAGGGGATCAAGTTCTGAGCCTATACATACCTGTAACTTATCCTGTTCTTCCCAGAGCTTTCTCTGTGGCCCTGGACCAAGTTCTGAGGGTACACTTAGGGCAGGACAAGGTATTTGAGGATGTGTCCCTCCCTTTGCTGCATCTGGCTCTTCCCTAGAACCTGCCCTTCTTGCCCATATGCACCTACCCTGGATCACTTAATGTGCTATGGGGCTGAGGCTCTTGGCATGCGATCTTCACCATCTGCTCTTCTGTCCTCCTGTCTCTACAGATGTGAATGAGTGCTCAGAGAACCCTGGCATCTGTGTCAATGGGGTTTGCATCAACACAGATGGCTCTTTCCGATGCGAGTGTCCTTTTGGCTACAGTCTGGATTATACTGGTGTCAACTGTGTGGGTTAGTGTCTCCAAGCCCCCTATCTAGGCTACTCTACCCTTGGACTTGGGATCCTCAGAATCTCACTTTAGGCATAAAGTATCCAGAGAGAGAGAGAGAGAGAGAGAGAGAAGTAGGGAAGGAGGGAGGGAGGGAGGGAGGGAGAGAGAGAGAGAGACAGAGAGAGAGAGAGAAAGAAAAGTAGATAGTGCATTTATTAAGCATATGCTAAATACTAAATAAAAGAAAATAAGATAGTCTCTACTCTCAAAGAGCTTTTATTCTACTAGGAGAATACACAATGTAAAGAGGAACTGGAAAATGTGAGTGAAGGGGAAGGTTGGGAGAAAGGTACTGGCATGAGGTCAGCAGAGTTTTAGGGCACTGAAGTGAGCATGGCTGGGCCCCCCATGGAATGTTAATCCTAGCCAGAGACTCATCAGTCAGAAACACAGGCCCCAAAGTGGAAGCGAGGATGCTGGTGAGGAAATGGAGCAGTCCTGATAATAGATTGGGGGATTCCCTGCTGAACATATGAAAGGAGCATCTTTTTGTATGAAAAAGATCTGAGGGTCTTACTGTAATACAAACTCAATATAAGCTAACAGTGCTTTCTAAGGTTGCTCCCCCCCCCAAAAAAAGAGCTACTGCCATTTTAGGCTTCATTAATAGAGGTATGATGTTCAGAATGAGGAAAGTGATAGTCTTAGAGTCCTCTGTCCTGGTCAGAACTTGCTGAACCTTATTTTAATCATGTGTAAAATGAAGTTATAGAACCAGGTGATTCCTTTGGCTCTGAAACTCTTGGCTTCATTGACCAGGCCTGCAGTGTTGTGTTCAATCCAGGGACCACATTTAGGAGAGATATTGACAAAGTGGAGCCAGTCCAGAGAAGGACAACCAGGCTGGAGAAGTAATGAGAGATGCTGTTATATGAGGCTCAGTTGAAGAAATTGGGGACATTATGCTGGAGAACAGAAGACTTAAGGGGAACCTGAGAGTGTATGAGGGAAAGCATTGTGGAATACATCTGGAAAGTTAGATGGGATGGTTTGGAGAAGGAAGAGACCCCAGGCAGGGAGACTAATTAGGAGGCTGGTGCAGAAATCCAGGAAAAACCTGATGAAGGCCAGTAGACGTATGAGTGGAGAGAAGGGGAGAGAGGGGAGAGACGTCATGGAAGCAGAAGAGACCCCGTGGGGTGGCGTGCTGGTGAGCGAATAAGGGACAAATATAAGGATTGTTTTGCAGCAGTGAGGGCTCAGCTAACTAGTGGCACTGAGATTTTGATAGGAAGAGAGTGAGGCCAAAGCAGAAGTGATGGACAGGGAAAACTGGGAAGGGTGGGGAGGTTATAGTGTGAGGGGTGAGAGGTGATCCCTCTGAAAAATGAGTTGTAGAGATGATCCCTCAGGTCCAGTCTAGCTTTATAATTACAGAATTTTAGGAGTCCCCTTGTCTACCTCCCCTTGCCCCAGGGATTGGGTACAGGGTAAAGGGCTTCACAAACTCCAATAAATCAGGATCAAATGGACCCACAGAAGCCACCCACATGTCCAACCCTCCCAACTCCATAGGGGGGAGGGCCGTTGGGCATCTGGATAGCTCTCTACACACCAGCTAATGCATCCCTCTCAACCACAGACATGGACGAGTGCTCGGTTGGAAATCCTTGTGGGAATGGAGTGTGTGCCAATGTTGTGGGAGGCTTTGAGTGCACCTGTGATGAGGGCTTTGAGCCAGGCCCCATGATGACCTGCGAGGGTAAGAAGTGGACCCGGGAGGTGTTGGGAGGAGAGGGAGGGTCAGCCTGAAAGGATCTAAAGGGCATCCTGGGAAGGACAGGTACACCCACCATAGTACAGCGAGTGACCCAGGAGCCAGGAAACCTGGGTTCTAGTACTGACTCATGTGGCTTTGGGCAAGTCTCCCATCAGTCTCTCCACTGGTACAAGCAAGGGTTTGGTCTCAATCGACCTTTCTGGTGGTCTGAGATTCTGAGATTCCTTTGAGGCTGGGCATGCCAGCTCAGACCTTGGCAGCTCTAGGGCTGGTCTGGGCTTGAAGCTACCTCCTCCCCAGCCTCCCCTTGGCCTCCCCATAATGTCTGTCCCCACAGACATTAATGAATGCTCCCTGAACCCCCTGCTCTGTGCCTTCCGCTGCATCAACACCAAGGGCTCCTATGAATGTACCTGCCCCTCCGGCTACATGCTGAGAGAGGACCGAGTCATGTGTAAAGGTTAGTTTGGGAGCTTCCAGGGCTAAAGAAGGCTGGATGGGAGGTGAGGTTGGGTGGGTGGAAGGGAGGTGAAGAGGCTGGAAGGGATCTGAGGAGGCTGGAAGGGAGCTGAGGAGGCCAGAAGTGATCTGAGGAGGCCGGAAGGGAGCTGAGGAGGCTGAAAGGAAAAAGAGGCTGGATTAGGGGTTGGGAGGTTGAATGGGAGTTCAGGAGGTTGGTTAGGAAATGAGGAAGCTGAGTGGGAAAGGAGGCTAGATGAGAGGTAGGGAGGCTAGATAGGAAGTGAGGAGGTTGTATGAGAGACAGGGAGGCCAGACGAGAGGTGAGGAGGTTGCAAGTAGGGGAGGCTGGATGAGAAGTGGATGAGGAGGTTAGGAGTTGATCAATGGGAAGCTACAAATGAAGAAGACACAACGAGGGTTGGGAGGCTGCCAGTGAACAGGATATTAACGTGAACAAATGCAGAGATTGCTTGAACAATTCACAAGGCTGTCACTTTAGTCTCGCAGTATTGACTAGAATGAGAGAGTTTCATGGGGGAGCTTGGCCAGGACTTTCTGGAACTGTTTGCTGGTGAGAGGAAAGAGGCTGCCTGCTGGGTCAGACAGACCGATGAGACCCTCAGAAAAGCCAGGGCTTCAAACAGCCCCTAAGAGAGAACCCCTTCCTATGAGGGGTCACAACTGAGGCTGGGCTGGGCCTCGGCAGCGTGGTCATGTGATGGATGCATACAGCTATGGGAAGTGAGGGCATGCAGGGAGAGGCGGGTGGGGTGAAGTCCCATCCAGCCCTGTGATTGACTGCAGATCTGGACGAGTGTGCTGAGGGACTGCATGACTGCCCAGCCCGGGGGATGCTTTGCAAGAATTTGATAGGCACCTTCACCTGCATCTGTCCACCTGGCCTACAGCCCCGGGCCCATGGCGAAGGCTGCACAGGTAAGGTACCTAGTCCCTGTCCCTTAGACTCTGTTTCACTCCTGTTCCCCTAGTCCTCTCTCCCTATTTCTCTGCCCTGCAAACCCTGGTTCCATCTGCCCCACTCTCAGCCCTTGCCTACAGCCCAGGGTTCCTGCACAGATAAGGGCCAGATCTCCACTCCCCTCCTTGGACTTCACCTCTGTTCCTCTTCTTTGATCTCCCGTCAGTGTGCCCTATCTTTGTTCCCTAACTCTGTCCCCCATCTCTGTCTCATTCCTGTCCCTCTACCATTTGCTCCCTGTTTTTCTGTTCCCCGCATCCCTCTACCCTATCTGTCCCCCATCTCTGTCCCAGCCTCATCCCTGTGGCCCTGTCCTTTTGTCTCTTGCCCATCTTTGTCCCCTACCCTTTCTGTCAACCCACCCTAGCATTCAGCACAGTGCCTGACACATAGTAGGTACTTGATAAATGCTAGGTAGCTGACTGTTTGAGCTTTCACAACCTTGAGAAATAGGAAGAGGAAGGACAAAAGGCTGAGGAATAGAAATGGGGGACAGAGAAACAAGGGACAAGAAGAGGATGAGACCTAGTGTCCCTTCAACAAACATTTATCACCAGCCCTCAAACTTCCCTTCTTCGGGGGAAGCAGTCCAGACCCTTAGTCTTTCCACAGAGAACTGATCTATCATTTGGACACACATAATACCAGCAGACATTGGTTATCTATGGACTGTGAGCTCCATGAGGGCGAGAAAATAGCTCTTGTCTAATTTCCCCTAGCATCCAGCACCCCCTTTCCTAGACTGGAGAGGCGATATTTAGGAGATGGGATCCGAATGCTAAGAGACAGATTCCCTGTGGAAAGATAAAAGGTCTGGACTCCTTCCTCCCGAGAAAAGATGATCACCACTTTCCAATGCAGGAAGAGTCTCTTTGAAGAGAACGTTGACTAACTGGTCTTCATGTCTGTGGAAGACAGAGAACCAGAGGAAAGTGGGGCTCATTACGGCAGGGCACTAGGAAGAACCCCTTGAACCCTAGTGGGCGGCCAAGGGAGAGCATAGGAACCAGGAGAAGAGCTGTCTGTCTGTTCTAAAAGCAGAGGAGGTCAGGGATGGAAGCGTCTGGGTGACCACGGGTAGGTGTCTTCTCCTCCCTCAGATGAGAATGAATGCCGAACCCAGCCTGGCCTCTGTTCCAATGGGCGCTGTGTGAACACTGTGGGCAGCTACCACTGTGACTGCAATGAGGGCTTCCAGGCTAGCCCCACAAGCACTGAGTGCCTAGGTAAGTGCCTCTGAAAGCTCCCCCCTCCCCTGCCGGAAACAGACAGATCTCCAAGGGCACTGACTTCCCTCAGGTTCCCCCAACTCAACCTCTCCCCTCAGAATGTTTCCAGTTCTTTCTCTCTGTGATCCCTAGAAGGCAGCCATGGTCCTAGAAAGAGCTCTGGACTTAGAGAGTCAGAAAACCTGGGTTCAAGTCCCACCTCTGACACCCAGCCATCACTTACCATTTGACCCTGGACAAATCCCTTAGTCTCTCTGGGCCTCACTTTTTCCATCTGTAAAATAGGTATACTAATACCTGTACAATTATCCCCACAGTAGGGGCAGCTTGGTGTAGCAGAAAGAGGACTGGCCTTGGTGTCAGTAAGACATCATTTCAAGGCTTGCCTCTGACCCATACTAGTTCTGTGACCGTGGCTACATTACCACTTGTAATACAAGTCAGAGACAAGTTGCCAATCTGTATCTGTGGAGGGATTTTCCACACTGGGAGTTCTGTATGTGGATGAAATCAGAGGCCCAACCAAAAAACAAAAATGTACTACCTATTTTGTACTATTTGGGGAAAAGTATGTTATTAAAAAAAAAAAGACACATTAGAAATGTGGGGTGTTACTATCCATTTCCCTTTGATTCCTCCTCAGACACCCGCCAAGGTTCCTGCTTCAGTGAGGTACTGCAGACCACATGTCAACTGTCTTCCACCAACCACAACCCAGTCACCAAAGCCGAGTGTTGTTGCGATGGGGGCCGAGGCTGGGGCTCCCTCTGCGAGCTCTGCCCCCTCCCTGGCACTGCCCACTACAGGAAGATGTGCCCACATGGTCCTGGCTATACCACCGATGGCAGAGGTTAGGTGCCTCCCAGATCTGATACCCATAACTTTGAGCAAGTCACTTTGCTCTCTCTCTCTTAGCCTCAGTTTCCCCTTCAGTAAAAAGGAGATAATAATGCTTGCATTGCTTACCTCCTGGTTAGAGGGAAGCACTTTGGAAATCATAAATTATTATAGAAATGGTTATTACTATTCTTAACTTGGGGACATGTCAATGCCCATCTATGGTCCCTTATTCAGCCAGGATTAATTTATGACAGCAAGTTAAGCCAGCGTCAATACCCACACAGAAATAGGCCCTCAGAGAATCCCTGGAGGAGTGATTACAGACCCATTCAAAAAGCCACATTAAATGTTCATCACTGCTGAAGACTGTCTTTTTTTTTTAAAGACATGCCAGATCAATTGATGAATCCTTAGGGTCCTTTCAATGTCTGATAAATTGAAACAAGGCTGAGAAGTCAGGGCAGTTTCTACACCCTCGGTGGTATTGGAATCTGGTCTTCTTTCAGTTTGGGGAATGAAACCCAGGGAAGAGAGTGCTGTTAGTGTGTCTCAGGGATGGGAAAATCTCCGGGAAAACATCATTTGTCCATCAGTGGCCACAGCCTACATCAAGAGACAGTTTCGCAGGAGTGGAGAACCTGCAGCCTCAAGGCCACATGTGGCCCTTTGGGTCCTCGAGTACTTCCCTTTGACTGAATCCAAACTTCACAAAACAAATCCCCTTAATAAAAGGATTTGTTCTGTAAACTTGGGCTCAGTCAAAAGGCCGTACCCGAGGACCTAGAGGACCACATGTGGCCTCGAGGCTGCAAATTCCCCACCCCTGGATTAGTGGATAGAGCACTGGACTTGAAGATGGGAAGACCTGAGTTCCAATCACTATGCAAATAGGAGCTATCATTGGGGGATGGGAGAGTAAGCTGGGGACTCAGGTTGGGTCAGAAAGAGCCATTGTGGGAATCCACTTAGAAATTCAGCCTCGGCTTCTGTAGACCAGAAGTAGAAGGGTGGGGGTGGGGGGGTTCTTTTCACGCCTGGAACTTTATGCCAGGAACCCCAGAGGATGGTGGGGGCCATGGTATGGCTGCTGGATTGGGCTGAGTCTCCTCTTCCTTGCAGACATTGACGAGTGCAAAGTTCTCGCCAACCTCTGTCAAAATGGTCAGTGCATCAACACCATTGGCTCTTTCCGCTGCCACTGTGAGACTGGGTACACGCCCGACATTGCTGGCACAGCCTGTGTGGGTAAGTCCCAGCCCAGCGGGCTATGTCCCCAGCTGACCAGTCCAGGATAGGAATCCTGGAAGATGAGAACAAGGCCAGAAAACACATCGTAGAGGGAAAAGCATGGCATTCAGAGTCAGGAGAGGCCAAAACAAGCCTCGTCTCTGACACTTACCCGCTGGGCAAACCACTTTAATTTGTCTGAGCCTCAGTGACCTCATCCATAAAATGGAGGTGATAACATTTGCACTCCTTGCCTTTCAGGATTGTCATAGAGAAAGCATATATAGACATATATGCACATATGTAACATATTCATGTATGTATACATATATGCATTGTGTATATATGTATACGTGGAGGGAGAGAGAGAGAGAAAAGTATCATAGAAATGGGAATTATTGTGGATAGAGCTCCAGCCTCAGAGTCAGGAAGACCTGAGTTCAAATCTGGCCTCAGACACTTGACACTTACTAGCTGTGTGACCCTGGGCAAATCACTTAACCCCAATCGCCTCACCAATAAGCAAAAAAAATAATAATAATAATGGGAATTATTATTAGACATCTGGCCAACTGTATGGGACCATAGGTCAAGACCATAGTTTCCAGGGCTATTGCCATGAGGGATGGAGAATTCTTCTATCCATGAGACTAGAATAGCTAGGTAGACAGGAGCCTAGTTTTTGGTTGGAGACTTAGGAATGAACTAAGTGAACTAACTCCAAAGGCCTCTGCAGCTAACTGAGTTCCACTCCCATATGCCCATGCTACATTCCTATTATCCTCAACCTCACTCTACTAGTCTCTTTCATTCATTCATAATTCATTCCTTCATTCATTCATACATTGATTCCTTCATTCATAATTCATTCCTTCATTCATACATTCATTCCTTCATTCATAATTCATTCCTTCATTCATTCATACATTCATTC
>NW_020954713.1:286808-304101 GCF_900497805.2 Vombatus ursinus | reverse complement strand
ATTCCTTCATTCATAATTCATTCCTTCATTCATTCATACATTCATTCATTCATTCATAATTCATTCCTTCATTCATTCATACATTCATATATTACTTTATTCAGTAAATGCCTAATCTGATGGGTGCTGTGCCAAATTTATCTGACACATAGTCCCTGACTTCATGGAGCTCACAGTTTAGTAAGGGGATACAACACAAAGCCAGATAACTATACTATACAATATTCCACTATAAACATGTCAGAGAGGTACAGGCAAAGTACCAGGTAAAATATGAGAGAAGAAGAGGTCATTACTTACCAGGGAGATCAGGGACAACTTCCTGGAAGAGGTGGCATTTAAGTTAGGCTTTAAAGGTTGCATAATATTTTAACAGGGAAAGAGGGAGGGCACTCCAGGCATAGGAAATAGAGTGAGTGAAGTCACAGAAGTGTTGTGTTAAGGGATGTTTAGGGGACAGAGAGTGATCTAGTCTGGCTAGATCATAGAGTATGGGAGGGAGGAATATGAGATAACCCTGGAAATGGAGGGCAGTGCCAGGCTGTCAAGGGCCTTAAATGCCAAGCTAAGGAGTTTGGGCTTGGGAGGCACCAGAGATTTCTGAATGGGGGAGTCGCAGACGGTCTCAGGGAAGGGGGATTGGTTGGGATCTGAGGAAGAGGCTGCTAGTGAGGCCTGGACTTATGCATGGAGAGGCCTGTGGGGTGGGGGAGCTTCTCTTGGTGCCTGAGTAGTCTGATTTCTCCATCCCTTCTCCACCTCTACCCCCATCCAGATGTGGACGAGTGTGAACAGTCTCCGAAGCCTTGTAACTTCCTGTGCAAAAACATGGAGGGCAGCTTCAAATGCTCCTGCCCCCGGGGTTACCTCCTCCAGGGAGATGGCAAGACCTGTAAAGGTGACTGAACCTTCTCTTCCCGACCAGGGCAGCAGGAGGGCCTTGACCTGGGAGGAGGGCAAGGGGAGGACAACAGCAATTAAACATAAGAATCATTTGTTCTTCTCCAACTTCTCAGGAAGCTCCTGGGCTTGGAAGTCTTCTTTCTGGCCCTGTTCCTTGGGATGCCCATGGGACACTTCATGGAGGGGCACAGGGAGGAGGATTTGTGTGCCCGTTCCTGTCCAGGGTTTTTTTTTTCCTTTGGCCACCCCTACCCTTTCACCTAGGCCTAGGAAATGAGAGTGACCTACACATGGCCCCCTTTGAGTGCCCAATCCACTCTCCTGGAATGTCTCAAGGCCACCATTTTGATCTGAGCACATGCCTTCTTTAAGGCATGTCTGAGGATAGTAATTGGGACCAGAAGCCAGAGGACATAGGACTGGGATCATTCACTGCTTTAGTCACAATTTGGTGTAATGGAGGGATAGGGGGATAGGAAGGGAGGATGGGGTTGAGGAGTATGACAAGAGCCTTGAACTTGAACTCAGAACACCTGGGTTTGGAACCCTAGCTCTGACACCAGCCATGTGACTGGGAACCAGGCCTCTTTCCCATCTCTGGTCCTCAGTTTCCCCATCTACAAAATGAGGGGGTTGAATTCTGTGCCAGCTCTAAGCCTCTGATGAGCATATTAGTGTACAATAGGGTATGTTTGTACAGCACTTCGAGGTTTCCCGTGGTTATTCTTATTATCACAATTTTCATTAGATCTTGATGAATGTGCCACCAAACAACACAATTGCCAGTTCCTTTGTGTCAACACCGTGGGGAGCTTCACCTGCAAGTGCCCCCCTGGTTTCACACAGCATCACCACTCTTGCCTCGGTGAGTCACCCACCATCCTGGATGGGAGGCTGGTAGGGGGGCAGGAAAGAGGTGGAATTCACTGCAGGGGATGGAACAGGGGTGGAACAGGGGTGGAACCCTCTGGGCCTGGTTCCCCTCAGAGCTTTGTCATTCAAGCTGGTCAAGCCCAGCTGACCAATCTATCATTTGATCAACACACATTTATGGAGTGTCTGCTCCACGCCAATCATAGCACTAACACTGGAGATACAAAGAAAGAAAACAAAACTGCCCTTACCCCTAGAGTTGCATTCTGTTGGGGAACAATGTGTGTACACATATACGCATATGTAAGATGTGTCCAAAGAAAGTACAAGAAAGAGAGTTGGCCTCACCGTTAGCTGTTTCAAGACCTGTGTGATCTCGGGCAAGACATTGTGCACCAGTGTACCCAGGCAACCCCCAAAGACCCCCCCAGTGTCAGAGCAGGGGCTCATCTGCGTGGAGAGTGGGAATCCCTCACCAGAAGTGCCTTGAGCTGATGAGATCAGAGATCGCGGTCCTCCCCCTCCCCACCACCAAAAATACAAGATAATTTAGTGCGGGAGACAGGAGAGCCACCAGCAATAGGGAAGCAGGGTACAAAGATCAGATGACCAAACAGAAACCAGGAGAATGCAGAGAGGAGAGCAAAGAGCTAAGGCCAAGGCCCAGGCAGACTGGAAGGAACGTGGAGGTCTGCGGGAGCTGGGGAGCAGAGAAGGGAAGTCAGGAGGAAAGGGCCCATGGTCTTAAGCTGAGGAGTTGGGGGAGGGGGGAGGGGGGAGGGGAGGGGCTTGGACCGTAAACTTCCATGTGATTCCTCCAACTTTGGAGGGAGATTAGTCCCTGGAGTCCCTGGATGAGAATCATAGCAATCAACCATGCACCTCAGAATTTGGAATGACAATGGACATGAGACCATCTAGCCCAACACCTCTCATTGCCCAAAGGAGGCCCAAAGGGTAGACGCCATTGGCCTGAGGTCCAATGGGGAGCAAAGGGCAGAGTCAGTAATGGAACCCTCGTCCACTACCATGCTTACTCAGTCCACTCTGCCACTGCTGCTTGTCTTCCCTCGAATTCAAGGCAACAAGCACTTGTGGGGGGACATTGGGGTACAATGGCAAGAGCATGGCATTTGGAGTCGGGGAGCTGAGTTTGAATTACAGATCTGCCACTGACCACCAATGTGACGTTGGGCAAGTCGCTCTGGGCTTCTGTTTCCTCATCTGGAAAGTGAGGAGGGTGAACTAGATGACCCGTGAGCTCCCTTCTGGCTTAGCTAGAGATAGATACATCTAGATACCTAGATTTCGTGTGGGTGTATGTGTATTTAGATAGAATGAGAGAGGAAGAGAGAGAAAGAGAGAGGGAGAGAGATTACATAGGCAGATAGATAGATGATCAATTAAGCTCCTACTATGACCAGGGCCCTATGCTATACCCTGGAAGTACAAAGTTAGAAAGATGACATAGTTCTTGCCCTCAAACAGCTTACAATCTACTAGGGAAATTGTGACTTGTGTATTTACAAATATAATGCAAAGTAGGCTGTCACAGAGACAAAAACAAGATCTAGACTAAGATCTCTAGAAAAGTTTTAGAGGGAGAAAGCACTTTCAGCTAGAGGGGGAATCAAGGAAGACTTCATAAAGGAGGTAACTGCTGAACTGGGCCTTGAAGAAAGAAAAAATTTCCTCCAAAGCAGAGATGAGGAGGGAGTACATTCCAGGCTTGGGGAGCACAGCGGGGATATGACCGGATTAAATCAGGAAACAAAGAATG
The DNA here is from genome assembly GCF_900497805.2 of Vombatus ursinus. Taxonomy (NCBI): domain Eukaryota; kingdom Metazoa; phylum Chordata; class Mammalia; order Diprotodontia; family Vombatidae; genus Vombatus; species Vombatus ursinus. The sequence goes on along the minus strand of NW_020954713.1, from coordinate 300,545 downwards.
CTTCAGTTTGACCAGGATAGAGACACCATGAAGGGGAGTAGTGTGAGATGAGGCCGGAAAGGCAAGTTGAACCCAGATTGTGGTGGGGCCTTGAATGCCAGACTGTAGAGTTTACATTTTGTCCTATGATAACAGGAAGCCAGTGAAGATTTTTGAGGAGGGGAGTGACACGGCTAGACCTGGTCGTTAGGAAGATTAATTTGGCAGCTGTGTGAAGGATAGTTTGGAAGCATTCTAATAGTCAAGATGAGAGGGGATGAGGCCATGATCTAGGTTGGTGGCTAAGTGAGTCCAGAGGAGGGCATGGATGTAAGAGATTTGCATGAGGCAGAGCCAACCATGGGGGCATGGATAGCATCAGGTCCTGAACTTCATTATTTCTAGCTCCTCAAGCCACAGGTGCAGGGTGGTGGAGGCTGGAGGTGGGGGAGAATCTGGGGCTCTCAGGGAGGGGACAGTTACTGTTTAGCCACTGTGGACTTCCAAGCTACAGTTCTCCAAAGGGAGAAGGGTAAGACCAGGTGTGGATTTCCCCTCCCTCCCACACTTGGTGCATCCACTTAAAGAGACACAGAGAGAACCCTGTCTTCTTCCCCCATTGCCCAGTCAGAGACACAGGGCCTTCACTCTGGGCCATGTCCGTGGTGCTCTTGACATCCCCAGAGACCCATCTTGGCCCTTCAGGGTTGCCTTCAAATCTCTGTTCTTGCAGACAGTGACGAGTGCATGACCCAGCCAGGCCTCTGCGGGGCCCAAGGACAGTGTGAGAACACCCCAGGCAGCTACAACTGTCAATGCCAACGAGGATTCTCTCTGGATAGCACAGGACTCAGCTGTGAAGGTAGAGAAGCACCAGGTCCTTGCGAGGGGATCAGGACCGGGGTCCCAGTGAGGGGCAAATTGAGATTTGAGAAGGACTGGGGGTCAAGAGAAAAGGGAAAATTTGTTACTAGAGAAAGAGGACTGGGGAGTGTAGGACTTTCTGAATGTTTTGACATTCTGTGAAGATGTGAATAGCATGCATAATTACATATACACGGACCTCAGGTCTGTAGTTGGGGGTTCAGGAGTCTCCGTCTTCCACTAGCAAGGCTTGACAGGGATGGAGAAGGACCTCTGATGGCAGCATGTGGGCCTGCTAGGACAGGAGGGCCTTGGGCTGAAGGAGGCAGTGGGCGGTTCTCTTACAGATGTAGACGAATGCGACGGGAGTCATCATTGCCAGCACGGCTGTCGGAACATGGTGGGCAGCTACCGCTGTGGCTGCCCCAACGGTTTCACCCCGCACTCCCAATGGGACCAGTGTGTAGGTGAGTGCCCGGTCCCCTGGGGTCTGGGAACAGGAGACATCCTGGGATCTTACAATTTAGAGCCAGCAAGGGATCTCAGGGATTAATCCATAAAATCAAACCCTCTAATATTCCTGAGAAGGAAACTGAGGCCTCAGGCTGGGTAGACACTTGTCCAAGGTCAAACAGGGTGTCCAAGGCAGAACTGGGATTTGAGCCTGGGTTTCTAGAACCCAAATCTAGAGTCTTTTTCTTCTGCACAATATTTTTTTTTTTTTTTGGTGAGCCAATTGAGGCTAAGTGACTTGCCTAGGGTCACACAGCTAGTGTCAAGTGTCTGAGGCCAGATTTAAACTCAGGTCCTCCTGATTCCAGGGCTGGTGCTCTATCCACTGTGCCATCTAGCTGCCCCACATAAAAGAGATCCCTAAGTATTTCTGTAATAATCTGTTCCTTTCTTTTTTGGTGAGACAACTGGGGTACAGTGACTTGCCCAGAGTCATACAGTTAGTAAGTGTTATGTGTCTAAGGCTGTATTTGAACTCAGGTCCTCCTGACTCCAGGGCCTGTGCTCTATCCACTGCGCCACCTCGCTGCCCCTCCTGCTACACAATATTGACTATTAGAAGCCAAGGATGGGGGCAGCGAGGTGGCACAGTGTATAGAGCTCTAGCCTTGGAGTCAGGAGGTCCTGAGTTCAAAACTGGTGTCAGACACATAACACTTAACTAGCTGTGTGACCCTGGCCAAGTCACTTAACCCCATTGCCTAAACAAAAATAAATAAATAAATAAAGAAGCCAAGGATAGGAAAAGGGTAGGGGGGACTACAATAGGAAATGCAGATGATATAAAAACAAAAAGTATCAACAAAATTTATTTTAAAAACAAAAAAGAAAAGCTGGAGGAGATGAAGCACCCTTAGGGACACTGATAACTTAAGCTCTGATCAGAGGAAAGCAGCCAGAATGCTTAGAGGTAGAGGTGGGAGGGCAGTTGGGGTGGGAAGGCTAGAAATCAGGCCAGAAAAACTGGAGAAGAAGAGACATGGGGAGTAGGGTTGGAAGAGAGAGAGAATGAGTACAAAGCTTTAACCTCCTACCCTTGGGCTTCTAGCCCCATGACCCCAGCCCCCTGCAATGCTCAGCTGAAGCTCAAAGCCATAGCTAGGGTAGTTGGGGCTTTGACCCAGAGAAGCAAAATGAAGAAGGGGTAGTAACTACAGGTCCCACTTACCCTCCTTTACCAATATAGACACAACTGATGTTAGCACACAGTTAGCAAGAATAGATGGTTAGAATCAGAAGCTACCCCTTGGCACACTGCCACCTCCCTTGACATTTCCACACAGGCAGACTCCTCCCCTGCATACTGCTGCATGCTCCACCTGACCCAGGCCCCAGCCTCACCCCCCAGCCTTAAGTGTCCCCCCAGGGCAATATATTTCATGATGCTTATCTCAGGCAAGTTTCAAAAAGCTTGCCCTAGGCACCAAAACTGCTAGTTATAGCTCTGGCGAGACTATTTTCTCTGAGACTACCCATGGTTTCCTTTTCTCCGTCCTCATCTTCCTGGACCCTACCCTCCTATGGGACTAACTTCTTTGCCCAGAGCTCCATCCCACCCCCAGCCCTGGCCCTGGCCTTGGTCCTGGGACCAGTCTTGGTCTCAAACTCTGCCTCCTCTTTCCAGATGACAATGAGTGTTCCAGCCCTGCAGCCTGTGGCTCGGCCTCCTGCTTCAACACCCTGGGCAGCTTCAAGTGCGTCTGCCCTTCAGGCTATGACTTTGACCAGGCCTTCGGGGGCTGCCGGGATGTGGATGAGTGCTCCATGGGGGGCAGCCCCTGCAGTTATGGTTGCTCCAACACCAACGGGGGCTACCTGTGTGGCTGCCCAGGGGGCTACTTCCGTGCTGGCCAAGGGTGAGTAGAGTTCTCTCCTCCAATATGCGTGTCTGTGCACACCTGTACAGGCCCTCCTCCATAGGCCCATAGAAAAACTAGGAGCAGTCATTTAATCCCACCTGTCCCACATGAGAACCCTAGGACATCCTCTTTACCTGGCCTCTGCTTAGGGACCTCCAGGGACATGGAACTTGCAGCCTCAGCCAGGAGGGAGCCCTCTCCACTCTGAGGTAGCCTTTATCACTAGGAAAGTTTTCATAACAGTGAGCCCAAACTACCCCGCTGCAATTTCCACCAACTGCTCCCAGTCCTGGCCCCTAGGACCAAGGAGAAAATAATACGGTCCCTCTTTCCCATGACAGCCCTTCATGTGCTTGAAGAGAAATACCCTATCCCCCTAAGCCAGGGGCTCTGAAGCTTTTTTGTTTGTCCTGGACCCTTTAGGCAATCAGTCTGATGAAGTCTATAGACCCCTTCTCAAAACCATTTTTTTAAATACATCAAATAAAATTCATAGGATTGCTAAGGAAACCAATTATATTGAAATAGTTAAAAAAAAATACATAGACCTCAGGTTAAGAAATCCTGCCCTGAGTTTTCTCTTCTGTCTCTGTCATTCCATTTTTTTGTTTTGTTTTGTTTTTTTATTAATACTTGTGGGGCATGAACTCGAGACCTTCACCACTCCATTCTCTTTGCTCTGGGCACTCTCTGGTTTTGTAATATCCTTCCTAAGATGTGTCCTCAGAACCACACAGGAGTCCAGATGATCTGACCAGAGTAGAGTATGACATGTTACCACCTCCTTCGTCTAACCAGGGGTGGGGAATCTATGACCTCAAGGCCTCATGCAGCCCTCTAGGTCCTCAAGTGCAGCCCTTTGACTGAATCCAACCTTCACAGAGCAAGTCCCCTTAATAAAAGGATTTGTTCTGTAAACTTGGACTCAGTCAAAAGACTGCACCCAAGGACCTAGAAAGCCACATGTGGCCTCAAGGCCACAGTTTCCTCACCCTTGCTAGACACTATCTCCTTTTTATAGCAACCTAAGATCTCATCAGCCTTTTTTATCTGCCCTATCCTACCATGGGGCATAGGGTCCACTAAGACCCCTAGATTTTCTTTAAGCAAACTGTCCTCTAGCTAGATCTCCCCTGTCCTAACCACTAGAGCTGCCCAAATGTATAATTGGCTCCCTGAAGAGGCTGTAGGATCATAACATTTTGCCAACCTAAAAGCACAATTGTATTTTTTCTATTATTTCTATTTCTATTACGCTTTGTATTGAAATGCTAGTTACCATGATCACCATCATCAATCTGTACATGAAATGAACCTTCAAAGCCATCTGGTCCACCTCCCTCATTTTATAGATGAAGAAACTGACTCTCAGAGAGGTTAAGTGGTTTGCTCATGGTCATACAGCTAGTAAATGTTAGGGTCAGGAATTAAACTCAGGTCTGCCTGACTCCAGACTCAGAACTCTGTCCCGTATGGTGCAGGCTGGATGACCATTGGTGATGTTGTAGAAAGGGTTACTAGCTGACCTCTGAGGCCCCTTCTAGCTCTGAGACCCTGAGGTTCTATGATTCTAGATTTGTGCAATTGATGACCAGCATCCACCTCATACGCACAGGTATAACACGCTTTTACACATGCACACATAGCCACAGACAGGCCTGTGTGCTTACCCACACACATGTTCACACATGTACACAGACCCTCCCTCTGGGGCCATGAGTATTGCTTGCATGGGCTGCTTCTTTCAACTCTTCTAGGAGGGGGCCCTTCTCTGTGATCCCATCCTCCACCTTTCTCCCCCTTCCCTTCCTAGGCTGGCTCTGTGAGTGTGCAATTTACACAGTTAGTCAGCAGGCATTTATTAAGGGCTCACTGTGTGTGAAGCCCTGGGGGTACAGATAAAGAGGGGAAAAAATCCCAGTTCCCAAAGACCTTATATTCTAATGAAGTAGACAACATGTAAAAAGCTATATACAGGGGCAGCTAGCTGGCTCAGTGGATACAGCACCAGCCCCGGAGTCAGTTCAAATCAACCTCAGACACTTACTAGCTGTATGACCCTGGACAAGTCACTTAACCCCAATTGCCTCCAAAAAATAAAAAAGCTATATACATACAAGTAATGTACAGAATGGATGGAAGGTAATGTCAGAGGGGAAGCACTGGCAGCTGGGGGCTAGAAAAGGCCTCCAGTAGAAGACAAGATGAGTCCTCAGGGAAGCCAGGAGATGGAGGTGAGGAGGGGGACCCAAGGTGGGGGACAGCCAGTGCAAAGACATGGAGATTGGATACAAACAACAGCAAGGTGGTCGATTGACTGGATTGTAGAGTGAATGGAGGGGAAAGGGGTAATCTGAATGTGCCCGAAGAGGGGCCTGGGAGAGTGGCGTCTGGGATGGATAAGGGTTGGCTTCTCGAGGGCCTTGAGGCTCTTCTGACCCCAGCTGCCTCTCCCGGTCCTAGGCACTGCATCTCAGGACTTGGCTTTGACAAGAATTCCTACCTGCCAACTCTTGCTGAGGAGGATGAAGAGAATCTGCTCTCTCCTGACACCTGCTATGAGTGCAAGATTAATGGCTACTCCCAGAGAAGCCGGCAGCGACGACACACCAATGGGACCCAGAGGCACCAGGTGATGGGAGGGAGGGAGCCAATAAGCACCTACTAAGTGTCAGACACTGTGCTAGGAGCCAGGGAAAGGGGAGAGGGGAGAGAGGTAGGGACTGGATGTGTGGTTCCTCTAGTTCCCCTAGGGAGCAAAGTGGTGCGGTAGATAGAGCACTAGGTCCAGAGTCAGGAAGACCTGAATTCAAATCCAACATCAGGCATTTACTAACTGTGTGACCCTGGGTAAGTCACTTAACCACTGTCTGCCTCAGTTTCCTGAGGATAATAACAGCACCTACTTCCCAGGGCTGTTGTGAGGATCAAGTGAGATATTAATTGTAAAGTGCCTAGCACATAGTAGGCACTATATAAATGCTGATTCCTTCCCCCTCTACCAATGCAGTTTAGCATCAGGTCTGCAGCTTATAGTCTCAAAGCTTTGTCAGCAAGTATTGATTCAGCATTTACTACGTGTCAGGTATTACGCTAAGCCCTGGAGATACTAAGAAAGGCCAAAAACTCCACAAGTTCCTGCCCTCAGTTTCCCCAAACTATAAAAATGGACTAAATCTGTGGTATCTGAAATAGGAGCCACTGAACCCTTAAGGGGTTGTGTCACATCTCTGTCCCCAGGCCGGAGGGCCCCTAGCCCATGCAGAACGTGTGGAAATTACTTCAATCCCAGCCCTTTAGGAAGGGCTCAAGGCCATCTCCTTTCTGTCACAAAAAGTATTGATATATAAAATGTTTGGGGCATCTTGTTGTAGTGGAAAGAGCTCTGCAGACAGAAGTTACAGGAGCTGGGTTCAAATGCTGGGTCTCTCATTCACTGCTTGTGTGACCTTGGGCAAGTCATTTACCATCTCTAAGTCTCGTTTCTGAACCTGATGCCCTCCAAGGGCCACCTAATACCCACCTTGTTTGCTTACTTATGGATTTTCTTCTTGGGTCCATTTACAAATCTACCTCCCAGGCAGGAACACCCCTCAAAGACACCAAACACCCTTAGAAACGCCAATTTGGGGAAACAGACTGTTAGTTGTAGTTCAGATGAGTAGAAACCAGCCCAAAGATTGTTTCTAGTTCAGCTTCATGGGGTATCAGTGCTGGGTGGAGTCTATGTGGTTCAGAGTCTGATCCTCTAAATTGAAATTCAAGTTGGACAGACATTTATTTAGTGCCAGCTGTATACAGAAGAACCCTGTCTCTGGCACTCAGGGGAGCATAATTAAGCTTGGTGTAATTATGCTTAATTAAGCATAATTAAGGCTGGGCCCCTGCCCTTGTGGACCTCACAGTCTGTTAATAATAAGCCACATTTGTAGAGGGTCTGAAGACTTGTAATTATCCTATGTTATTAATAATAATGGGAAGTCCCACTTTAAAACTTAAAATTTTTGATCCATCAACGCGCTTATTAAGCATCTGTTATGTCATTGGCCCTGAGACTCACAGATAAAAACAAAATGGTTGCTGCCCTCAAGGAGCTTACCTTCTATTTAAGGAAATAACCTGTCTACATATAAGGAGATACAAAGCAAACCCAAGGTCATTTCTCTAGGGGAGAGGGGAATCAGGTAAGGAAGGCTTCATGTAGGAGGTGGTGTTTTGAAGGAAGCTAGACATTCTAAGAGGCAGAGATGAGAAGAGATGGAATTGGAGAAATAGGGGACAGGCTGGCAAAGGCACAGAGACAGACTATTGTATCGTGGGACTGCAAGGTCACCATTTTACAGAAGAGGAAACTGAGGCTGAGAGGGCAAGTCACTTGCCCGATGTCTTACAGGTCCTAAGTAGCAGCCTCTGACGACAAATCCACCACACTTTCCACTGGGCAAGAGTGACGCTATTACTGCTGCTGCTGCTGCTATTACTACTACTGTCATATGTTGTTAATAATAATGATGATTCCCATTTCTATAGTGCTTTAAAATGTATAAAACACATTCACAAAAGCCCATTTTACAGAATAAAAAACTGAGACCCATTAGGAAAGGGACTTGCCTCGGGTTCACCCAGCTAGGACTGGGCCCAGGGTCTGGGCTAGAGGCTTCTGCGGTATCCTTGGGGCCTATGTTCTAACTGCCCTGGCTTCTCTTTCTCCCTCCCTGCCAGATGAGCCTGGCCAGTGTAGACACAGAGGCCCCACTGGCCATGTCCTTGAACCTCTCGAGCCTGGGGCCCAGAGAGCACATCCTGGAGCTTCTGCCTGCATTGGAGGCCCTGGAGAACCGCGTGCTGTACATCATTGCTCACGGCAACGAGGGGGGTTTCTTCCGCATGCAGCACAAGGAGGGCCTCAGCTACCTGCGGCTGGGTCGCAAGAAGCCCGGCCCTGGTGCCTACCAGCTGGAGGTCATGAGTGTGCCCAGGCCACCGGGGGATGAGCTGGAAGAGCGGGCTGGGGAGGGGGGCCAAGCTCTGAGGCTGAAACTGCAGCTACAGCTCCACTAGGTTGGAGGCCCCAGCCCTGACCCTGACCCTGACCCTGACCCTGACTCCCCTGGCCCACATTATCCGTGTGCCCTCCTTCTCCATACACACACACACGCACACACACACACACACACACACACACACACCCCTGTGAATCTTGGGCACTGCCCCACCCCTTTACTCCATACTGTCTTTCCTGCATAGCCTAACCACCCCCCACCCCCCCACCCCCCCTCTCTCCTGTCTGGCACAGCCACTCCCTTTATTCTACCCTGTCCTTTCTCTACTGCCACTGCCTTCAACCCACACAGCCCAAACCACCTGGCCTCCCCTCTTCCTTGCTGAGGCTGCCTTGGGGCCTCTGGAGAGGCCAACCCTGCCCACCTGGCTGGATAGGGCCAGGCTGGAGGCTATAGGATGGGGAGCCTCTAGCCCCTTGCCCAGTTTGGAGCTGTGAGGGCATAGGAAGGGGGAAGTGGAAGGAGAATCGTGTTAAATTTCTTTGGGAATGTGGATCCGGAGACCTGCAAGGGGGAAAGAGAAAGGCCTTTAAGTTCCACCTAGCTCAGGCTCTGCTTTTTTCTTATCTTGGTGCTTCTCCCCCAGTATTCCTAAGGGCCTGATTCTCCACCGCCACCACTGGACATCAGCCATGAGATCTGGGAGTTCCGAAAGGCAGCCCCCGATTGCCCAAGCTCACTCAGAGCTGCCCTCCCTCAGACATGCACACACCTGCGCTGTCTCCTCTCTCCCCAAAGGTCCCGTCCATCTCCCATCTCTCACCAGTTTGTCTCTTCATTCTTATCCAACCTGTGTTTACTGTATCTTGGTTTATTCTCAGACTTGAAAAATGTCTGTATCGCACTGAGGCCGGCCCCAGGGAGTCAGAGGGTCAGGGGCCGGTTTCTGAGGGAGCTTCATTCAGACCAAAGGAGCTTCATGTGAATGCCAGTCCTGGGAGCTCCTCAAGGCAGCTGGGGGTAGGGATCGGGGCATCAGGCTATTAGCGAAAAGAAGCCAGATTTGGGGGCATGTGTGTCCCCATCCCCGTCTCCCACCCCCCACCCTACCCCTCCCCGGCCAGGAAGGCTGGGGCAGGGCTCTGGGGACCCTGTTTTGTATTAAAAGAAATGGCAACAATAAAATTATTTTGGGTTAAGTCTGTCTGCTTGTGAGTCCTTGGTGAAGCCTCTGATCTCACTCACTCTGTGTACCCTGCCTTCATCATTCCACTACACCTGCCACATTTCTTGTCTCCCATCCAATGCCCAGTAATGATATTGGCTGACTCAAGAGGAAAAGAGTCAGTTCCCTGTCTCTACAGGTGACTAAGTGGACGCCTGGAGACCACGTGGTATGTTGAGGATGAGTCTCCTGTTCAGATATGGGTGAGATTAGGTGACCTCTGCAGTCCCTTCCGACTTGGAGAATGTATGTTCTAAGGGCGTCCCAAGCTCCACAACATTCTAAGTCCCTTCCCAATCTCAGGTGCTGTGTTCTAGCTCTTTTCGAAGGTCCCTTCGCCACTCCAGCATTCTATCTGTAGGGGGAGGGCAATTTGATTCCCCATTCCCTCAACTCACTCAGGATGTGGTTGCAGATGATGAAGTTTTAATGGGTTAACAAAGCATTAAAAACTCTTCAAAGTATAAATCTCTCTATGAAGTGTGAACCCCTTTCTCTGATGAGTCATTAGTGAAAATTGGTTGTGTCTTTGCAAGGCTATAAATAGCTGAAACAGGAAGAGTTAGAGCTGCTTAATTCTGGAGGCTGATGGCAGGAGCCAGCAGTCGGGGAAGAAACCAACTCTTCAGTGGGGGGAGGGGAACAGGGGAAAATTCTCTCTTTCCTTCTCCCTCCCCATTGGCTATCAGGAGCTACTCACCCAGAAAGAGATACCCTACTCTATCCAGCTGCTGTAGAGTTCATTTAAGAGAGTTGGAGGCGCAGTTGAGGAGACACACTCTAGATAGACATAGATACAGATAGGCAGTCCCCAGAAGGAGGAAATAGCTTTGAGGCAAACGAAAAGAGAGGGACCAGAGAGGGAGCTAGCCCTGGCAACTGAAAGTTGGGCTACAGAAAGTACTATAAGGGGCAGCTGGGTGGTGCAGTGGATAGAGCTCCACCCTTGGAGTCAGGAGGACCTGAGTTCAAATTCGACCTCAGACACTTGACACTTACTAGCTGTGTGACCCTGGGCAAGTCACTTAACCCCGATTGCCTCAAAAAAAAAAAAGTACTGCACAAGAATAGAAAGGACTTGAAGGCCAGCCATGTGGGAAGAATGGATATTCTTGGCCACATTTTGGCCTCACTTCAACTGTACTATGTGCCCTCTATTTTCAAATATATTATGTATATTTTTAAAAGGTGAACCCCAATTTGGGGTGACGGGAACATTTAATAGTTCACCGTTCCTACTCGTTGTGTCTACTGGCTGACCATTAATGGGAAGCACACCAAGTGGGGCTCATGAACTATAGGAGTGCAGAGGGGGCAGCTAGGTGGCACAGTGGATAGAGCACCGGCCCTGAAGTCAGGAGGACCTGAGTTCAAATCCGGCCTCAGACCAAACACTTGACACTTACTAGCTGTATGACCCTGGGCAAGTCACTTAATCCCAATTGCCTAAAAAAGAAAAAAAAGGAGTGCAGACCAAAAGGTTTAACCTTCAAACTGGAGGTAGCAACTACCCTCTGGGGTCTCAATCTTTGAGAGCAAGTTGGGTGAGTAGCCTAGGGAAGGTGTTCTTTGTGTTCTGTATTTTAAGGTTCCTTCCATCTCTGAGTAAGTGACTTACTTAAGGTTTTACAGCTAGTATGGGACAGAACCAGGACTAGAACCGAGGGGCTGGAACCTGCCATGATCCTTGGTTCAGATGGACGCCAAATAGATGGCATTTACTCTACTGATCCTAAATACAATCAATCCCTCTGTCCCATTAGTCAATCCAATAGGTGCGAGGCGGTATCTCAGAGTTATTTTTAATTTTCATTTCTCTAATAAATAGTGATTCAGAGCATTTTTTCATGTGACAATAGATAACTTTGATTTCTTCGTCTGAAAATTGCCTGTTCATATCCTTTGACCATTTGTCAATTGAAGAATGACTTGTATTCGTATAAATTTGACTCAGTTCTCTACATATTTAAGAAATGAGGCCTTTATTGGAGATACTTGCTGTAAAATTTTCCCCCAATTTTCTACTTTCCTTCTAACCTTGGCTACACTGGTTTTGTTTGTAGAAACACTTGTTAATTTAATGTAATTAAAATTATCCATTTTACATCCCATAATGCTCTCTACCTCTTGTCTTTATCCCTTTATGTCTAAACCATGTATCCATTTTAATCTTATCTTGGTACAGTGTGAGACACAATCAATTTTTCAACAAACATGTTTCCCATACAACTAGTAAATAGCTGAGTCAAGACTTGAATACAGTTCTTCCTATCCCAAATCTAGTGTTCAGGAAACAGTGAGTGGGCTGGTTTCACTGTAAATACTGTGATGGGGAGTGATAGGAAATGTCCAGAAAGGCAAGTAGAAGCCAGATTGTGGAGGGCTTTAAATGCTAGGCTTGTCCTTGAAGCTCTAGGGAATCATGGAAAATTTCTGAGTAGTGGCGAACTTCGTGGATCCTGCAAAAGAAAAAAATAAAGAAATAAAGAGAAAAGAGAAAAAGGGTGAGCACATTCCAGTAATAGTAATTCTCCTTCACCCTTTTTTTTTTAATTTTAAAAAGTCTTTTATTTTTCCCAATTATATGTAAAAAAAAATTAACATTTGTTTTTTTAAATTTTGAGTTCCAAATTTTCCCCCTCCACAAATCCCCTCCCCACTCACTGAGAAGGCAAGCAACTTAATATAGGTAAGATGTGTGCAGTCATGCAAAAGATATTTCCATATCTGTCATGTTTTGAAAGAAAACACAGCCCAAAATAAAAAGAAAAAATTTGGTTTTTTTTTTTAAGTGTGCTTCAATCTGCATTCAGACTCGCATCAGTTTTTTCTCTGGAGATAGATAGCGTTTTTCATCATGAATCCTTCAGAATTGTCTTAGATCATTGCATTGATCAAAACAGCTAAATCATTCACAGTTGTTAATCCTTACAATATAGCTATTGCTATATGCAATGTTCTGGTTCTGCTCACTTCACTTTGTATCAGTTTATGTAAGTCCAGATTTTTTTGAGAGTATCCTGCTCATCATCCATAGCTGCTGCAGGCCTCAGTCTTATCCTTTCCAGAGGAGGCTCCTTCCTCTCTCCCTCTAACCCTTCTGAGTCCCTGGGTGGAAAGTAGGGGTCCAGGAAGGGAAATAACCTGAGCTGGTTGGGGTCAAAACAACTGGACCACCAGGCATGAGAACTGGCAACCTTTCCGACATTCGAATAGAAACTTCACAATCTGCTCTTCCCCAACACAACTTCTTGCCCCAGCTTTCTGCCTACCTGAGACATGCTCCAGCCTCATCTAGTTCCTACTAGCGCCATGTACTCGATGGGCCTGGACACCCTGGGCCAAGGGCCTGGTTGAATTGGTGATGTTTCCTGGGGAGACAGAGGACAAAGTGAGAGACAGAGGGGAGAAGAGGAGGTGGTACCTAGCATTAGAGTAGAGCAATGATAATGTCAAGGGATGGTGGAAGGGCATAAGACTCAGAGTTAGAGCTAAAAAGGACTTTACAGAGGTTCTGTTTTACTTGTTTTTTCTCAATGGGAAGGGGGTAGGAGGTCAAATGGGAATAAGGATAAAGTAAAAAAAAAAGGTCAGTGAGGTAGGTGTGTGTGTGTGTGTATGTGTGTATAATATATATTACATATGTATAATATATATATTTTATATATATATATTTGTTGTTGCTGCTGTTTTTGTTCAGTTATTTCATTTGTGTGTGATTCTTAATGACCCCATTTGGGGTTTTCTTGGCAAAGATGCTGGAGTGGTTTGCTATTTCCTTCTCCAGTTCATTTTATAGATGAGGAAACTGAGGCAAACAGGGTTAAGTGATTTGCCCGGAGTCACAGAGCTAATAAGTGTCTGAGGCCAGATTTGAACTCTTGAAGATGGATCTTTCTGACATTCTATGCACCATACCACGTGATTGTGTGTGTGCGTGTAGATAGATAGATAGATAGATAGATATGTAGGGAAGTAAATAGATATGTAGATAGAGATATACATATATACATATGTATATATACACATATATGCATAACATACATATACACACAGAGACAAGCAGAACATATTTGAAAGCTGTAAGTTGAGTTTATTAAATGCATATTAAGAAAAGCCAGCTGTCCAAAATAGGAACCTACAGTTCCCTGTGCAATCCTCTCTTTTTGTTTCATCCTGTTGTATATATCCAAATGTCCAAATTCTATTTGGTGGTTGCTAAGTTCAGAATAGAAAAATGAGGAGATGATAGATAGATAGATAGATAGATAGATAGATAGATAGATAGATAGAT
>NW_020954713.1:277168-286798 GCF_900497805.2 Vombatus ursinus | reverse complement strand
GATAGATAGATAGATAGATAGATAGATAGATAGATAGATAGATAGATAGATAGATGATAGATAGATAGACAGACAGAAAGATAGAGAGATAGTATATGGGATAGATATGTGAATAAATAAATGGATAAATGAATGAATAGATAAATAGATAAATGGAAGGAACATTGGAGATTATCTTGCCCAACCCCCTACCATGGCACAGTAGAATAAGCCCTGGCCCTACAATCTGAGACCCTGAGTTCAAATCCTGCTTCTGGTACTTACTGTCTGTGTGACATCAGACAGTAAGATGCAAGAAGTTATGTTTCCACAAATATAGAGGAAGTGGTACTAACAATAGAATTCAGAAGTTGTCACAGGGGCAGAAGGAGCAGTCTTGCTCAAGAATTATTTTTAACAAATGCCACTCAGAGACAGACAAAAACCTGATGACATTAGCAGTGGGCGTTAGAAGTGAAGAAAGTAATACACACGTTATAGCTTGGCTAAGGTGCACATGCTTAATGAGCCTCTGCTTATTAACTTCTCCTGGGGGGGAGGAAGATTGACACAATTTTAGGCACAATATTGTATGTAGAGGGAAGGACCTTGCATTTCGGGATAGGAATATGACAGCTTGCTCTCACTTCTGTAGGGTGTGTCTGCCTCTAGCAGCACACCTGCTTCTTGCAAGAACGCATAATAAATGAGCTTGCCCCATCTACCTCAGGAGTCTTTGTTTTTCCTATAGAAGTTATTCCTAACAATTTGGGGAATCATCTAGGATCTGAAGTATTGAAGGAGGAGAACAACCACCACCAAAGGATGGAGAGGTGCATCCCACTGAATTTACTGGCTTCATGGATGGTTGGTGAGTATCCTCCGTTCTGACTGCTCAGACCCAACACTTTGATTTGGAGCGAGGTGGAGTGACATAGGTGAGGAATAGGAGAAAAACCACAGCTACTACACAAAGTCTATGCACAAAGCAAGGTAAGAAAGGTTGGACTTCCAAGTACTACCTTGTTAGTAAGGGCATTATACCTAAAAGAACTATAGAGTAGGACTGGTACTCATAGATAGGTGGAATGGGGAATAAGGAAACTAAGGCACCTGGAGAAGGGGCAGGGATGAGGGCCCCTGGGAGCATACCTCCGAACAGTCCCTTGGGGAGGATGCTGGAGAATTGGAATGGATATACATGTACAAAGGATAAGAATAAAAAATAGATGATTAGGTTATGTTGTGTTATTTGGCCCAAGGAGAGCATTATGCCTCCAGCAGTGTTTTAGCCCAAGTATGGGGGCTGATGAGGATTGGATATGCCAAGCATTAAATATCTACATGAATGACAAGAAACCATTTAGTCAAGAGGAGAGTGATGATGCCTCTTGTTGGAAAGAGGAGGGGGATCCCTCAAAGGAGAAGGAAGTCAAAACATACCCCCTGAGGGAGATCGCTTTAAATGAAGGGGAAATTGGGTTTGTAAATGCCCCACTGACTGCCAGCTAGGTGAGAAAATTTGGATTAATAAGTATTGCCTTGTAGGCTTGAGTAAATATCAGAGTAGTCTGGGACTACTGGAGTGTGGAGAAGACCCACACAGGAGGTCTTGTCAAAACAGAGACAAGCACCAAGTTAGATATTTATAAGCAATCCTAGCGAAGGATGTAGGAGGGGAATAAGGCACCAAGGAAAAAAAGAGGGGAGAAGTCCTCTGAGAACATTCCTCCAGATAGTCCCTAGAGAGGATATGGAAGAAAAAGGATCAGCACAGGTGTATGATGGGGTTCTTTTAACCAGTCAAGATTACTTTAAAACTAGAGTTGTGTACACTTTGTCTTGTCAAGCTGTCTCTGTCTGTGTGTGTGTTTGTAAATGTTTCATGTTTGTGGTGAAAGTTTTTAAATGCAGCCAGAAGCCTTTGGAAGAGCTCCTCAGGGAAGCACAGAAGGTGTTTGTGAGAAGGGAGGAAGAAAGACAGAAACAGAAGGCCAAGCTTATGGTGGCCACTATACAAGAGGTAATGAAAAAGAAAGGGGAACAAGGGCCAAAGAAAGCCCCTTTTCAGGCAGGGACCCTAGGAAGGGAGTAAGCCAAGGGAAAACACCTCCCTGGATGTTATTTCTGTGGGAAGCCTGGACACTTCCGAAGAGAGTGTCCTGAGCTGAAAAGGGAAGAAAAAGTAGTCCCCCTGATGACATTTGAGGAAGAGGGAGGGGGTCAACAATTCTTGAAACAAGGAGACCACTCGGAACCCTTGATAAATTTGAAGGTGGGACCCTGGGAGGAGGATGTGGTTTTTCTGATAGATACCAAGGCTAACCCGATCCTCCCTCAATTTCAAACCTAGGGATATACAATTTTCAGGACAAAAACTAAAGGTATCAGGAGTCAAAGGGGAAGGATTCCTATTTCCAATTTTTGAAGCCATTAAGGTAAGGGGTGGTAAAAAAAAAAAGGGACAATAGCTCAGTTCCTATATATTCCAGAGACAGGAAGTAATCTGTTAGAAAGGGATCTGATAATTCAGTAAAATTTGCAAATTGAGACATGCAATCAAGAAATTGAGGTAAACATGGCCATGTTAACTGAAGAAGATGAGAATGGAATAGAAGAATCAGTATGGGTAAAGGAGGGAAATAAGGGAGGATTGAATATTGCACCAATCAAAATAAGCCTTAAGCAGGAGGAGAGATGGTAAGGATTAAACAATACCAGGTAGCTAGTGAAGGAAGGAGGGGATTGCAGCCAATCATTGATGGACTATCAGGGACGGGTTATTGGAACCTTGCATGTCCCCATACAACACTCCTGTATTACCTGTAAGGAAGACTGATGATTTCTACCAGTTGGTGCAAGACCTTAGGGCCATAAATAAAATTGTGGCTTCTAGACATCCTGTAGTCCCAAACCCATATACATTCATGGGGAGAATCCCTTATGAAGATAAGTGGTCTAGTGTAATTGATCTTAAAGATGCCTTCTGCACTTGTGCCCTCTCTAAGGAAAGCAGGGAACTTTTTTGCCTTTGAATGGGAAAATCCTTATAAAGAAAACAACAATAACAATGAGTCTGTCCTATCTCAAGGTTTTACAGAATCCCCTAACTTATTTGGGCAGGTTTTGGAGCAAGTGTTAGAAAAGTTTTCGATCCCTTATGGGATTACTTTGCTGAAGTATATAGATGACTTGTTGGTGTTGGGGCCAATAAGATAGCTAGGGCTGAGGGAAAAAAAGGAAAGCTATTTGTAAAGGGAGTGGGTGGGGGTGGGGTGTTCCCAGGAGAATTCGTGTGCTCTAAATTTCCTATCCTTGGATGTTTGTTCTGGGTGACTTTATGCCAGCTTCAAGGGGTTTAAAATCGTGCGAAAATTTGATTCTGTTTTGGGTAGAAAAATTGAAAATGAAAATTTTGTAGCTTGATTTGAAAACCAATGAAGTTATAAAAGGTTAGAAGACCATCCACCTCTCAGGATAAACCTGTAGAAAGGCTTTATTAAATCTGACCTTGCATAAATTTTGGCTATGGTAAAGATTGGGTATTGTGATTGGAGATTGTTATAAAAAAATCTTAAAATGTTTTCCTGGATTGTTCAGTTAATTATTGGAACTCTAGAGGCTTTCTGCCTTAGGGGAAAACTGACTAGAGCCCTGTTAGAATTGATTCAAATTCCTGACTTGAGGGACTAACTCTCTGGAGGGTGAAATGCCTAGGGTAGTTGTTTTTTGTTTTTTTAATCTGATAAGCCTCCAAAAGGGAGACAAGGCTTTTTTGATCTCTTAAGGAAGTAGGGGAAAAAAAAAGGAGGGGGGGGAGAATTATTCAGAGCAGGAATTGTCACCAGGTATCTTTTTAAGGGAATATATGAAGTTGTGGAGAATATTTCCTTTTAAAGGGCCAAGAGTATTGAATTTAAAACAAAAAATGTTTTTAAATGTTTATCATTAGCAATTATAAATCCAGATTTGATTTGATTTAAGTTTGTTTACCTCAGTTTACTGCTCTCTAAAGGGAAAAATAATAATGGGTTGTTTCAAGTTCCAAGTATATTATAAGGTGTATGGAATAGTTATGAGTGGGATGCCCCTATGAAGACTTCTCAGTGTAATTAAGGTTTGGGATAAGACTATCCTGAATTTGGAGATAAGTTCAGGAGACAGTATAGGATAAGTATAGATTTCTATAGTTCCCTTGTTCTCACAGTCTGACATCAGTAGTTAAAGACTGCCAAGTCTGAAACCCACCCCTGTACCCCCACATTCAGTCATGGTGACCTTCCCACAGCAGCGTTTAGCTTGATCACACATACTAAATTGTTCATTTTTGCAGCGAACTAAGGTGATGGATATGTATATTGTTTCTTTGTTCTCTGTCTCTGGGAATAGATTTTCGATCTTAGATTGTAAGCCAAATATTGGATAGTTGGTGGGAGGGGGAATTTTCACCATTAGGGCTATTTAATCTGGCTTTCTGCTTCTGTAATTTGTCTTCCTCCATCAGAAATCATGCTGGTGAGAGGAACACCCAATTCTTGAGAATTGAAATAAACTTTCTGTTCCTACCTTGAGATACCTCTGAGTTTTTTTAAGGTCACTATCCCACACAGTTACATTCCTAAATTGTGCAATTTGATAAGTAATTGTATCACCTATTATGTTAGAAAAGCAATTTCCCTTATAATCTAGAATGTTGTTAGATCAATAATTGTAATGAAGCAGAAGACATACACTACCTTAAAAGCTAAAAGCTTTTTAAAGAAATGAATTTTAATTAAGAGTTGTTTTTCCAGCTCTTTGTGAGGCCCCTCCTGAACTTGAGGGCGTTGTAGAGTCTCTTTCCCTTGTCTTGGGATACCATAAAACATCCCCCCTATCTTGGACCATAAAACTTCCTTGTCTCCCTTATCCTGAGTCATAAAATTTCCCATCTTCCTTATCCTGAGTCCCCTATCCTGCCATCCATCTTCCTCATCCTGTGTCATGACAACCCCTCCCCTTATCTGGTAAGATAAAACAGACCCCCTATCCCTCTGTAAGTTGCTAGTTCTCTTTCCAGAGCTAGCCCGCTGCTTTTGGGTCAATGAAGCTCCCAATGGTTACAGAAAAGGTCTAAGTGAATTCTTTCACACCTGAACCAGCTCTCCCAACTCTAAACCTCAACAATACTGTCAGAGAAAGAAAAAAAAATTGAATGGGTTAAGAAGCTGTTAGGTCATTCTATCTGACTATGAGTTGTGAACTGTAATTTGGGAAACATGAACTTCCAAGTTTTGTCTATATTTAAAGGAAAGTTTCAGCTGAAATTATTTGGTTCTCACTTATGAAAGTTATTTGGAGTTATTGTTTAAATCAAGTATTTGTAAAAGTATTTTGTGAAAAGAAACTTGTGCAAAAAATTGTGCAAAAAAAGGAATTTTGTAGCAATTAGGAAATTGTAAGCTATTTTCAAGAAAGGGAAATACTTTTATGAAGAAATGTTTTTCGAAATCTTTGGTGTGATTTTTTTTTTTTTGGAGGGCCTACTAACTTTCTATTTGCACGCTAATTTTGTTGCAAGTAATAATTTGATATTGATGACAATTATGTCCAAATCTATTGTGAATTTTAAGTTTGTTTTCCCAGGTTTGTTGAGTCCTTGAATTGGTCTTAATGGGTGCTTTCTGAGAAACAGAGTCAAGATCAGCAACTCAATG
This sequence comes from Vombatus ursinus, assembly GCF_900497805.2. Lineage (NCBI taxonomy): Eukaryota > Metazoa > Chordata > Mammalia > Diprotodontia > Vombatidae > Vombatus > Vombatus ursinus. The sequence continues at coordinate 281,123 of NW_020954713.1, read as the reverse complement.
GGAGCAGCATCAGAGGGAGTTATTAATGCTAAAGTAATTATTGTAATGAGTTGTAAGTAGGGAAGATTTTGCATTTTGATCTGAATTCCTTCCATGGCCTAGCAAGGGTTAGAATTAAGTTTTTAACTTCTCACATGTACAAGATCCGATCCCTGAAAGTATCTATCTCATTCTTTCAGATTAATTTTGGTTAGAGAAGGATAAATAAGCTTGAGAAACAGAGAGGCACATCTATTAGAGTAGCAACTTATGATTTTAATGGAAATTTGATTTTACTCAGGATGTTATGAGGAACTCGAACATGAGTAGGAAGGCATGCAAACTACTTAGGGCTCACTTTGGAGACGTTCCCTAATTAATGTGAGATTATAGTCATACCTGAAACCCTGATGAGGGGAATTTGCTATCCAAGATCTTGGAAGCTGTTGATGAACTATTATTCTGAGTCTAACTCCATGGTTAACAAGGAATTGATTGAGCTACTGACCCATGATGCCAGCAACCCTGTGAGGGGTCTGTGAGCTGCATCTATAAACTGCAGAGGGGTGTTCTCATAGAAAGGTCCGGAGAATGACTTTTCAACATGGGGTGAGGTAGGATTCTCCTGACTCAATTTCCCTACTATGACACCTGGCAGACTTTAAGCCTGGCTCAATGCAGTTGGCCATTACATAACTTCTGCTTGGAATTGACATCAAGTTAGGGAAGTATTGTTCCCTTCAGTTTTTTGTCTCTTTCTTTTATGGCAAATTTCTATAATCAAAAAGGTATTGTAAGCACAATATTAAATCTCTTAAATAATAGATTGATGCTGGAACATCTGAGGTTATTGTGGTAAGAGGCAAGTATAAGATTGGGCTATTTGGCCTAGAATTTTAGAATTAAGTATTCCTATATAAGTTAGGGTCCTTTAATTTCTCATGATGTGTTGGGGATAATTAGGCCAGGAGTTTGTGAAAATAGGATATTATTCTGTTACTTAGTTAGTATCAAAGTTATCTCAGTTTGTTACAATTAGTTAATGTTAAAAGAAGAATGGTTTGTGGCCTATTTCGTAAATGCTTTAAAAGAAGCATCCACTTTAATTGAGGGTTATTTATTTGTACGTGACCAGAAGTTGGGATTGTTTTATTACTTGATATGTACTGTTTTTAAATTGATTATATATATATTGGAGTCTGTTATTAATTCCTTAGAGGAATCCCATCCACCTGATGGGGGAATGTGAATAAGAAAAAAAATGTCATCAATGCAAGTTATAAAACTAGAAGTAGTGCAAAGTGTAAGACTAGGTTCTAATTTTTCTATTACTTTCCTAATTTGAGTTTCTTAAATATGATTGGCCATGGTTCCAATTAATGATCTTATGATTATGGGAGACATAAGGGTTGAGTTAACTTTCATTATTTGCCCTGGTTATTGGCAAGGTAATTTAAAAATTGTGTTAAGCTCAATCTTGTAGGAGAGTGGACACAAGAAAGAGGATCTCTACAAGAAGACCGTCTGCTGGACACTGCTTGAACAGCACTTAGACCAGAAAACTTCACCAGAGATGTTCAGAACACCAGACAGCTGTATGAGAAGACACTTCTGAAGCCTTAAATGAACAATTTATCATTACTTTTGGGTCTCTGTATCTGTACTTACTAAGGGGACTGCCCCCTTTTGATTTGTACCAGAACAGTGAAGAAGATGCACATAGTTAACAGGAGGGAGAGGAACCCAAATGATGGTCTTAAGAAAGAAGCCAATCCCCTAGGAAGATGTAGGGGAGAAAGAATGTCTGAAACTATGAAGGGATTTTGAAGATAGCCTTTGAGGGGGATAGAAGTCTTTTGGAAATGTAATCTTTAGGAAAAAGAAAGGGATTGTAAAGTATAAGAAGTCATGTTTCCACAGATATAGAGGAAGCAGTACTAACAAAAGAATTCAGAAGTTGTCACGGGGCAGAAGGAGCAGTCTTGCTTAAGAATTATTTTGAACAAATGCAGAGACAGACAAAAACCTGCTGACTTTAGCAGTAGGGGTTAGAAGTGAAGAAAGTAATACAAAAGTTATAGTTTGGCTAAAATGCACATGCTTAATGAGCCTGTGCATATTAACTTCTCCTCCCTGGGGGGAGGATTAACACAATTTTAGGCACAATGTTGTATGTAGCAGGAGGGACCTTGCATTTTGGGACAGGAATGTGACAGCTTGCTCTCGCTTCCATAGGGTGTGTCTGCCTCTAGCAGCACACCTGCTTCTTGCAAGAACGCATAATAAATGAGCTTCCCTCCTCTACCTCGGGAGTCTGTTTTTCCTATAGAAGTTATTCCTAACAAGACAAGCCAATTAAACCCTCTAAGCCTCAGTTTCTTCAGGGAGCGTTCAGCTAGAAGTCCTCTGTGATCCTTCGCAACTCTTGTTCCCATGATGCTATGAAACAGTCTCTGGAAGTGATTTGCCTAAAGCTCACCCTAGCCGGGCTTTGGGCATGGGGTTTGTGGCTCATATTTATCACAGAAGTTCCCTTTCCTATGCATTTTACAGACACTTTCCCACAACACCCCTGGGAGGTGGATTTTCCTCATCTTATAGATGAGGAAGCCAAGGCCCAAAGAGGTAAGCTGATCGAGCCAAGTTTACCCATGGGGTTAGTGGGGGGCCCTGCTCTCAGGCCTCCTACTTTTCAGGCCAGAGCACCTTCTATAACCTCCTGCCCAGACCATTGCAACCGCCTCCTGGAGGGTCTTCCTGCCTCAAGTTTCTCTCCCCACTCCTCCTCCCCTCAGCTGCCAAATTAATCTTCCTAAAGCACACACCTGGTGATTATCCACGTAGTCAATAAACACCATGGCTTCCTTATCCCATGCAGGATCAAAATCCAAATAAAGTCTGCTTGGTGTTCAGAGCCCTTCATAACCCTGCCTCCTCCTACCTTTTGCCTCTTCACCCTTTACACCCTCCCCCCTGTGCTCTGATCCAATGACTGGCCTCTTGGCTGATCCTCTCACAAGACCCTCCAACTCCAGGCCATGCCCTAAACCAGGAGTACTCTCTCTCCTACTGGCTTCCTTCAAGTCTTATCTAAAATCCCATCTTCCGTAGGAAACCTTTCCAGATCCTCCACGGTGCTGGTGCCCTCCCTTTGTGGATTATCTCCATCTCTGCAGTATACAGCTTATCTGTCCATATTTGTTTACATGTTGTCTCTGTCATAAGACTATGTGCTCCTCCAGGGTAGGAACTGTCTTTTGCCTTTCTTTGTATCCCCAGCGCTTAGCACAGGCCTGGCATGTTGCACGAACTTAAAGCATGCTTACTCACTGATTGACTGACCCACACACCACACTCCTAGTTTTACAGATAGTAAAAAACAATTAAGGCCAGAGAGGAGGAAGGTGACTTTCCTGAGGTCACCCAGTGAGTTTGCAGTAGGCCAAGACTAGAATCCCGGTTTTGAGTTCCTAAAGAGTAGGGTTTATGTGTGTTGTTTCAACAAACACTTATGAATGTTCACCTCTCTCTTTCCCCCCCCATGTCTCTCTCTGTCTCTCTCTGTCTCTTTCTCTCTCTATCTCTCTCTCTCTCTGTCTCTCTCTCTCTCTCCCCCCATGTCTCTCTCTGTCTCCGTCTCTCTCTTCTTCTCTCTGTCTCTCTGTCTCTTTTTCTCTCTGTCTCTGTCTCTCTCTCTCTGTCTCTCTCTCTCTCCCTCTCTCTCTGTCTCTTCTTCTCTCTGTCTCTCTCTCTGTCTCTCTCTCCCTCCCTCTCTCCCTCTCTCCCTCTCTCTCTCTGTCTCTCTGTCTCTCTCTGTCTCTCTCTTCTTCTCTCTGTCTCTTTCTCTCTCTGTCTCTCTCTCTGTCTCTCTCTCTCTGTCTCTCTCTTCTCTCTGTCTCTCTCTCTTTCTCTCTCTGTCTCTATATCTCTCTCTGTCTCTCTCTGTCTCTGTCTCTCTCTTCTCTCTGTCTCTCCC
>NW_020954713.1:254254-277158 GCF_900497805.2 Vombatus ursinus | reverse complement strand
TCTCTGTCTCTCTCTGTCTCTGTCTCTCTCTTCTCTCTGTCTCTCCCTCTCTCTCTGTCTCTATGTCTCTCTCTTTCTCTGTCTCTCTCTCTCCCTCTCCCTCTCTCTCTCTCCCTCTCTCTCTCTCTCTCCCCCTCATTTTTTTTCATGGTCCAGACCCGTGATCTCACATGCTTGAGGGACTTCCACTACCAATGACTAGTCATCATGACAGACTAAATTAAGACCTGGCCTAGGAGTTAGGACAGTCTGGGTCAAGGTCATCCATCAGTACTGAAAAGTCAGGAAGACCTGGGTTCACAACCTGGCTCAGACACTTCCTCCCTCACTGTAGGACCCTGAGCACATCACTTAACCTCTCCAGTCTCAGTTTCTCCATCTATAAAACAAGGAGGTTGGACTAGATGACCTCTAAGCTCCCTTATGGCTTTAGATCCGTGACCTGTGACTTTAAAGCGTTATAAAAACCTCAGCCATCTCAGTATGTGGGGACAAGGACTCCTTTGCCTCATCTGTAAAATCAGGAGGTTGGTCTTGATGGCCCCTAGGGTCCTTTCCAGATCTAAATCCACAGTCTTATGATCATATGACATACTGGCTGAGACTCAACCCCCCTAGTCAAGTGACTCGAGGTGCCCCAGGCAAGGGCTGAACCCTGCACGATCAGCTGTCATCTCTACTCATTCCTTCTCTTCACAATTCAGTACGGTAACCCACTGTCGCCTGAAAAAAGACCGAAGCGCAGTCACTAAGAAAGAACCCTCCTTCCTGAAGACCCTAAAGGCAGAGATCAAGGCTTGGCGATATGTTGACTCTCCCCTTGTTCCAAAAATAAGGCCTTGCACACAGTGGCTGGTTGGCTGAATGTTTGTTCAATGAATATATGAATGAATGGATGACTAAGCACCAATTCCCCTTCCCCTCAAGAAAACAAGCCAAGCAGGGGTTAAACCGAAGGCCTAACAGCTCTGACCCCCCCTTAGCCCCCAGTGAAGACAAGGAATAGCTGTGACACTCTAGTCATTCTAGCATCTCTGTAAGTCTCTAGCATCTCTATAAGTTGGTGGTCTGTCTATCCATCTGTCTCCCATTATGTTCCCTGGGCAGGGAGCCAGGAAGAAGAAATCCAGTTGGGAACATGAAAAGGCCCAGAGGATTAAAGGTCAGTGGAGACTTGTCTATGGAATCCTAGGGGAAGAAAAGCACCCTAACAAGCCAGCCTGGACAAAAAAATGCCCCAAGCTTGCATGGCCTGGACAGGTCTAGGGTGCCATTCATTCAAATAACGCACCCATATAATCACATCCTTCCTCTGCTCCTAATTGTTCTATCATCACAATCACTACCATTTACACACACTTTAAAGTTTGCAAAGTACTTTGCAAATATTCTATCCTCACAAGATCCCTGGGATGTCAATGCCACGATTATCCCCATTTTACAGTTAAGGAAACTGAAGCAGACTTCGGTTAAGTGACTTGTCCAGGGTCACACAGCCAGATTTGAATTAAGCTCTTCCTAACCCCAGGCCCACCGCTCTAACCACTGAGACACCTAGCTTCCCATGGTCTGGAGGAAATCCAAATTCCTTAGCTTGCTGTTCATTCAAGGCCCTCTAAGCTCCTGCCCTAACCTTGATCTGTGTTATACCCTACCGTTCAGGCCAAGCTGCATGCCTCACCAACCCCTGAAATACGTACCATACTCTTTGGCCCCCTGGCCTTTGCTAATGTCATTCTTTGAGACAGGAATGCCTACCCCTTCCTTTTTTGGCTGACTGATGTCCTATATATCCTTCAAGGATCATAAAGCTGGAAAGGGAATCCGGAGAGAGGAATAAGTATTTATTAATGTGCCTACTGTGTGCCATATGCTAAGAGCTTTATAAAATTTCATTTGATCCTCACAACAATACTGGCAGGTAGATGCTATTATGATCCCCATTTTACAGTTGAGGAAACTGAGGCAAGCACAGGTTAAGTGACTTGCTCAGGGTCATGAAGCTAATAAGTATCCTAGGCTAAATTCGAAGCCAGGTCTTCCCGACTCCAGGTCCAGTGCTCTACCCACTGAGCCACCAGACACCTCTAGGCAGTTCCTTCCTGAGGAAGGGACCTCAGAGGTCATCTAATCCACCCTCTCATCAATCAATCAAAAAAATTTAATAAGCACCTACTATGTGTCAGGCACTATGCTAAGCTCATTTGATAGCTGAGGGAACTGAGGTCCACAAAGATGAAATGATTCGCTCAAGGAGATTTGAACCCAGATCTCCTGACTTGGAGTCCAATGCCCCTCTCCCTTCCAGCAAAAAGGCCCATGTCTAGAAAAACTCTTTGTCCAACAAAGTCCTTGTAAATGAACCCGGAGCGAGTGTTGACTCTGCCCTTGCACACACCTATTTCACCATTTTGCCCAGGGCTCCATGTATTCCCCTGGCATTTTGTGATTTCCTCTTGGCTACTTTTCTTCCTGAAGCTGATGAGTGGGAGCAGAGGTCTCTTGGCTCCCTGCCTGGGAAAGCTTCCTTCATCTATCCTCCTCCTCTCCACCCCAGTAGTTGCTACATGTACTCCCAAAGCCCGCTTCTACTTTTGGCCAAAAACTGGGAAGGCAGTTGTATCTGGCCAAAAGTAGAAGTGTGAGATGGATTTTCAGGACCTAACTCCTCCAGGAAGCCCTCTGGGACTAAGAGGCCACATTTTCCTGTTCTCCCTTGGTGCCATGGGATTTAGAAATGGAAGGCCCATGTCACCACCTCCAGATGTCTCCTCTGATTTTCCACCCCATCTGCCAGGCAGAATTGGTCTTTCCTTCATCCAGCCTCTTAGCAGGCTGTACTCTTTTGCAGTGATCATGTCCTAATTTTCATCATGTATATGTTTTATCAGGTCCACTAGACTATGAACCCTGTAACTCTGCACACATCAGGTTGTTCATAAATGGAGTTGTCTTCTATTTAGCTGTCAAATTGATCTGATCATGTCACAGGCAACACCTCCCCCCCCAAAAAATTCCAGTGGCTCCCTATTACTTCCCGAATCAAATATAAAGTCCTCTATCTGGCTTTTAAAACCCCTTATAACCTGGACCTATCCTACCTCTCCAGTCTTCTTACACCTTGACCCCTGTATCTTTGTGCTACACTGGCTTCCTTCAAGTCTCATTTTAAAATCATACCTTCTGCACAAAGCCTCTCCCATTTCCCCTTAATTCTACTGCTCTCCCTTTGTTGATTATTTCTTATTTGTCCTGTACAAACCTTTTCTGTACATAATTGTTTGCTTGTTGACTCACTCATTAAATTGTGGGCTCCTTGAGAACAGGATACTGTCTTTTGCCTTTCTTTGTATCCGCAAAACAATGCTTGGCACACAGTAGGCACTTAATAAATGCTTTCTTTACTTGACTTAATAAATGTTTGTTGAATGAATGAGGGAAAGAGGAAGGAAGAAGGAAGGAAGGAAGGAAGGGAGAGAGGGAGGAAGGAAAGAAGGACAAAGTAAATATATAATCCTTCCACCCTGCTGCCCCAGCCCCTGTGATCGTAGCTAAGTAATCCAGGACTCTCAAGAGAGATGATAGGGAAAAAACTAAAACTAAAGCCAAAGTAAATGCTCATTGGTTGGGGAATGACTAAGCAAACTATGGTACATGAACATAATTTAATATTACTACGTCATAAGAAATAATGAGTATGAAAAATCCAGAGAAGCATGGGAAGACGTATGACCTAATGCAGAGTAAAGTAAGCAAAACCAGGAAAATAGGGCAACAATATAAATGGAAAGGGAAAAAAATGAAACTCAGTACTATGAAATTATAATGACTAAGGTTGGCCATGGGGTGGGGGGAAGTTAAGAAATTATACATTGATTCCCTGTTCTCAGGAATGGGGTACAATGATTGAAGAATAAATGTTCTTTTGTTAAAAGGGTTAGGAAGAGGGGAGAGGAACATATTTGGAAATAAAGGGGATGTGTCAGTCACTAAGCATTTCTTAATGTGCCTCTGTGTAAGGCAAAAGCAGAGTGCTTGCCTTCAAGGAGCACACAGTCTAATGGAATATAAAAACAATAGATGTCAATAAATTAAGAGGTAAATTTTTAAAAATTTAAACATGGTAGCAGCTAGGTGGCGCAATGGACAGAGCACCAGTCCTGGAGTCAGAAGGATCTGAGTTCAAATTTGACCTTAGACACTTACTAGTTATGTGACCCTGGGCAAGTCACTTAACCCCAATAGCCTAAAAAAAAAAAAAATTAAACATGAATCTGAATAGAAAAAAATAGGCTACACACTTCTCTTCCTAGACCCTATGGCGTTTCTCACCCACCTCCACGGTCCTTCTTGATGTCCTCTCTGAGCTTCCAGTAGACCCGGTGGGCTCTGCTTTGCAGCTCTCTGATCTTATCCTTAACCCATTTGTCATCAGGGTTGCCACAAATGATATTGCTCTTCCTCCGAAACTCAAAGCTGAAATGAGATGAGTCACTAGTTAGCACGGGAGGGCCTAGGGATGGGGACCAGGGGTATGGAACCAGATCACTTGAAGTCTGGAGTTTGAGAGGCAAGGGGATGAAGGGGATGGAGGGGCTGGGGTCCTAGAGACACGAGGGACAGGTGCTGGAAATAGGGACTCTGGGGATCAGTAGGCAAGGGAGTAGAGACTTAGAGTACCAGCATCTGGGAAAAAGGGTACTGTGGACTTGGAGTCAAAGACACACAATGACCAAAGGGTTAAGGACTTGAAGATTTGAGGAACCAGCAAGACCAGGGATTAGAATCAGAAAAATTGGATGCTGAAAGTCTGGAAGACAATAAGAATAAGGCCTGGGAGTCTGGAGACTGAGAGATTTGAGGCCAAAAGGAGCAGAATTCAAGGAATTAGGGGCTGGGACTAGGAAGTCTGAGGACTTGGAAGTCTGGTGTTCAAGGAATAGGAAAGCAAAAGTGGGGGGAGGGGGCATGGCAGAGTGTCAAGGAGTTGCATGTCAAGAGACTTAGAGGACCAGTAAATGGCACTTGAATGTCTAGGAGGAGGGGTCCAGCACATCAAGTGATCAAAATTGTAGGTGGGATTGTGGGGGAGGGGCTCTGATTGAGGAGAATAAGCCCATTACCCTTCCAGAGAGGGGTCTAGCCCCTGGGAAGGAACCAGGGAGGAAAAGGGCTCTTCTGAGTCTAGGATAACAGTGGGCATGGTGGGGAATGGAAGGAAGCCTTCCTACAGCATTGAAATAAGCTAAAGTTTCTTCTTCTTGTCAGTCCATCCCTCCCTACCCCAAGAAGAAAAATAAATATATAAGAAGGTCTGGGTATTAAATGAGTGGACTACAGAACTATGAGTTCTGATCAATCAATCAATCACTAAGCATTAAGCATGGGCACTGTGCTAAGTACTCAGGACAAAAAGAAAGGCAGAAACTGCCCCTGCCCTCAAGGACCTTCTAGTCTAATAGGGCAGGGGAGGGGCCTACACGTCCATCTATAAGTATACTCCAATGCAGAGGTGGCTTTACCCAGCCTTGGACTATGGGAGAAGGAGGGCCAATTTCATCAGCCCATGGCTCTCTCCCCCTACTTTGGCTGGCTGGTCTATGCCTCAGTTACTTACTGTTACTCCTCCAATATGGCCCAACCTACTAGGAGCCTTAGTCTCTGGCCCTTCCCCAGGCCCTTGGATTGTACTGGAACAGACACAAGCCTAGGCAGCCTTATGCCCATGGCTGGACTTTTCTCCTCTCTTGCCTACTCCAAATCCCTCTGTGCTATCCTAGAACTGGGTGGGCAGGTTTAGAGTCATAGAATCAATCCAAGGGAGAAGAGATTTTAGAGATCACTGATTCCATTCCCAGTGTTAGACAGGTGAGGAAAAAGGCCCAGAGAAAGGAAGGGAATTTCCTAAGGTCATACAATCAATAGGACACTCACATGACAGCTCGCAGATTGCAGCTCCCATTCACCTCTTGGATCCTGTATTGCCTGATAAGCCGTAAGAAGGCAGGTTTCCTGTGCTTGGTATATTTCAAACAGCAGTCTTCATAGGTGCCTATGGGCAACGTGGCCCCCCCCAAGGACCATTGGTTAGAACCATGGAATCAGTGAGTCCAAACTAGAAGAAATAGCTAGTTGCATGCATTCATTTTACAGATGGGGAAACTGAGTCCCTGAGGAGGAAAGGGACTTGCCCAGGCTCACATAGTTAGTGGAAATGGAATGAAAACCCAGGCCTCCTGACTTCCAGGTCAGGACTTCTGACTGTCATTTCCTAGAAGGCAGGGGAACAAAAGATTTAGAGGCAGAAGGTACAAGATACCATCGGTCCAACAAACCTCCTTTTGCTAATGAGGAAATGAGATTCAGGGAGGGGAAGGGACTTGGGCAAAGTCACACAGGAGTCAGGAACAAAAGCTAGGATCATAGGATCTCAGGGAGTACAAAGGTATCCAGGCTTTAGGGCCTATCTGGTTCAACCTGTAATGGATCAACTATATTATTCCCAATGAATAACCATCCAATCCTCAGTTGAAGACCTCCAGTGAAGGGAAACTCACTACCTCTTGAGGCAGTCCATTGCCATTCCTTTTCCGAGCATCTCTAATGATTAGGAAATCTTTTTTTCCTTTATAATAACTATAATTTATATAGCTATCTAAAGATTATAAAGCTTTTCCATACATCCTCATTGAGCATCATAACAAAGTGAAATCGGGATGACATTTTTAACCTCTATTTTACGTGTGAAGAAACTGAGGCTCAGCCATGACTATACAGGTTTTTGAAACAGGATTTGAACCCATGTCTTCCTAACTCCAAGTTCAGCATTCCATACACTACAATTCACTATTTCTGTAGGAACTCAGAATTGCTTCTGCAACTTCTACCTGTTATGCCTTGTTTTGCTCCCTGGGGCCAAGCAAAACAAAGCTAAACCCTCTTCCCTATGAGAGCCTTTACAATGTTTGATAACAGAGTCAACATGGTGCAGTGAATAGAGTAGAGATGGACTCTTGGAGTCATAATTTACTATCTTGGAGTACAGAATTTACTAACTATGTGACCATGATTAAGTCACTTTTACCCTCTCTGACCTACAGTTTCCTCACCTCTAAAATGAGGAGCTTTGACTCAATAGTGTCTAAGGTCTCTTATTGGGTCTAACTCTATGATCCTAACAACGTCCCCATTGTGAGGCAGCATGGTGTAGTGGGTAGAGCTCCTGAAGATTCAACTTGGAATGCACTTACTCACTATGTGTGCCTGTACAAGTCAACCTCTCTGGATCTGTTTCCTCAATTGCCAAATAAAGCACTTAGACTTAGTACCTATTAAGTTCTTTCCAGCTCTAAATCTATAACTCTCTGATTGCTCCTCTCCCAAGTCTTCTCTTTTTCAGATTAAATCACTACATTCTTCACCCGTCCTTTATATGGGATGATCTCAAAGTCCTACACTATCCTGGTCACTATTCTCTGGACACTCCCCACTTTATCTAGGTCCTTTCTAAAATGGTCTCCAAGTACTGAAGGCAGCTCTCTAGATGAGGAATCACCAGGACAGAGGGACTAACACCCTGTGCTCATTCTGGACATACTCGTTTCTTAATACAACCAACAAATACAAATCAAACAAAATTGCATTGACTTTTTAGGATGCCATGTCCCACTGCTGACTCACATTGAGCTTGGAACCCACTAGAATCCCTGGATCTTTTTTTATGTCTTTATTTATTTGTTTGTTTGTTTGTTTTTAGTTTTCAACATGTATTTCTATAGGATTGTGAGTTTTAAATTTTCTCCCCCTCCCTCTGCTTCCCCCCCAAGACAGCATACAATCTGATATAGGCTATACATATACAAGTATATTAAACATATTTCCACATTAGTCATGCAGTAAAGAAGAAGAATTAGAACCAAAGGGAAAAACCATGAGGAAAGAAGAAACAAAAAAAAGAGAGAGAGAAAATGATGTACTTTGATATGTAGTCAGACTCCATATTTCTTTCTCTGGATGTGGATAGCATTTTCCATCATGAGTCTTTTGGAATTGTCTTAGACCTGGATCTTTTTTTTTTTTTTAAGGAAAACTACTATCTAGCCATGCCTTGACCATGTGGGATTGATTTTTTTAACCCATGTGTAAGACTTTAAATATATCCTTATTAAATTATTAAATTTGGTCTATTGTTCTAGATTGTAAAAGAGCTTTACATATCCTGTTATCCAGTGTGGGAGCTAGTCATCCTAACTTTGTGTAATCTGCAAACTGATAAATACACCAACTTTGCCATTATCCAAATCGCAGATAAAATGTTAAATAGTGTAGGGCCAAGCCCTTCAAAAAATGTAAGATTAATCTGGCATAACCTGTGCTTGACGAAGCCACATAGGCTCTTTGTGAGCCCAGCTTCCTTTTCTAGATGTTCTCCAACTCTCCCTTTAATAATTCTATGGAGAATTTTACCAAAAAATCAAAGTCTCCACCCCCCACTCTCTTCTTTTCTTCTTGAGAGGGAGAATGTCATAGTAGAAATCCTGCCACTTTTTACTGAATACCTGGGTGACCTAGTACAAATGAGTTGTTATTGTTATTATTACTATTATCTTTTTGGACAATAAGGGTATCTGCCCTCTATTATGTTTTGAGGCAATCAGGATTAAGTGACTTGCCCAGGGTCACACAGCTAGTAAGTGTCTAAAGACAGATTTGAACTCAGGTTCTCCTGACTCCAGGACCAATGCTCCATCTACTGTGCCACCTAGCTGCCTCTCTGTACTCTCTCGTGTCCCTTCTCCAGGACCTTTCAAAGGTCACTGACAATAGCTCAACAATCTTTTCTGCCAATCTTTTCAGTCCACTGACCCAGATGATATGAACTCATCAAGGGCAGTGGATGGAGCATAGGTCTTTAAGGCCTAGAAATATGTCTCTGTTTTAGTCTGCCGGTCGGTCAAATGAGGAGTTGGAAAAGGTAATCACACTTCCAGGATGTCAGAGTGGGGAACAGATGGAGGACACCTCAAATCCAGCCCCAAACCTGTGATCTCGCTGTGATTTCAGACCAGGTCTCCTCCTTTTAAGCCCATTGCTATGTTCATTTCATCACATCTTCTCCACTCCCTAATGCTGCCCCTCCGTGACTATCCCTCTCAAGAGAGACCATAGGAAAGTGACCCAAGTTAGAGTCAGTCTTTGCTGCCCATGTTCAGTGCACTGGGAACCTGGTAAACATGGGGAGCTGGGGGTCAGAGAGGAAGGAAGGGATAAAGCTCATGCCCCCAAGGAACTGGAACAGAGAAGGCTGCCCAGTGATACCAGGGGTCAACTTTGCCTCTTCTTTAGGGCATAAGATCAGGAGGAAACCTGAAATTCTTTCAAAGAATTAGAATACTGGGAATACTGACTTACAAATGAGGAAGTTTGTTCATTAAAAAAAAATAAACAAAATTAAAAAAATAAATAAATGAGGAAGCTAGAAACCAGGAAGGGAGAGGGCCTCAATGAGCATCATACAAACAGTAAGTGACTGAGGCAGTATCTGAAGCCAGGTCTAATTTTTCCACTCTACCCCACTGTCTTCTTTTGAATTAACTCCTTGGTTACAAGCCTCCCCAAAGCTCCCTACTACTACTCCTTTCCCCTAGCTCTGATTTCCATCTGCACTATGAGGGCAGCTAGATAGTCCAGTACTTATAACCCTGACCCTAAAGTCAGGAAAAGCTGAATTCAAATCCTGCTTCAGACACTAGCTGTGTAACGTTGGGCAAGTTACTTAACTTCTGTCTGCCTCAGTTTCCTCATCTGTAAAATGAGGGCGGGGAGCAGGTTTAAACTCTATAGCCTCAAAGGGCCCTGCTAGGTTGAAATCTATAATCCTCTAACCCAAATGGGTTAAGAGTGAGTGGTAGATACTTGGTTTTTGAGCCAGGACACAAGGAAGGTCAGGGTCAAGACCCCCTCATTCCTACAGCCCTGCCTTCTGGACCTGTCTTTGGACCTAGGGGAGTGGAAGTGTAGGTAAGAATGAAGAGGTTGTCCCCAAACCACCATCTCCTGCTACTAATAATGGGATGGGGGGGGTAGGGAGAGGGACCGCCCAGCAGCAGCTTTTTCAGCTCTTTGTAGGAAAAGGCATGAAACTCAGATAAGCTGCCAACCAGGGGCGAGGCAGGGGGTTGTTTGGTGGGGTGGCAGTTGAGTGAAGAGCAAGAATTTCCTTCAGGAGGCCCAAATCAAGCCCCTCCTGCTCCTCTGTAAAACCAGGACACTTGGCCTCTAGGAAAGAACCCTGGTTTAGAGTCAGAAAACCTGAGTTCTAATCCCAGCTCTGTCATTGTCAAGACACATACATCCCAGCCTCAGTTTCCTCATCTATAAAATGAAAAAGTTGGACTAAGGGACATGTAGGGTCTCTTCCAGGTGTGGTATTCTGGTCTATGTCCTATGTTCTAAGGTCATAAGTCATAAGATCATGCCACAGTAGATAGGGTTTGGGGCCCAGAGTCAGGAAGACCTAAGTTCAAATTTAGCCTCAGACACTTACTACCTGTGTGACCCTGGGCAAGTCACTTAACCTCTGGCTGCCTCAGTTTCTTCAACTGTAATATGGGAATAATAATAGCACCTACCTCACAACAATCTGCCCATTGATACCAGGGGTCAACTTTGCCTCTTCTTTAGGGCATAAGATCAGGAGGAAACCTGAAATTCTTTCAAAGAATTAGAATACTGGGAATACTGACTTACAAATGAGGAAGTTTGTTCATTAAAAAAAATAAACAAAATTTAAAAAATAAATAAATGAGGAAGCTAGAAACCAGGAAGGGAGAGGGCCTCAATGAGCATCATACAAATAGTGACTGAGGCAGTATCTGAAGCCAGGTCCAGTTTTTCCACTCTACCCCACTGTCTTCTTTTGAATTAGATTTGAATTGTTGTGAGGATCAAATGAGACAATATATGTAAAGCACTTTGCTGACTTTAAAGCACCATATGGATGCTAGCTATTATTATCTAAAACTTAAAGAGACCATTTAGTTCAAGGGTTCTTGGCTTTGGGTCCACAGATGCCAGATATTTAGGAGAACTTGCATGGGGGGAAATAAGATCCTTATTTTCAGTAACCACTAACAAATTTAACATTCTCTTCAATTGTGTAAAAGCAGGATTCTGAGAAGGGCTTCACCAGACCTCCAAAGGGTCTATGAGAACCTCTGAACTAGTCTAACTAGCCTGTTTTACAGGTGAAGAAATTGAGACCCAGAGATAGAAGGTGAGACTGGTAATTAGTTTGAGAGACAGGATTTGAACCCAGGGGCCTCTGATTCCAGAACTCATAGTCTTTCACTCTATACAAAACTACCTCTTTCATGATCCCAAGTATTGGCAACTACTTTTTCCCCTGTGTATGAATCTGGCCTCCCTATCAGACTGAATTCCTGGAGGACTGAGACTCCACCAGCCTTATGACCTCTGAGAGGAAAGCCTATAAATATTCTATAACAATTGTAATGAACTCTAGTCTCCACTCCAAGACAATGAGGAATATTTTGGGTTCAGAGACTATCCCCTCCTCCCTTCAGGAGGATCAAAGGTATTGAAAGTTATTCTCTGGGCCTTTCCTCCTATAATCAGCAACTCCGCTGGGTTGATAAGGCTTGAAGCGAGGGAGAATGGAGGACACTGGGCCTGATAAGAAGTCCCTGTCCCTACCCCGATCAAAGGCCGAGGGAGAAAGCAGCCAAGGATCCAGGAACTCCTCAGCCCTGTCCCCTAAACCAGAGCTTTCCTGTCCTATGTGAAGGTTCTGGGATCCCATGTGTAAAATGGAAGTTCAATCCCTGGCTTTCCCTAGGGTTATGGCTCTGAGGAAATATAACAAGAGGGAATTAGGTTAGCAGCTTCCTTCTGAGCTCCACTGGTCACTCCTCCTCCTGCCTCTCAGGACTTCATTGGATCATGGGAGCTGGGCCCAGAGAAGTTAAAGGGACTTGCCTAAGGCAAGCCATAGAATGTCAAAGCTGGGACGGACCTAGTCTGAACACCACCACCTCAAGTTTTACAGATGAGGAAACTGAGGTCCAGAGAGAGACTTTGCCTCAATTCATATAATTGGTAAGTAGCAGAGCTTGGATTCAAAATTTTACTCTTCTGATTCCAAATCCAGAACTCTCACCCACAAGGCAGTTTCTCAATGACCACTGCTTATATCTTAGCACTGGATTTCACACTTTTCTTTTAGTCTCCCTACTACAGTATCAATTCCCCCAAGGGCCGAGAATCACTGAGTTACAGACGAATAGCTGGTAAAAACTGGAAGGGACATTAGAAATCAGCTAATAGTGTTGGATTTAAAGTTGGAAAGTTCAGTAACAGCCACACTGTGCAATGGCTGACTTTGATAGACTTGGCTTTTCTCAGCAGTGCAAGGATCTAAGACGACTCCAAAAGACTCACGACAGAAAACACTATCCACATCCAGGGAAAGAACTATGGAGTCCGAATGCAGATGGAAGCATACTATTTCCTCTCCTTTTCTTTTGTTGTTTTGTTTTATTGCTTCAATCTCGCAGTTCTTCCCATTAGCTGGAATTGTTGTTTACATCATGACTAATGGGAAAATATGCTTAATATGAATGTGTAAGTAGAGCCTGTATCAGATTGCATGCCATCTTGGAGAAGGAAAGGGAAGAAAATCTAAAACTGAAGAACTTATAGACGTGAATGTTGAAAACTAAAAAATAAATTAATTATGTAAAAAAAATAAAGTTGGAATGTTATAATCCAACTACCCTGTTTTACAGATAAAGAAACTGAGGGTTAAGATGATCCACTCAAGGTCACAGAGGTAGTAAATATTATAGCTAAGATTTGAAGTTGGATCGTCTGGCTCCAAGTCCTATCCAATTCATTTGAATAAACATTTATTAATCATTGACTCTGTGCCCCACATTGTGTTAGATGTTAGGGTTACAAGGATTAAAGCATTGACTATGTGCCCAGTAATGTGCTAGTTGCTAGGGAAACAAAGATCAAAGCATGGGCTATATACATGGAGCTGTGCCAGATACTAGTGATATAAAAATTTAAAAAAAATAGTTCTGGCCCTTGAGAAGCTTATATTCTACCGGGAACACATGGAAAATTGAATATAAAATATATACAGCACTATCCACTCCACATTCCTGCTTCTCTAGCCCCTCATTTTACAGATGGGGAAATAGATGGAGAAAGGATTGGCTTTGTTTTTCCCCAATGGGGGAAGATAGACAAAATAAACATCAGTTAAGAGAAAAGTTACATTAAAAAAAAAAAGAGAAAAGGTTTGCCCAAAGCTATACCCCAAGTCAGGGAGGAGCTGAGACTAGAACTCAGGTCTCCCAACTTGAGGGGCAGTGTGGTACAATAGAAAGTCCCCCCCTCCCCCAGTTTTGGAGTCAGAGAGGCTGGGTTCAAAGCCTGCTTCTCTCATTTAGCAGCAGAGTGACTTTGGATAAGTCCCTTAACTACTCCATGTCTCTGCTTCCTCACCTTCAAAATGAAGGCACTGGACTAAATGGCCATTTCTTGGCTACTCCTTCACAACATCCCCTCATCCTTTTGTTTGCCTCAAAGCCCATAGTCCATTTATTTGAAGAAAATCAAGAGGGGATGAAAGTCTTTTGAGGCTGTAGAATGGGGTGGGGGAGAGAAGGGAAGGGGAGAGATTGAGAGGCATCCCCCAGTGAACAGATTGTACCTGATAACCTGAGGTGGTACAGAGTCCAAAGCTGTGAGGTAATTAGGGTGGGGTGAAAATGGGAAGAGGCTTCCAAGGGGAGGTGGCTGAGCTTTGATCAGCTAGGCAGGAGAAAAGCAGAGGAAAGGAGCAGAGGCAAAGGGATAAAGAGAGTGCAACCAGGATTCAGCTGGGGGAAGATGCAAAGAGGCTTGACATGGGGGGGGGGGGGGGGGGGGGGGCGGAGCTTGCAGCCGAGTGGAGAGGTCCAAAAGTGTATGGCAGTCTTTCTCACTGGAGGTCTTCAGACTGAGTCTTAATGACTTCTTGTCATCCTAAGTGCTATATAAATATCAGCAATTTTTATGTTTTTGGTTTTTTTTTTTTGGTTCGTGGGATCATAGATCTTGAGGTGGAAGGCACCTGAAAGGCCATTAAGTCTAACCCCCTCACTTAACAGATGAGAAAACTGAGGCACAGAGAGGTTAAATGGCTGGCCCAGGGGGAGAGTAAGTGTCTGAGGCGGGATGTGAACCCAGGTCGTCCTGATGTCAAGTCCAGTGCCCTTATCCGATATACCATACTGCATCTGTCATTGGTGAGGGAGGGGACGGTAATCCTATGTGATACAAGAGGAACTAGATGCCCTTTGAGTTCTTCCTCTCCTAATTCTAACATTTGGTGACCATCAGGTGTGGTGAGGACACACTAAATTAATAGCCAAGATGGATTCATATAGACTCTGGTGTCCTGAGAAAAGGTGGCAGGGAGGTAGATTCCCCAGCTTCCTGACCGTGTGGGGATGGGTACCTTGACTGCTGACAGCATGGATCAGTGCCACCAGAAGGCAGGTTAGCAGGTGGAGATTCATTCTGATGGCTCCCTGGAGAAGGAGTCACAATCCTGCACATAGAGAAGAGAGAAAGAGGCAGTAAGGTTGAATCCTGGAGACCCAAATCCTGGAAGTCCTCCTGGGTTCTAGAGTCTTGCTAGAGAAATGAAAGTGGGTGCCCCTGCTCTATATCCCTGATTACTTACCCCCCCCCACCTCAACACTTACTCAGTTTGGGGTTTTGTGCTTACATGGGCATGCAACAGAAACTCCTAGACAGTCAAGGATTTATCCTTGAGATACCAGGATTCAGAGCTAGAAGAAATCATAAAAACAATCTCATCCAACCATCTCATTTTTACTGACGAGGGAAACCCAAGGCTCAAGAAGGAGGAAAAGATTTGCCCAAGCCACATAGCTAGTAAGTTACAGTCAGCATTTGAACCCAGGTTTTCTAACCCCAAATTCAGTGGTTTTTCCCACTATGCCACATTGTCTCTTCTAGCACTCGAGTTTTGTGTGGCCACTGCACTCACCAAGTGCTCTAAGCTCTCCCAGACCTTGTAACCCTCTATGATCTCTACCTGCTGCACCAGGAGTCTGGAAGTGGCTGGTACTGTTGGAGGCTTCCTCCTTATAAGCAGGGCCTCCCTCCAGCCCTCCCCTGCTTCCCACCCACCATGGACTCTGTTCTAACAGGCCCCAGCAAACAAAGGCCCTCCCCTCAACAGTTCACCTTCTTCTCTTCCAAGAAAAGGCAAGTTTTGAAGGAAAGAGACTTTGTACAAGCCACCTGTAAACCTGTGTACCTACAGCTGCATGCTACAGCCATGCCACGGGGAGTACGGAGGTGTGAGTGGCCTAGAAGGACAAAACCACCTGCTTTTCATTGGCCTCTGGACCCCCCCACCCACCCCGACAAGAAGAAGGAACTCTCCCCCCTCCCTTTCTCAATCAGAACAAGGGCCTCACAGAATTGCAGACAGTCAGAGCTGGGAAGGCCCTTAGACCACAGAGTGTCAGAGCCGGGAGGGCCCTTAGAACATAGGATGTCAGGCTTGAGAGGGTCCTTAGGACACAGAATATCAGAGCTGGGAGGGCCCTTAGAACATAGAAAATTCTAATAATAGATTATTATTCTCTGGTATTTATGTAGCCCTTTAAGGTTTGCAAAGTGCTTTATGTACACATACTTGCTTGGCACAATGAATGCCAGCTAGGGAGGCCATTAGAACACAGAATGTCATCAACAACGTAACAAACATCAAGCAATCATGTAAATGATCCAATGAGATAATAGAATCTTGGATTTAGAGAAGGAAGCAGTCTCTGAGTCTATTTACTATAATCTCTTCATTTACAGATGAAGAAACTGAGACCCAGAAAGCTGAAGTGAAGTGAATTGTCCAAATTAACATAGGGAGTGACAGTCACTACTGGGATGCACTCCCATCTCTTCTCTGTCTCCCCAAGTCCCCAGCTTCCTTCACAACCCAACTACAAGCTTCTACACCTTCTACAGGAGTTTTTTCTGTTCCCTCTTAATGTCAGTGCCTCCCCTCTATTCATTGTTTCCTATTTATCCTGTATGTGACCTGTTTGTCCATGTTTGTTTGCTTATTGTCTCCCCGACTAGATTGTGAGCTCCTTGAGGGCAGACACTGTCTTTTGCCTCTCTTTGTATCCCTAGTGCTTAACACAGTGCCTCAAACATAGCAGGGGCTTAATAAATGTTTATTGACTGACAGAGCCCAGGTAGTCTGCCTCTAAATTCAACGCTCTTTCCACTGTACCAAGCCATATTTAAAGTGCTTTGCAAACCTAAAGGGCCATACAAATGTCAAACAATTACTAACATTATCTCATCCAACCCCTTAATTTTACAGATGGAGAAAGTGAAACCTGGAGAATTGAACTGACTTGTCCAAGGTCACACGGTGAGTCAGGGGCAGAATTGGAATTCAAACCCCTCTTTGACTCAACATGCAGGATCAGAACCAACAAATCTGTAGGTTAAAAGGCTATGGCAGGGCACCTAGGTGGCACAGTGGATAGAGTACCGGTTCTGGAGCCAGAAAGACCTGAGTTCAAATCTGGCCTCAGACACATAACCCTCACTAGCTGTGTGACTCTTCGCAAGTCACTTAATCCCAATTGCCTCACAAAAAAAAAAAAAAAGATCTGGCACTGTGTTAAGCACTAGGGATACAAAGAGAGGCAAAAGACAGTGTCTGCCCTCAAGGAGCTCACAATCTAGTCGGGGAGACAATAAGCAAACAAACATGGACAAACAGGTCACATACAGGATAAATAGGAAACAATGAATAGAGGGGAGGCACTGACATTAAGAGGGAACAGAAAAAACTCCTGTAGAAGGTGTAGAAGCTTGTAGTTGGGTTGTGAAGGAAGCTGGGGACTTGGGGAGACAGAGAAGAGATGGGAGTGCATCCCAGTAGTGACTGTCACTCCCTATGTTAATTTGGACAATTCACTTCACTTCAGCTTTCTGGCATCAACATCCAAATTGTTCAGAATTGGGTCATGAGATCTGACATCCACATGTGATTAATTCCACAAATTATCACATTCACCTTCAATGAAAACTATTGGTTGATCTAAGTATGACACCTGAGTTAAGAAACAGTGGCAATGAGGTAGTCTATTAGTTTCATTTGGGGCACATAACAACCTTGTGTGGAATATACTTCAGACACTATGATTTCCATTTTACAGATAGAAAACTGAGGCTCAGAGAGGGTAAATGAGTTGCTGAGGATGACATAGTTACTTACTATGTTACTTACAGAGGCAGGATTTAAACCTGGGTTTCTCCTAATTCCAAGTTCAGAGACTTCTTTATTGTCCTGATCTCTAGTGTATACAGCTTGCTTTTCTTTTAAGTGTGTGAGTTCAGCCTGTAGCTTTCAAAGTTGTCCTGCTTGTCTGTTCTAATCTTCCTTCTCTTCTCTGCCCTCACCTTTTTTACTATACAGTGCCAGCTAATTAGGAAAATAAAATATATTTGGAAAAATCTCATACCTGAGGTCTAAGGGGCCTCATTTGGCCCAGAACTTGAATTTGAGACCCTCAGATTGCTTATACCTCATAAATCGAAGTTCAATACGACTGAGGTCAAACTCAAGGTTATTCAGCTCTCTTTGGTTCCATTTCCCCACCCGCAGACTAAACCCCAACCCTAGACTGTGTCCTAATTCTAGATTCAGCTCCCAATCGGAGACAAAGACATGAACTTGACCCTAGGCTAATCCCTGACCCTAGAATAAGGCCTGATTCCAGCCAATGGCAGAGCTCTGACCCAAACCTGAGCCCTGACCCCAGCTAAGGAGTGGTCTTTGACCCAAACCTGTGCCTTAATCCTAGCCAAGGGCCAAACTCTGACCCAAATCTGAGCCTTAACATCAGCCAAAAACTGAACTCTGAACCCTGACCCCAGCCAAGGCCCCATCTGAACCTGCCCTTCAGCTCTCTCCTCCAGTTAGTTCCACAGACTCTTCATTTTCCTGGAACTTTCTGTACTCAGTGTATATGTTATACACTCTGTTCTTGTTCTGCCCTGTCTTCAGCTGTCCTGGAATCCCCGAGTGGCTTTGCCAGTGTGGCAGGCGTCCACAACTCTTTAGGGAGTGAATAAATGAATGCGTCCTGATTTTCTAAGAAGCCAAGACATGCCCTTGGCTTTATTGTCAGGGCCCAATTACCTCTGATTTCTGTTTACACACAAAGTGTAATACTGCTAAGTGAGGTGTCACATAGACTCTATCTTGGACCCCCTTCTCTTTTCCCCTCTATATTATTTCACTTGGTGATTTCATTCCCCCATGCTGATGATTCTCAAATCTATTTTTCCAGTCTTAGCCTTTCTTCTGACCCCTAGTCTCACACGTCCAACTGCCTTTAGACATCTCAAAATGAATGTTCCATAGACATTTTAAACTCAACTCATCCCAAACTGAACTTATTATCTTTCCCCCAAACCCTCCCATCTTCCTAACCTCCCTATTGGTTGAGGGCACCACCATCCTCCCCGCCACCCAGGCTTGTAACCTAGGTGTCATCCTTGACTCCTCCCCCTCTCTCAATCTCCATATCCAAGCCTATTGATTTTGCCTTCATAACATCTCTTGAATGTATGTCTTTCTCTCCTCTGACCCTGCCACCACCCTGGTCACACCTGGATTATTGCAACAGCCTTTTGGTTGATGTCCTCATCACAAATCTCTCCTCACTCCAGTCCATCCTCCACTCACTCAACTGTCAAAGTGATCTTCCTAAAGCACAGGTCCCCACTTTATCTTGGGGAGTGGCATGAGTTCCTTCACTCAGTAAACTCCATCAGTTCCCTATCACCTCCAGGATCAAATACAAAATCCTCCCTTTGGTTATTGTTGTTGTTGCTTCTGTTGCTGTTTCAGTTATTGTTCATCTTTCCTTCTAGAAGAGGACCGATGACATCATGAAGGTGACATCTTGACTTGCAATTGAATTGGGTTTAAGTGAGGCAGAGCTGTGCAAAGTCATCAGCCTCACTTTCTCCTTTAGGGTCATCACAAGACAGAAGCCAAGACACCTGACGATTTGGCGGCCAAAGCCCTTTATAATCTGGCCCCCTCCTGCCTTTCCCGTCTTTTTACATCTTATAACCCTCATTGACACCAGCATCCTTGCTGTTCCCTAAACAAGAAACTCCAACGCTCAATTACTGGCATCTTCTCTGGCTGTCCCCCATGCCTGGAATGTTCTCTGAATGTTCTCCCTCTTCACCTCTGCCTTCCACCTTTCCTGGATTCTTTCAAGTCCCAAATAAAATCTCACCTCCTATAGGAAGCCTTTCCTGATCCCCCTTAATGTTAGGGTTTTCCCTTTGTGAATAATCTTGAATTTATCCTGAATATAGTTTCTTGTTGTTGTTGTTGAGTCCTGTCTGACTCTTCGTGATCCCATTTGGGGTTTTCTTTTTTACTGGAGTGGTTTGCCATTTCCTTCTCCAGCTCATTTTACAGATGAGGAAACTAAGGCAAACAGGGTTAAGTGATTTGCCTAGAGTTAAAGTCTCTCAGGCCAGATTTGAACTCAGGAAGATGAGTCTTCCTGACTCCAGGCCTGGCACTCTATCCACTAAGCCACCGAGCTGCCCTAGTTAGTAAATACTAGTCAGTCATACTGGTTACAGTCATACTAGTTAGTAAAGACTAGATTGGGGGGCAGCTGGGTTGCGCAGTGGATAGAGCACTGGCCCTGAAGTCAGGAGAATCTGAGTTCAAATCTGGCCTCAGACCAAACACTTGACACTTACTAGCTGTGTGACCCTGGGCAAGTCACTTAACCTCAACTGCCTAAAAAAAAAAAAAAAAGACTACATTGGGAATTTGAAAGCAATGAATTATAGCAGTCAGGACCGTGAGAGTCCAGCTGGAATATTTATTGATGAAATGTTTATTGATTGGAAGAGACCATAGATGCCATGGAGACAGACCCTCTCACTTTACAGGTATGGAAACTGAAGCCCAGGGAAGTAAAGTGACTTGCCCAAGAACCCGTAGGTAGTAAGTGGATTTGAACCCAGACCTCTAAAACCAAAACCAGTGCTCTTTCCACCAAACACATGACCTCTTCTGATCAAGTGCCAGGCCTTCTTATAGGACTAATTTACCTTGCAGAGTAGAGGCATTGGGAAATGATGAAATGAGCCATCAGATTTGGGTGGGAGTCAAGGGATTTGGGTTCTCTTCCTTACTGCACTGGCTGGTTATGTAGTTTCTCCTCTCTTGGCCTTGGTTTCATCTTCTGGAAATCTAAGAAGTTGTACTAGAAGTCTCTAAGGTCCCTTCCTACTCTCTGACAGATTTGGGATTTGGGATTCAGATGGAAGGAGACTTTAAAGTAAGTTTTCTAGCTGTTCTTCCCACTGCTGTCCATCCCTGGTGTTCTTCTGGAATCAAGACCTAGGTGAGCTGGCCCGATTGGAATCCTTGCTTTCTAGGACCCTAACTGGATCACATTCCTTCGGAGAGTGCTCAGGGGGTGCTATGTGAGAGCTGAGTTAAGAGTCAGGAGGTTGTCAGAAGCTGACTGGGAGTCCTCATCATCCTAGAATCATAGAATGGCAGAGTTGGGAGGACCCTTCAGACAAAGAGTGTCAGAGCTGGGGGCGGAGCAGTCTTTAGGACACAGAGTGTCAGAATTTGGTGGGGGAGCCTTAGGACATAGAGTGTCAGGGCTGGGAGGGGCTTAAGACAGAGTGTCAGGGCTGGGGCAGGGTTTAGTCCCACAGAGTTTCAGGGCTGGGAGTGTCCTTAACACATAGAATGTCACAACTGGGCAGTACCTTAGAACATACACTCTTAGAGTTGGGAAGACCCTTTGAACCTATGAAGTGCCAGAGCTGGGAGGGGTGTGAGGTCGTAGAATAAATATTTTTATTTAAAAAATGAAAAAAAAAACCAGTTCCCCAAAATTAACCTAGTTAACCTAGTAACCTAATCCACCTAGTCTGATATCCGTAGGGTTCCACACCCATAGTGCCTCTTATCCACCAAGAGAAGGAATTGCATTCTCCTGCCTCACCTGGGGGCCAAGTGTGGTCACTGCAGTTTCACAATATTCAGTTTCACTTCTTTTGTTGTTGCTGTAGATTTACATTGTTGTGGTCATTGTATTGTTTCCTTGGCTCTGCTTATTTTGGCAGTTCATACGTCTCTCTATGCTATTCTTCATACAGCACGGTCATATTCTATTGCATTTGTGTGCCACAACTCTTTTCTAGTCATTTAAATGGGCATCCACTTTGGTTTTTCTCTTTTTTATAATTCTTTGTTACAAGAGATTGCTGTTTGAGGGAGGTCAGGGGGAATATACACACACATACGTCTTAGGAAATATAGGTCATGTAAAAATATCAGTAAAAATTGTTTTTAAAGAAATGATGGCTCGTCTGTCCTGAGCTGAAGTTTGACGTGGTGAGGGGCAGCCGAAAGCGGGGTCGGGCCCAGGCGGAGGCTGGCTGCAGGGTTCTACCCTCTGTGGCCTCTACTTTGCCCCAGTTGGTGGGAACCTTGAGGAAGAGGGAATGGCTCCTGTACTGACAGCCAGGCCTGGAAAGGAGCCATTTGAGTCCAGTGGTAAGATATAGATCAGGACGACTGGAGATGGCCCCTGCTATTGATGGCACTACAACTTGGACCAGTATGTGAGGCTGAGAAAATTGCTAAACTGTGCACATACACTTCGGCCCAGCAGTACTACTGAAGGGGGGGTTGGGGTGCTTCTAGATGCACAGAGGCACCCCCAAATGGTGGGGAAAAGCCCAGATCGTGGCGCAGATCTGCCTGAATGAATTCAACTCAGATCTTCTTCCAGCCAGAGAAAAAGTTTATTAAAAATATAGCATATAGGCCAGACTCCAAAGGAACCCAAACAGCAGTGATCTAAATGGGGGTTAAGGTGGTCAGGTGACTCTTGTAAGGACGAGCGGCGTGAGGCAGTCTAGAAAGCTCAGCGTCTGAGTGGGGGCTAGGGGCTAAGGTGGTCAGGCCAGGTGACACCCGTTATGGGCAGGCATGGGGTCTCATCCTCTAGGGGCATGAGAAATTCCCAGCATCTGAATGGGGCCTGGGGTGAAACCTAAGTACAGAAAGGCTGGGGCAGGGGTCTAAGGAATGGCCAAGCAGTTTGGGGTGAGGGGAGGCAGGGCCTAGGGAGATCTGGACGGGGGTGGCCAGCAAGTTAGGGCGACTCCTACCTTGTGGCACCTAGCTAGGATTAAGGGTGAGAATGGCCAGGAAGGCAAAACAATGAGAAAGCCAGTTGATGGGGGAGGTGGTTGGAAAAAGAAAGGGTCCAGGTGAGAATTTCCATTTGGAATGTCTGAGTGATTTGAACAGACAATGAGAATAGATAATGAAGGGAGCTGAAAGGGTAAGTTTGCTTTCAAAGGGCTTTTAAAGGGATGTAAGGCAGTTTCTAAAACTTTAAGGGTTTACTGGGACAAACTGAAGCCAGGTTCTTTTTGGAGCCAGGGAAGAAAGATGCATTTGAGTAAGCTTTCAAATTGCGAGAGATAAAGTGAGTCTACAAGGAATCTAAAAGTTTTAAGGTTTTTCTGGGAATTGCAGGTAAACCTCTTCACTACTACTACTTGGTCCAAAGGGATCAAAGAAAGAGGAAATGACTCATATGTACAAAAATATTGATAGCAGCTTTTTTGTGATGGCAAAGAATTAGAAACTGAAGAGATTTCCTTCATTTGAGGAATGGCTGAACACGCATGGTATACAAAGTGTGTGGGATAACGACCTAAAAAAAAACCTCAGAGGTATCTCAAGGTAGGAACAG
>NW_020954713.1:253378-254244 GCF_900497805.2 Vombatus ursinus | reverse complement strand
AAATCTATACTTATCCTATACTGTCTCCTGAACTTATCTCCAAATTCAAGATAGTCTTATCCCAAACTTTAATTACACTGAGAAGTCTTCACAGGGGCATCCCACACAAAAGGTTATAGAAAAATGTTGTAATATAAGAAATCACACAAGGAGCTTTTTCATAGGACCCAAGGAAGACTTGTATGAATCACTGTAGAATAAAGTAAGCAGAGCAGGAGAAAAATTTATCCAATGACAATATTGTGAAGACGAACAACTTTGAAAGATTTGAAAACTGATCAGCACAGTGACCAACCATTTTTTTCAAGAGGATTCTTGATGAAATATGCTACCCAACTTCTGATATTTATGTGATTGACTTTTACACTTGATATTCCAGTGAATCGCCTGAATTATTTGCTTTAAGTTTGACATATTTGACCTCTTTGCTTTCAAAGGGACTCTGAAAAGTTTTCTTGAGCACCACAATTCAAAAGCATGCATTCTACGGCACTCAGCTTTCCTTATATTTTGGATGTGGCCAATGTGGGCATTTGTTTTGCTTGCCTATGTGTTGTTATTACAAGGATTTTGCCAATTATTTTTTTCCCTCTGATGTGGAGGGGGAAGTTGGAGCGCTAGAAAATAGATTTTTACTAAGGGTGGCCCTCCTTCCTTAGACTGGAAGAGGAAGGATGAGAAGAATCCCTTTTGGTATTTCTCCTGGTATCTGATACATCATACCTTTTTGTCTAATGTATTATAATAAGGGTTTAAGATTCAAATTCTTGATTCATATCTGCTTTTTGTGCAAATGCTGTGTTAAAGTGAATTAAACTGGAGAGTGAAGATGCAACAAAGTACAAAGAAAAAAAGACTAGGTTGTG
>NW_020954713.1:241749-253269 GCF_900497805.2 Vombatus ursinus | reverse complement strand
GAGATTTGGATAAATGTAATTTTTAATAGCCCATTGATTTGACTTGAAGCATAACTAATCATGAGAATAAAAATNTGAGATTTGGATGTAATTTTTAATAGCCCATTGATTTGACTTGAAGCATAACTAATCATGAGAATAAAAATGTTTATAATTATCATTAATTGAGGATGAATAAAAAAATAGAGCAGTATTAAAAAAGAGGATTGGGAAGACAACAAAGCCTGAAAGAAATTATTCTTGTGATAAAAGTTACAAAAAAAAATTTAAAAACCTAGCTTAGAGGTAAGATCAGAGAGTAGTGAAGACCATGTTTCAGGCTTGATGGGATAATGGTGATAACAAAGGATACCTGTGAGAAAGCTATACAACTCAGATCTTCCTTGGCTTTTGTTTTCTCATTGAAGAATGACAAACTTGGAACTAGGAATGAGAGGCCAAAAATTGTCAGCAGGAAGTGGATACAGAAAGTGAAAGGTGACAGACAGGATTGTATAATGTGCTTCATTGTTTGGAGCAAGAATGGACTGAGGTGCGGCAGGCCTGGAAAAGGGGACATTTACCAAGTTTCTAAGAAGAGAGGGTAGATTCTTCAAAGCCTAGGCTAGTGACTTTGAATTCTGGCACATTCCTAGAATTCATTGTTGTCTTTCTTTCTCAAAGAGGACCACAATGACATTGCTGTGTCAGAGTCAAGTTGCAGTGTGTCCAACTGTGGCTGATCAGACCAATATGAGCTCAGAATGCTCTACCATAGCTCAGCCACAAATAGTCCATGTGCACATTTGGGGTGGATTCTCTCAATTTGTGCATGTCGAGTTTCTTTTGAGCTACCTCCTTTCTGCTTTGCTAATAGAGCACTGATCAGGGCACACCATATTGAGCGGTCCTGTGTCAATGTCTCCTATGTCACATAATCAATTCCAAAGTTCTTAAGAGAGACCTTGAGAGTGTCCTTGTATTCATTCTTCTGACCTACATTGTTCTCCAGTGTGAGCACTTGCCCTGTGATAGTTCTCCATAAAATAGTCTTTTTGGCAAGTAAGTTTAGCATTTGAACACTGTGGCCAGACCATCCAAGTTGTACTCTCTAAGATAGAGTTTGAATGCCTGTCCATTTCAAGATGAAGGACTTTAGTGTCTACTGTCTTACCCTGCCAGGAACTCAACAGGACCTGAGTTCAAATTCGGTCTCAGACCAAATACTTGACACTTACTAGCTGTGTGACCCTGGGCAAGTCACTTAACCCCAATTGCCTAAAAAACAAACAAACAAACAAACAAAAAAAAAACCCAGAACATATCCTAAGCTCTCTAACCTTCTTTTTTTCTACCTTCCTACCCCAATGATGTTTGGGGTTTTTTGGGGTTTTTTTGCTATTTTGTTATAGTCTTCCCTTGTTTTTGAAAATGAACTTGTGCTCTAAACCATTGTTAGGTTTCTCCAATTGCTAGATGAAGCCCTGGAAATAAAAATGAAATATATATAAAAAAAAGGAAAAAAAAGGAAATGATGAATACTCCAAGCAAGTTTTATAAAACATGAGTTTTATGAAACTCTGTTTAAAGCATTCATAGAAACTCAGAAAGACTTTATTTGAGGCACAGCAAAGTAAGCAGAAGTAGGAGAACCATTTAAATGATGACCACAACATGATACTGAAAGATTTTAGAACTCTGATCAATGACCATGATCATGACCAATCATGACTTTAGAAAACTGACATGGTGGGAGGTGAAACCCAACCTGCAGGCTGAGCAGTGAAGTAGTGGATAGAGTTGTGAAAGGGGGTATAAGTTTTCAGAAGAAAACAAAATATTGATTCATTTTACTTGACTGTATTTGTCACAAAGAAGGGGAGTCAGTGGAAAATAGCAGTGATTATTAGGCTGGTGACTTTGTCTGTGAGGCAATGGGGGTTAAGTGACTTGCCCAGGGCCACATAGCTAGTAAGTGTCAAGTGCCTGAGGCTGGATTTGAACTCAAGTCGTCCTGACTCCAAGGCCAGAGCTCTATCCACTGTGCCACCTAGCTGCCCCAGCAGTGAAAATTAGAAAAGAGCAAAGAGCATAAAAAAAAAAAAACCTTTTAAAAAAAGAACATGGATTGTCACAGGACAAATCTTAGGACACAAAATGTCAGTGCTATAGCAGACCTTAGAACATTTAAAGAGGACCTCAGAACATAGAATGTCAGGACTGGAAGGGCTCTTAGAAATTTGATTGGCAGAGCTGGGCAAGACCTTAGAAGACAACAATATCAGAATTTGGAAGGAGTTACATTGAAATTTAGAATGTCAAAACTTGAAAGGACCCCAGGAGGCAGAAAAGTCAATGTAAGGGACCTTGAGACAAAGAATGTCAAAGTTGGACAGGACTTTAGAAGATAAGATGTCAGAGCAGGAAGGAATCTTAGAACACAGAAAATCCGAGTTGGGAAGGTCCTTAGAGTAAAGAATGTTAGGAGTGGGAGAGACCTTAGAAAGCTTCTAGTCCCGGGATTCTTGATATTTTTGGTATCCTGGACGCTTTGGCAGTCTTGGGAAGCCTCCATACCCTGCCTCAGAATAATGCTTTTAAGCGCACAAAATACATAGGATTATAAGGGAAAGAATTATATTGAAATAAATATAGAGGTACTCCCTAAAATCTATCCAGTGATCCCAGATTAAGAACTCCAGATCTAGTCCAATCCCCTCATTTCACAGATGGGGAAACGGAGGCCCCCGACTAAAATCAACAAACATTAATTGTGTAGGGCTGGGGGTGGGGCGGGGCTGGAGCTGGGGGGGCTGAGGCTCTGGGAGGAGCCAAGGGGCTGGGGGTAGGGCCTGGCCCAGCTGCCAGCCTCCTCAGTTGCTGCTGGCTGTCTAGAGAAGGAGAACTACCGCCCCGGAGGCTGCTGCTGCAGCTGCCGCTGGGACGTCGCTGTCTCCTGCTGGCCATGGATTCCTCCTTCTTCCGAGGGCTGTTCCGCCTCTTGGGCCTCCTGCTCTGGGTACGAGCCGCCGCCGGGCCTCGCTGGGAGCTCCGGGAGCTGCAGGAGGGGCTGGGTGTGGCCGGTGGGGGCGCAGGACGGGGGCGAGGGCGCTAGACAATTTCGGTTTTAATTCACCAATTTTCCCTCCACCCCACCCTGGCGAATCCCGCGCGGGTGCCGGGAAGCCGGTGTCCGCGAGTCAGGAGACCTAGGCTCTAGTCCCAGCTCTATCAGTTCGCTGTGTGACCTCGTCCAAGTCCCATCCCTTCTCTGGGCCACAGTTTCTCTGTCTGTAAAGTGAGAGGAGGGAATTGGCCTCGACGCTGTCTAGCACCTTTCAGCCCTGACAGTCTCGGACTCTTGTTTTTTGGGTTTGGGTAAGTGAACACCTGGGGAAATTACTGAGGTGTGTTTAAAAAAGGTGACTGACCTGGGGCTAATTATGTTACCGATCTTTAACCTACAAACCAAGGCAGCCACTTCGGGATGGGGGGGTGGGGAGGGAATACCCGATCACCGCAAAAGGGAAGAAGAAGGCTTACCCTCTTTTTGCTTGGCCCCAAAGGGCAGAAATAGGGCCTTTGAGGTTGGGGCTGGGGTGGGGCAGTTAAGAGGAAGGGAGACAAGCTCCAGTTAAGGAAAAGCTTCCTGATTACTGCAGCGGTCCGAAAGTGCAATAAACTGCCTCCAGAGGTAGTGAGGTCCTCCCTCTCTGCCCGTCTCCCCTCCGATCTTTAAGCAGACCTGGATTGAATTTGTTGAAGGTGTTGTAGAGAGGGGTTTATGTTAAGATATAGATTGAACTCGTTGCCTCTTGAGTTTTCTTCCAACTCTGGTATTGTGATTGTGTGGGAGTGTGAGGAAGGAGGAGGGGAGAGGAAGAGGGAGAGAGGGCCTGGAAGCAGGGAACACCAGTAACCCCAACTGGGAGAGAGAAAGGAGTGACCTGGGGTGAATTCTGAACCTGTGATTTAATCTGTGTGAGGGAAACTCCCAGCTCTGTAAAAACTACCTGTGTAAATACGTACTAACAACTTGTGTGTCTTAACTGTGTGGGGACATTGAGAGGTTCAGCAACTTGGCTGGGCTCACAAAGCTAGTATGTGTCAGAGGTAGTGCTTGAATTCAGGTCTTCCTAACTCCAAAGGGGGCCCTGTAACAACTATGCAGTATGGGGGAAGTGGTACAAATTGTTGTAGTTCTTATTCTTGGTTCTATTTTACAGATAAAAAACTTGTAATGTACACAGTAACAGCAACATTGTGCAATGATCAACTATGATTGATTTAGCTCTTCTCTGCAATACAATGATCCAAAAGATTCATGATGGAAAATGCTATCCACATCCAGAGAAAGAACTGATCTAAAAGAACTGAGTCTAAAAATAGATCAAAGCATACTGTTATCACTTTTTGTTCGGTTTTTTTTTTCATGGCTTTTCCCTTTTGTTGTTTCTTCTTTCACAGCATGACTAAAGTGGAAATATGTTTTACATGATTTGCACATGTATAACCTGTATCAGATTGCTTGCTTGGGGGGGGGGCATAGGAGGGAAGGAGAAAAAATTAGGAACTCACAATTTTATAAAAAATGAATGTTGAAAATGATATAATTGGAAAAAATAAAATACTATTTCCAAAACAAAAACAAAAACAACTTGTAAGTCCAGGTGTGAGACCTCCTGCCTCCAAAGTCAGTGCCTCACTCATTTGAGGAACAGAGATTTTCCTTTGATTCAGTTGAACTGGGAGGGGGAAATCCTGTGACCTCATCCCCCAGCCCAACCTCCTCTCTCTGTAGTCCTGCCAAGTGCTGCCATTTGGTTCTCCTTCCTTCCCTCCCTCCCCTTTCCTACTTTTACACCCAAGCAAAGCAACTGCTACCAATCACAGAAGAATTTTCTGTTTGGTCCAAATCACCACCACCATGCTCCCTGGTCCCCGCCCCTTGCCCCAGTCTTGGACTCTGTTCAAGGTGGTCCCCTACCTATAACATGGGAGGGTCATGGTGGTCTCCAGGATCCCACGTTCCATGTTTTAGCGATCTTTTCAATCGAATCCCTAGTGCCGAGTCAGCCAATAATGCCAGTGGAATGTGAGTTCTTTGGAAGAAGGGACTATTTTCTATTCCAAACAGCACCTAGCACATTGCCTGGCATGAAACAGACACAATCAATGTTTGTTAGATGGCCACCTTGTTCTTTTCTTGAAATGATTTCTAAGCTCTCTGCAGCTTTCTGCAGCTCTCTACAATTTCAAGGAATATTTTTGCCAAGTCTGTGTCCTAAGCTTTTTAAAGCTTGTGTGTATGTAATAAGGACATCTACAACAAGCTTTAGGCAGCAAGTCTGGCCATTTCTGCCTCCATATACATCTCCATTCATGTGGCCAACATCTTCATTCAGCCCGTCTGCCCATCACTTGAACTATTTTAATAGACTCCATAATGGCCTCTCTGCCTCTAATCTCTCCAAGCTACCTTCCGTACAGCTTGCTAATTTACTTCAATTCTATGAGTATTTACTGAGGGTCCACCCTGTGCCAGGCATTGTATTAAATGTTGTCTAGGATAAAAAAAAATGAGAATATGTTCTTTGGGAGAGAAACAATGTGACACCTTCCCTGATATCCAACAGCTGAAAGTATTCTCTCTCCTCAAATACAGCTATGCAAAATATGTCATCTTCCTAATGCATGGTTCTAACCATGTGGCTTCCCAGCTGAGGAACCTTCAATGTCTCCCCATTTCCACTAGGAAAAGGCACAGATTCCTGGCCTGGCATTCAGGGTCCACTGCAGCATGGCTCCAACCTATCTTTCACTGCTTATTGCACATGATTTTCCTTCATTCCCCTTCACATACTCCACATTCCAGCCAGACTGGAACATAGCCGTTCTCTAAGCCAGTCATGCCCTCTCCTGCTTCTGGGCAAGCCATCCCCTTTGCTTGGAATGAGCTCCCTCTTCATTCCTTTCATCCTTTTCTTCCTTCTAGGCTTAACTCAGCTGCCACTTCCTTAATCAATCAATAAGCATTTATTAAGCACCAGGCCTTGCTAGAGATACAAATACAAACATGAAACAATTCCTGCCCTTAGGGAGCCTGTATTCTGCTTAGGGAAGACAAGTTCACAGATAGGTACAGTAGATGCACCCAAAAATTACACAGGGGAAGGTGGGCACTCACCTGCAGGAAATCAGGCTAGACTCTTGAAGGAAGTAGCCTTGAAGGCTCTAATGCGGGAGGTGAAGGGGAAGAGCACTCCTGGGATCAGGGACAGCCTGTGCAAAGGTGTGGAGATAGGATATGCCATGTTGGGAAGCAGGCCAAGTCCACTGGAGCATAGAATGCATGAGGGTAAGTTTTGTATGGCCAGAGCCGGACTCTGAAGGGCTTTAAAGGTTTTTTACAGAAAGCCTTTCCTTATAGCTTATGTGTTTTATCTCTGTTGAGTATTTCCAACTTATCCTGAATATATCTTGTTGTACAAAGATGTCTGCATGTTGTCTTCCCCATTAGATTGTGAGTTTCTTCAAGGCAGGGATCATCTTGTCTTTTTTGTATCCCCAGCACTTAGCACAATGCCTAGTCCACAGTAGGTACTTAATAAAGGTTTAGTGATGAGTAACTGATATATAGTCCTTATGTTTCAGGGAGCTGCAGCTGCCATGGCTTGGGCTGGGGTCTCAGCCCTCAGAATCCACATGAACTATCAGCATTTCTGTGACAATCCTTTTTTGGAGGTGCTGGGATGTTTGGTAGTGTCCACAGCCCCACTGTTGCTGCTTACTGGCGGCCTGGCTGTAGGCATCTCCCGTTGGAACACTGGTCCCTGGCAAGGCTTGGTGAGTATGCCTTCAGCTTAGGGGCAGCTGTTTTATTCTTCTCACACAGGCCCCTTGCAGAATCAAATCCTGGGAACTGCCTCCTGCCTTATCTCTCTTCTGGGAGCCTAGTACCTTGTCAGATTATTCAATTCACAAGCATTTATTAAGCACCACTCAGTGCCAGGTACTCTGATGGGTTCAGGGGCTATAGATACAATAAAAAGTAAAATAATTCCTACTCCGAAGGGTAGAATAAGGACCCTATAGTCTATTCTTTTTTTTTTATAAATTTACTTTTATTCTAAACTTAGACACCAAAAACAAACATTTCCATGCACATAGCAGAACACATATTTTAAAATATGTAATCAATTTCATATGCGACTTTCAAAATTGCCCTGTTTATCTGTGATTCCTTCTGATCTTCCTTCAAAATGGCCTTGAATCACATTAAGTCACCCTCTACCCAGCTGCTAATTCAGTTCAATTCAGAAATTCAATTCTCTATGTTTTTAAAAAGGTTACAATTAGCTTAATGTCAATTTCCCAATATATACCCTCCCATACAAGAACCCTCCCTTGTGACAAAGAATAAGAGTTATGCAAAACTCTGTCAGTAAGGCAGCTGGTGGCTCAGTGGATAGAGAGCACTGGGTCTGGAGTAAGGAAGACCTGAGTTCAATTCCAGCCTCAAACACTTTCTAGCTGTGTGACCCTGGGAAAGTCACTTAACCTCTGATTGCCTCACAAAATTGATCCACTGGAGAAGGAAATGGCAAACCACTCTAGTATCTTTGCCAAGAAAACCCCAGTTGGGGTCACAAAGAGCCAGACACAACTGAAATGACTGAACAATGTCAGTGTAGGCAATATTCCACTCCTGTAGTCCGCCACCTTTCTCCTGAGAGAAGGGGCATGTTTTCCATCATCTTGCCTCAGGAAGCAACAGCAGTCATCAAAATTAATCCAAGCTGAAGCTACTTAGTAGTACTGTTTTTATTTGCATGATTGTAGCCATCTATTATAGGGCAGCTAGGTGTTGCCATAGTCTATAGAGTGCTGGGCCCCTGGAGTCAGGAAGACTCATATTCCTGGGTTCAAATCTGACCTCAGACTCTTACTAGCTGTGACCCTAGGCAAGTCACGTAACCCTGATTACCTCGGTTTCTCATTCATAAAATGAGCTGGAGAAGGACATGGCAAACCTCTACAGTATCTTTGCCAAGAAAGCCCCAATTGGGGTCACAAAGAGTCAGACACAACTTTACAGCAACAACAAATACCATTGTTTACCATTGTAAACATTTTTCAGGTTGTGTTTTCTTCACTATGCAAGCATCCTCTCAAGAGTCTTAAAGAGTGAATTCCTCATTTGTCTTTTCTGAAGACACAACAGTATCCCATTACATTCATTCGTCATGATTTATTCAGCCATTCTCCAATGGAGGGGTATCACTTTGTTCCTGGTTTTTTTCTTCCACCACAAGTACTGCTGTGACTATGTTAATGGCACTTTTTATTTTCTGTCTTGGACTTCCTTGGAGGCATATGCCCAGTGGTGAGATCAAAGTATATGAACATTTTACTGACTTCTTTTTTAAAATCTAATTCCAAATTATTTTCCTGAACAATTGAAGAAATTATAAGTCTGCCAATGGTATATTAGTGTATGCATATGAACGCCTTTCCCTACCAATGTACCACAAGGTAGCTTGAGTTTTATCACAATTTTACAGATAAGGAACCCGAGGCTCTGAGAGATAAAGCGATTTGCCTGGTCAACCCACTAGATAGCTGAGGACCTAAGACCTGACTGGTCCAAGAGACCAGTGCTTACTGTGCTAGATAGAATGGAGCATCTTCTCCCACCTTAGGGAGTCCAGAGGTACAGAGATAGGGCATAATATGGTCAACACAGAGACAGCAAAGCCCAGTAGAGAAGTGTTGGTTTGGCATATCAAGATGTTGGTTCAAATATTACCTCTGCTATTTACTAGCTGTGTGACCTTGGGCAAGTGATTTAACATCTCTAGGCCTCAGTTTTCTCATCTGTAAAATGAAGAAGATTAGACTAAAGGATCCCTAAGGTTCTTTTGCAGTTCCAAATCTATCCTGGCATAGGGGATTGAAAGCCAGCCTTGGCATCAAGAAGACTTGGGCATGAGTTCTGGCTCTTATACATACTATGTGACCAAGTGCTCAGTACCCCTCCTCCAACTCACTAAGTTGCAGAGTAGTTATTGATTTACATGGTAGGAGTTTCTTTTTTTTTTTTTTTGCAGAATTTTTTTTTTAGGCAATTGGGGTTAAGTGACTTGCCTAGGGTCACACAGTTAGTACGTGTCAAGTGTCTGAGGTCATATTTGAACTCAGGTCCTCCTGACTTCAGGGCCGGTGCTGTATCGACTGCGCCACCTAGTTGCCCCCATAGAAGGAGTTTCTTAACTGAGCATTTCCTCTATCAATGGAACCACAACTCTGGTCAAGAAAAAAAAAATCCAGAATGAGGCAGGTGATAGTTCCACA
Source organism: Vombatus ursinus (assembly GCF_900497805.2). Classification (NCBI taxonomy): domain Eukaryota; kingdom Metazoa; phylum Chordata; class Mammalia; order Diprotodontia; family Vombatidae; genus Vombatus; species Vombatus ursinus. The sequence goes on along the minus strand of NW_020954713.1, from coordinate 243,936 downwards.
GTTCTCTGCTGGAGTTCAGGCCCACCTGATCATGAATCCCCTTAGCAGTTTCCCTAAAAAGTGACTATGGAGCCCGTGTTTGCAGATTTTCAGTGATGGGCCACCCTTTTGTTTTGTTATTTATTTTTTTTCAGTTGTGTCCAACTCTTTGTGACTCCATTTGGGCTTTACTTGGCAAAAATACTGAATTGGTTTGCCATTTCTTTCTCCAGCTCATTTTACAGATGAGGAAACTGAGGTAAACAGGGTTAAGTGACTTGCTCAGGGTCACATGGCTAGTAAATGTCTGAGGCTAGATTTGAATTTAGGAAGATGAGTCTTCCTGACTCCAGGCCCAGCACTATATCCACTGCACCACCTAGCTTCCCCATTTTACAGATGAGGAAACTGAGGCAAACAGAGTTAAGTGACTTGCCCAGGATCACACAGCTAGTAAGTGTCTGAGTCCAGATTTGAACTTACTCCAGGCAAGTGCTCTATCCACCGTGCCACCTAGCTGCCCTATGGGCCACCCACTCCTCCTCCAGAACAGCCTATTATAGTATGACTCTCAATGCTAGGATGTCTTTCCTCATGTTAAACTAAAATCTGCCTCTTATAGCTTTCCCCATTGTTCCCAAGTTGGGCATTCTCTATTTACCTCCTCTCCTCCTGGCTAACCATTAGTCACCAAGCCTTCTGCAAGGACCTGACCAGTGTAACTGCCAGCCCTGAAGGAACTTATATTGTATCGGGGAATCAACTAGCATGCATAGAAGTAGATACTGAAAAGCTACAAGGTAATGTCGCTGGGGAGGCACTAGGAAGGCCTTCCTGAAGATGGTGGTGCTTGAGCTTCAAAGGAAACTAAGGGTTAAGAATTCTAAGGAAATTCTAAGACAGGGTGAGAGGGGAGGATACTCTAGGCATGGTCAGTAGCCTGAAGGTGGGGGATGAAGTGAAGAAGTCCAGTTTTACCAAACCAAATACAAATAGTACATGACAGAATCATTTAGAATAAGGCTGGAAAGGTGGGTTGGGTCCCAATTGTGAAAGGCTTTAAATGACAAACAGGAATATGTCTTTTGATGCTAGAGCTAACAGGGAACCACTGGAGATTTTTGGGGTGTGGGGGGGGTGTATGGGAGAGAGACAGACAGAGATGAGTGTATGATTTTGGAATATCGCTTTGGCAGCTGAATGGAGGATGGATGGGAGAGGGAAGAGTCTTGAGGCAGGGACACCAATTAGGAGACAATTGCAAAAGGCAAGGTAAGAAGTAATAGGGTTTGAACTAGGGAGCTGGCCACCCTCCATTCTTTCAACCTAGCCTCATGTGTTAGGTTTTCCAGTCTGTTTTTTATCTTGGTTGTCTTCTCCTGGGTGAACTGTGGCTTCCCGATATTGTTAACAGTCAAAATAAGGTAAACTGAGGCACAAAGTTCTGAGCATGGCCAATTTATTAGTAAAGCATGAGTTTACTAATAAGTAGGATCTCAGCTTCCCCAGCAGAGCTAAGACCCTAAAGGAAGGGGACAACTCTTTTTTTAAATTTTAGGGAATATAGAAAATAGAAAGGCTAGGTTCATGGGTGAAAGAAAATATGATAGAATGGAAACTGGGAATGAGGGCTAGCAACAACCCCCTCCCTCTTCCTCCTATGACTAAGAAATGGTCATTGTTTGAGTCCAGCTGAATCTACAAGGACAGAGATAGCAAACCAGACATCTTTGGATAGCAAACCAGACATCCTTGAAGGATAGCTTGGTGGGGTAAAGATACTAGACCAGACTCCCTAGGGTCCAACTATATCTTTCAAGAATAACATTTCCTTGCACAAGAGTATAACAGTGATTAACAGGAGAATTGGATTTCTAAACTTAACTCAATACAGGCCTGCTAAGTTTCTGAATTAAGTTCAGAGACAAAGAACCATGACTTAGGCAGTTACAGAACAAAATCAATTAACTGTAAATAGGACCAAATAAAAAAAGACACCGAGTCAATCTGATTATTTAAATATCTTTCTGAAAGTGTGGTCTGATAACTGGACCAGGATATGCTAATGAAGACAAAGGACAGTGGAACCTCCCATGCCTTGGACGCTAGGCTTCAGATGCCCTAAGACTTTGTTAGCTTCTTGACTACCATGTTTCTCTGCTGTCTCTTATTGAGCTCGCAGTACACTAAGACCCAGGGATCTTTTTC
>NW_020954713.1:240693-241710 GCF_900497805.2 Vombatus ursinus | reverse complement strand
ACATGACTTGTTACATAGGATGCCTCCCATTCTTTATTTGAGTTGTTTCTCCCATGTCCTGGAAAAGCAAATACTCCTCCCAAATGCCCAAATAAATTAACAGTCTCACCTTATGGGCGAACAAAAATCTAATCCAGTCTGGCCCAACAAATGGACATTAAGCTGCTTGGGCTATAAAGACAAAATGGAAGAACAGTTCCTGCCTTCAGGGAGATAATATTCTAATGGAAACAGTGCTGATTCTTGGCTCTAATATTTGCTAGCTGTGTGACCTAGTAGTAACCTGTGTGACCTTAGGGAAATAACTATCCTTTCCTCCAGGCTCAGTTTCCTCACCTTTGAAATGGGGATACTTTAAAATGTGATACTCCTTTTGGAGGCTAGTTGTTAGGAAAATGTTTTGTAAACCTTTAAGCCTTGTGGAAATAGGAAATATAATTATTATTATAGATGATGACAGTAGTTTTAACCTAAAGTTCTAGCTTGCTCCCATTTCTTTTGTTGTCCTGTAACTGTGTGTTTAAAATTGGCTCATATTTGGAAGTCTTTTTTTATTTTTGTTATTAAGAGACTAAAAAAATTTCAATAATGATAACTCTGATTTCTATAGCATTTTCAGGTTTGCAAAGCACTTGCCTTGCAAAATTCTTTTGGGTTAGACAGTATAGGGAGCAGTATTCCCATTTGCAGATGAGGGAGCTGAGGCCCAGAGAGAGGAACTAGTTTTGTCCAGGTCCATACAGCTTATATAGATGGCAAGACTGAGTTTTTTTTTTTTTGGTTGGTCAATGGGGTTAAGTGACATGCCCAGGGTCACACAACTAATAAGTATTATGTGTCTGAGGCCGGATTTGAACTCAGGTCCTCCTGAATCCAGGGCCAGTGCNGATAAGTATTATGTGTGAGGCCGGATTTGAACTCAGGTCCTCCTGAATCCAGGGCCAGTGCTCCATCCGCTCCACCACCTAGCTGCCCCCAAGACTGAGATTTGAGTGCAGGTCTATGATTCTCATTCCA
>NW_020954713.1:227844-240660 GCF_900497805.2 Vombatus ursinus | reverse complement strand
TCGCCCTTTCTGCCCTTTCCCCCTCCCTCTTAGAGGAACCTGTGTGTTGTGCCTTGGCTAGGGTTAGTGCCCCCATATTCCCACTAAACAGCCTTGTGCTTTCTCCCCTATCTTCTCTCTCAGTTTCTATATGGGGTCGTGGTTCTGCTTTGCATGGAAGCCTCCTCTGCTGTCCTGGCACGCACCTCCTCCTGCCAGGTAAGTCTCCTATAGAAAGGACCAGGCCTTCTGTAGCTTTCATTTTAGACAACTGCTTTTTGGGTTCAGGGGAAGCTGAGTGGCACAGTGGATAGAGCACCAGGCCTGGAATCAGGAAGACCTGAGTTCAGATCTGGCCTCAGACATTTCCTAGCTGTGTGACCCTGGGCAAGTCACTTAACCCTGTTTGCCTCAGTTTCCTCATCTGTAAAATGAGCTAGAGAAGGAAATGGCAAACTACTCCAGTATTTTTGCCAAGAAAACCCCAAATGGGGTCACAAGGGGTCAGATACAACTAAAATGACTGAACAACAACAATTATTTGGGTCCGGGCCTAAAGAAGTTGAGAGGTGGCTCCTAGGGGTATGAAAATGGCCTAAGCATGTTGGGGGGCTTTGAGGATCTCAGGTCTAGAACTGGAAGGGACCTCAGAAGCCATATAGTCCAACCCCCTGATTTTATAGATATGGAATTAAGGCTGGTAGTTGAGTGGTTGAGTGACTTGCCCAGGATCCCACAGCTAATCTGTGTCAAAGGTGGGATATGATTCCAAATTCTCTGATCCCAGAGCCAGTATTCTTTCCATCATATCATGCTGGGTAATTAATGCATACTTATTAATTGACAAGTTGTACCCTTTCCTATGTCCACCAAATGTCCCTGGGAATGAAGTCTTATGGGTCATTACCAGGCCTAGGCATTCTTCGTATGCTGTACATTCCTTATGTCCCATTTCCCATCTAACAGCTGAGGTTAGAAACTCAATTCAGCATTAAATATTAAGTGCCTACTGTATAGAAGACCCAGTTATTTTGGATGCAAAGATGAAACATGATTCAATTCCTACCCTCAAGAAGTTAGTGTTTTACTAGCTTTGTGATCCTGGGCAAATCATTTAAACTCAGTTTCTTCATCTATAAAATGGGGATAATAGTAGGTTGTGAGGATCCAATAAGGTTAATGTCCACGAAGCACTTTGCAAACCCTGCAGCACTATGGTAATATCAGCCATCATTATTATTCATTGTCTTCAGGTGTTTGAAGGGTTGCCATATTATTTGGTCCTAGAGCAGAGCTAGAGTGATGAGGCAAGATATTCAACTTCTTGGGTCTCAGTTTTTTGTATGTAACATGAAAGGGTTGAACTCGGTGATCTCTGAGGTCCCTTCCAACTCTAAAACTGTAGATTCCGTTATCCTGAGCTGAGGAGTGGCAAGTTGCACCTGGGTATAAAGAAAAACTTCTTAACACTCACAGTTGTCCACAAGTGGAACAGATTGCCTCCAGAGAGAGTGAGCTCCTCACCACTGGAGAGCTTCCAGTGGAAAGTGGGGGATCAATTATTGGGAATATTATGGAAGGGATTCTACTTAGGCAGGGATTGAGCTTCCTTCCAGTTGCAGGATTCTGGGAGAGTTGGAGAGACACTGGGGAAGAGCTATTGTTGATGTCTTCTGAGATGACAAGGCTGAGGGCTCAGGCTGACTCCAAGGTACAGCATGTCTGAAAATTGACCCAAAGGGCATCCCTTCATGTGCATGACCTGTGGCCTGCAAAGTAGAAAATAATCTGAACAAAGGAGAGCTAGGTAGATAAAATATTCTGGCAAAGCTTGAGGAGGGAGAAATCACTTTCAGTTGGAGGAGCAGGGCAAGTTCAATGGAGGAGGCAGAGCTGGAGCTGAGACTTAAAAGAAGAGGAGGCAGCCCAGAACAGTAGAAAGGATGCTGGATTTGGATCAGAGTCAGAGGCCCTGGCCTTGTCCTGGGTGAGTTATTTAATCTCTCTGGACCTCAGTTTCCTCATACGCAAATGGTGGAGTTGAGCTAGATGGACTCATTCAAGCATATGGAGAATGCATAATTCTATGTTTTGTAAGGGTGACTTCCTGGTCCATAGGAAAATCCCTGGATAGAGGGGCAACTAGGTGATGCAGTGGATAGAGCACTGGCCCTAGAGTCAGGAGAACCTGAGTTCAAATGTGACCTTGGACACGTAATACTTACTAGCTGTGTGACACTGGACAAGTCACTTAACCCCATTGCCTAGCCAAAAAAAAAAATTTTATAGGGGCAGCTAGGTGGTGCAGTGGATAGAGTGCCCTCCCTGAAGTCAGGAGGACCTGAGTTCAAATCCGGCCTCAGACCAAACACTTGACACTTACTAGCTGTGTGACCCTGGGCAAGTCACTTAACCCAATTGCTTAAAAAAAAAAAATCCCTGGATAGGCAAGCAGGAGACCTGAGTTCTCATCATGGATGTGCTAGTAAATATTTAGCAAATGGCTGTCAACAAAAAGAGAGAGGGAGAGAGAAAGGGAGGGGAAAAAAAGGAAGGAAGGAAAGAAGAAAGAATAAATGTATGCTACTTTCTAATTTAATCCACATTATTGACATTCTCCATCACTTTCTTAAGTCTAGACAATCAACACAAATCTGGCCTCAGACACATAACACTAAATAGCTGTGTGACCCTGGGCAAGTCGCTTAACTCCATTGCCTAACCAAAAAAAGAAAAAAAAGAGACAATCAACAAAACGATCCCTCAAGCCCTGATTTGTAATGCTGGCAATTTCAGAGGTATAAACTCTCACCCTGGAGATTTAATAATCATTTGGGGCTGGCTCCAATGCTTCCCTTGGTTCTAATCTTAGTTCTTCCACTAATATGCTGTGTGACTTTGGGCAAGTTGCTTCTCATTTCTGGTCCTCAGTTTCTTCCTCCGTCAAATAAGAGGGTTGGAGTCAACATCTCTACTTGCAACCCAGAGTTTATCAGGTCATAAAATGCCAGACTCTGGGTCTTTGCTGAAAAGGGTACCAAGAGCCACTTTGGTACAGTGGAAAATAAGTTGAAATTGGGGTCCAGCAAGCTGGGTTCACCTGCTGGCTCTGCCATTTATTTATTGGGAGACTTTGGGTGAGTCTCTTCAGCTGGGCCTCACTTTTTTCATCTTTAAATGAGGGGCTTAGGGGCAGCTAGGTGGCGCAGTGGATAGGGCACCGACCTTCGAGTCAGGAGAACATGAGTTCAAATCCGGCCTCACTTGACACTTGACACTTACTAACTGTGTGACCCTGGGCAAGTCACTTAACCCCAATTGCCTTACCAAAAAGAAAAAAAAATGAGGGACTTAGACTAGCTGATCTTTAAGATCCCTTCTAGCCCAAAGTTGATGATTTTATGAGCATATTCCAAATCTGAGGGCGCCCTTTGCAAAGGCATGGAGGTAGGAGAAGGTGGGAGGAGATTAGGGATTTTAGTTTGTCTGCAATGTAGAGGATGGAATTGGGAATACTGTGCCATAAGACAAAAAAATAAGCTACCGTCAATGTATGAAGAGCCTTGAATGATGGAATCAGGAGATTCTTTCCAACTTTTTGCTCTGATGAATAGTGTTGCTATGTGTATTTTCATACAAACAGGTCTTTTCTTGTCAGCAGTAACATCTTTTGTGGGTAGGAGCCCAGTGGGACTGCTAAACCCCCTTTATTTTGTGTACTTTTTTTAAATGGATTTTTTGTCAAACAAGAAACAATAAGCTGAATCCATTAAAAGTGAATTTAATAGAGATAACTGTTAAGTCCTGTGCTGGGGTTCTAAAACTCATATTCACAAAATGGCGGCAATGTGAAAATAAATAAAAGTGTGCCTGAAAATAAATCTAAGGGCTTTCATGGCTCACAGGCTCAATGTGAGTCAGAGGTGGGACACAACAATCCAAAAGGCTAATTCTATCCTAGGCTGTATCGAGAGAGGACCAGTGACTAGGAGGAGGGAGATGATAAGGCTCTAGCCACCTCTGATGTACTGTGTGTCTAGTTCTGGGTGCCACATTTTAGGAAAGACATTGATGAGCTAGATAGAATACAGAAAAGGACCCCAAGGGAGGGAAAGCTCACTGGTCCTGTGGGGAGAGGGAGGCACTACCATTATCCCTGAGGACAGGCTGTTGGCAGACCTGGGCCTGCTCTCCTTTTGTAAAATGTGGATGCTTCTGTCACTGACAGAGAGATTGGGAGACACACGTGCTGGACGATCTCCTCCATCAGTATGGAAACCAGTCTGACCCCAAGACCAAGGCTGTTGATAGACTCCAAGAAAAGGTGAGCCTAGAAAAGAAATTTGGCACCCCGGCTTCTTCTGCAGAGAGGACTTATGGGTCTGTTGCTATCTGGTCTTCAGCCTGCCCACTATCCTTATGTCACCACTCCTGGATGAGGCCATTGAGCAAAGTAGTATCTACATTGTTCCTGCCTGGGAATGAGGAGGGAGAGAGACACAGAGAGCCCTCTGATGGGAGTTAGGGGGAGGGAAAAGGGGGCAGGGAATATGTGTATATACGTATGGCTTCATGTGGGGGGGTGGGGGAGGGAAGACAGTCACTGGTGGAGAGAGAGAACAGAGAGGTTGTAGGTCCTGACTCTCACCCCCTGAGAGCCACCTTCCAAGGCTCCTTCTCAAGCTCCCTGTGGTCCCTTTGTCTCTCCCAGCTGCAGTGCTGTGGGATTCACAATTACACAGACTGGAGGGTGATGGGCCACTTTTCTGCTCCTACGAGCTGCTGTCAGAAGATCTTCTCGAATTGCACTGGTGACTTGAGCACCTCTCAGCAATTGTATCAGAAGGTAACTGCCAGAGCGATGGGAAGGGTGGGGTTATCCTTAGTAATAGCTTCCATTTACATAGTGCTTCGGGGTTCACAAAGTGCTTTGGGTTTGAAACCTTCACAACTGCCCTGTGAAGTAGTTACTATAGGTTTTATTTCCATGTTACAGAAGAGGAAACTGAGGACTATGGATGCAACACTTAATCAATGAGTACAGCATGTTGCAGTGGAAGGAGGGAAGGACTTAAGCTTAGGAAGACCTGGGTTTGACTCTAGATTCTGACCCTTCCTAGCTGTGGGACCTGTTAACTTATCTGAGTCGAGATTTCCTCATCAACAAAATGAGGGTAATAATACCTGGCTATCGTTAACTCTATAAATGTCAACTATTATTCATTAAGTATAAGATCTGAACTTGCCTCTCTTTAAATGCTGAGTCCAGGGTTCCACAGCATATACTGCCTCTTTGACATCCAACCTACTTCCCCCCCCAATACAGGAAAGAGACAACACCAGGCTTTTCTGCCTCGGTGTCATCTCTGGGCATGGCCCTTGGGTATCTTCAGGGTGAATGCCTCTTTTTAGGTACAGGGGCTTTGAGGTAAGGAGTGGGAGAAACCCTACTGTGTGCAAAGGCTTATGCTTGGAATCTTGCTCATAGAAGGTAGAAAGAACTGAAACCTCTATCAGTGGGATAAGAAGAGAAAACCACCTGAAACTCCTTCAGCTAGCACTGTATTCTTCATACAGCACACTCTGAAAAAATTCATTGAATTCAACTGAGGTTGGAAGGGAGATGTTTCTCTGTGAATTCCATATTTGTATATTAATCAAATGACTTTATAACTCTGGACTTATTTTTGTAGCTGATGCGTTATATGGGCCAAATCACCAATCCCTGGGCAAAGGCTGTAATGTTCCTCTCTCCAACAGATGGACTTCCCCTAGCTAATCCTCTCAACTTTTTGACATTTCCACCCCTTGTTGCCATCACTCCTTCCCTGTGTTCCTAGTTACTCCCTCTACCTGCTCCTTTTATGCTAAAACCCAATAAAATAAGTGTATTACAGGTTAAACAAGTTAACAACTCCAAAGACAGTGTGTTACCGTGGGAAGAACCCTAGATAATGAACCAGGAGACCTGGGTTTGAGTTCTGTCTCCACCACATACTTGGGGAGGGAATAAACATTTATATGCCAGCTACTATGTGCTAAGCACTTTTTTTTTAACAAATATTATCAAATTTTGATCCTCACAATAACCCTGTGAGGTAAGTGCTATTATTTTTCCATTTAATAGTAGAAGAAACTGAGGCAAAAACAGGTTAAATGACTTGCCCAGGGTCACACTGCTACTGAGTGACTGAATTAAATAAATAAATAAAGATACAGTACAACATAGATAATGTTAATTTGTGGTTTTCTGAGTCAACATGCAGCCTAAAGGGAGCAGCTTCTATTTGAATTTGATGTCACCAAATTAGTCCCAACTCCATCCTTTTACAGATGAAGAAACTGAGCCCCAGAGTGATTCAATGACTTGTCCAGGGTTAATACCTAATAAGTGTCAAAGGTGAGATTTGAACCCAGATCTTCTTCCTTCCAAGTCCAACAATCTGTCCACTATTCCACTCTGATTCAACTTAAAATAGGTTAATAATATTTATTCCAGTCTTCTAGAAAGCATCAAAGGCAGTAGATTTGTGAGCTGTTGTAGCTGTTTTTTTGTTTGATTAGGGGTGTCTGCCAAAGCTGGAGCAGCTTCGGAAGGTTGTTCTCAGCCACATGTTCTGGTGCTGTATCGGGGCTCTGGTTCTGGAGGTGAGTGCCTGAGGGAGACACATCTTTCTCACATCAGAGATGAGGACCGACGTTGTTCCCAATGCCTTCTCTGGCTTGGGCTGTTTGAAATTTCGCTGTTTAGAATCAGTCCTTCTGATTCTAAGTCATATATATTTGATCATACTGCAAGCTTCTTGAAAGAAGACTTGATGTCTTTACTTTCTGATTTTACATCACAGATCCAACCATGATGCTCTCAACCCCCACTTTAAAACAGAGAGGGAGGGAGGGAGGGAGAGAGAGAGAGACAGACAGAGACAGAGAGAGATCTCCCTATATAGATAGATGTAACTCTCTATATAGGGAGATCTATCTATAGATCTCTCTCTGTATGTAAATATATGTATGTACACACATATATCTTTGTCTGTGTGTGTGTGTGTGTGTGTGTGTGTGTATAAAACTCTGTAAACCTTAAGGTGCCATATAAATGTTATCTGTTAATAAAGGTAATAATTACTAATTGGTAATTTGTTGAAAGGTTAAACTTCAACAAAATTTTGTTTTGTAATTATTTTTATATTAAATTGGTGTTACTTCCTAGGTCTTTTAGTTCAGAGATCAGAGGATAGAGCTGGAAGAAACCGTGGAGATCACCTAAGACCCATTTTATAGATAGTGACTTTGAGGTTCAGAGAGGTTAAGTCACTTGCCCAAGGTTACACAGGTAGTGAGTAGCATAGCAGGAGTTTGAATCTTGGTCGTCTGACCTCATAGCCAGTACATTTTTGTCACTCTACCAGACCACCTTTGTTTCATTTGCATGGGTGGTCCCCATATTGGGTCTTAAGAAAAGATGGCATTGGGGAATTTGGAAAATTCCCCACTCTTACCAGGTTGTTCTTGCTGTGTATAGAGTGCCTCCTGAGGAGGTTGGGGTGATATTTATAAGTAAACAGGGCTTGCCAACAGGCTGCTGTCTTTTTTTTCCTCCAGGTTGGAGGGGGAGATAGAGGGGAGGATAGAGATGTCTTACTTTCTCCTTGTTTTCCAGCTGTTTGCTGCACTCATCAGTGGATTCCTCATGAAGCAGTCGCCACTTTCAGATTACAACATCTTGGAGTCAGGCACGTTTTCCTAGAAGGGATTTTTCCCATGGAAATGGGGGAGACCATTGTTGCTTCATGCACACAATTCAGGAAGAACAGTGGAGCCCAGGGCTTCTGTGCTGTCTGTTTTAGGCCCATGCAGGACCTTGAGTCTTAAGGAAAGTTGGTGATGGTTTCCTGGCCGAGTTGGTGTGCCCCTTCCTTAAGGCAGCCCCACAGCGGGCAGAAATCCAACTCAGATACCTGGTGCCAGGACCAGGCCAGACTGGTTAAACTGGGAAGAGCTGGCTTTCTTTGGACAGTTAGAGCATTGGGTAGGGGTTGGTAGAAAGACAAGCCAGTAGGATGTGCATTTGAGTTCTCCTCGTTTAGAAGAAACTTCATTCGATGCCCAACCCAACAGATGGACTTCCCCTAGCTAATCCTGTCAACTTTTTGACATTCCTACCCCTTGTTGCCAGCACTCCTTCCCTGTGTTCCTGGTTACTCCTTCCACCAGTTCCTTTCATGCTGAAACCCAATAAAAAAAATTAATACCAGTTAACGATTTTAACAATACATAACGAGCTTATACCAAGTTGCTAATACTTCCCACATATCCAATGTAATCTAAGAGCCCTGAGCTCAAGCTTCTCCTGGTGCTGTCCAGTTATAGTCCACAGGCTCTGATTATGTAGCAGGGTAGTTCAATGAGCAAGTAGACTAGAATTGTTTGCTCAGTCATGGGTTCTCAAAAGTGAGTTCCTTGCTTATTAAGTTTAAGGCAGATGAAATTTCTTACTGAGAAAGAAACTTCCAGTGTAAGAGCCAGGGTGGTACTATGAAATTGACATCAGAAGAAAATCTAAAGCTCTTAGGACCACTCTGACATTGTGTTCTTATGATATAATCGATACAGGACCCAGATGGAGGCCAAAGAGCCGATGGTAGCAGAATTGTGCAAAGACTAACGAGCTGTTTTGAAGGAAGAGGATGACAAGAAACAAGCAGAGAAATGGAAGCCAAAATGAAAGAAAATGGAAAAGAAGAGAATGGTTTGGGCAAATCTGAAAGGAAAAAAAAAGTCAGTGAAGCTAGAGCCCCAGGTGGTCTTGGCAGGTGAGGACATGATTTATGCTGCTTACTGTCCAGGCCAAGCGCAGAGAAATTCAGGTGAAGCAGATGAAAGTGAAATTAGAGAAGACATTAAAGAAGAGAGAATAGTCTTAAGATTCAGGGAGACTTCGGTTTCGAATCCTGTCTCAGACGCTACCCGGGTGACCCACGATGAGTCATTTAACCTCCCTGGGCCTCAGTTTCCTCATTGGTAAAATGAGGAGGTTGGACCTAATGATCTCTAATATCCCTTCCAGCTCTCAATCCATGATTCTATGATCCTAAAATGTTTTAATTGTCTTTTCCTTGCTAATGGAGGTAAGTGGAGATATAGGGGAGAGTCAGACTAGACCAGATACTAAACTGTAGTGTTTGAGAATCCTCTAAATGCTGACCTGAACTGAGGCAGAGGTTCCAGTCCAAGGAAGGAGGCAAAACTGAGCCTTTGGGTATTAATTAAGTATAAGGTCTTGGAGATGTAAGCTATTCCAATAATAAATGAAGGGGAACTGAGACAGAGACTAATGATGCTGAAAAGCCAGAGGATAATTGATAAAAGAGCATTTTGGATTAGGGCCTGGGATTGAATTCAGTTTCTACCACTTACTAGCTGTGTAACCAAGGGGAAAATCACTTAATCATAATAGTTGCTGATTTTTATGAAGCACTTTAGGATTTGCAAAGCACTGTACATATGTTATCTCAGGGCAGCTAGATGACACAGTGGAAAACCTGAGTACAAATCCAGCCTCAGACCCTGTGTGACTTAAGTCACTAAACCTCTCTCAGCTTTGGTTTTCTCATCTGTAAAATGGAGACAATGGCAGCATCCACCTCCCAGGGCTGTTGTGACGATCAAATGAGATAATATTTTAAAACCCTGTGCAAACTTCAAATCAATTTATAAATGCTAGCTATTGTTATTGTGGTGGTAGTGGTGGTTATTTGAGGTTTAGAGCAGCCCAGTGAGGTAGGTATGATAGAGGTAATATTAATACCATGTTATGGATGAGAAAACAGGCTTAGGAATGTGACTCCCCAATAGAGTGTAAGCCCCTTGAGGTTGAGCATTGCTATTTTTGTCTTTGTATCTATAGTGCCTAGCATGGTGCTTGGCCATAGCAGCACTTAATAAATGCTCCTTAATTGATTGAGTGCTTATGGACACTCAGCTAGTTAAAAACTAACTGGAAACTTGTTAAATGGTTAAACTTCAAAGGAATCTTGAGCTGGAGGTGGGTTTCAAATCCAAGTCTTTCCTGACTACAGGCCCAGCATTATTTCTATGACTCTACACATACTGCCTCAACATGGATAGGCCTTATCGGTAACGTAAGGAGATTGAGCTATATGACCTCTAAGTTTCCTTCCAGCCCTCAGGTCCCAAGAGCACAAGTGGAAGAGATGTTGTTAGGTGAAAGATTATCCAATAAAAGATTAGCTAGAGGAAGAACAGAGGATGAGTAGTGGTTGGTGACTCCCTGCCAAAGGGAACTGAGACAGCTTTGTCAGTAGCCAAAAAGAAAGTAGATTAGTCAAATCTCTCTTGATGTTTTTGCTGTTGTTCAATCACAATCAACTCTTTGTGATCCTATTTGGGGTTTTCTTGGCAGATATACTGGAGTGGTTTGCCATTTTCTTCTCCAGCTCATTTTACAGATGAGTATACTGAGGCATACAGGGTTAAGTGACTTGTCCAGGGTCACACAGCTAATAAGTGTCTGAGGTCACATTTGAACTCAGGTCTTCCTGACTCCAGGTCCAGCACTCTATCCTTTGCACTCCCTGGGGGTCATATATTCAGGACATGACCAAGAACCTTCTAAGATTTGTCAAGCCAGATGACTGTTGCCCACTTGTGGTGATTCATAAAAGAGATGCTAAAAGACTCTGGAAGCATTGCTAAAGATTACAGTGTTTTGGTCAAGAAAATAAAGACTTTGGAAGCACTGGTGGTGTTTTCATCATTTCTGCCAATCAAAGGCAAAGGCTTCAGAAGAGAGAGGCAGCTTTCAGAAAGTGAACAGCTGATGAAGATAACATTGATTTGGGAATTGCTGAATAAGTGTGAGTACATGAATGTAATAGAATACTATTGTGCCATAAGAAATGACAAAAAGAATTCAGAGAAGCATGGGAAGACTTGAATGAACTGATGAGAATAAAGTTAGCAGAACTAGAAGAACAATATACATAATGATGACAATTATATATTATTCATATATATATATATACATACACAAAATACACTAAGGGAATCTAAACTCTTTAAGTGTAAAGATCAGTTTTTAATCCCGTAAAACAAGTAATGAACCATTATCTCCCTCTTCTCAACAGAAAGGTGGGAATCTATGGGGGAAGCATGTTGTATACATTGTCAGAAGTAGTCACTGTATTGGTTGACTTTCTTTATTGTTTAATATGTGACCTTTCCTGATTCTCCCCCAGCAACTAATGCCCCTCCCTTCCCACCTCTCCCTAATGACCTTTTATTAATTTTGCATTGAGTTATATGGGAACATGCTATTTCCTCCAGTAGAATGTAGTCTCCTTGAAGGCACGACTCAAGCTTTTGTCTTTGTATCCTGGCTGCCTGATTGAGCTCTCTTTCTTCCTGCCCAAAGCAGAACAGCTAAAAATTTCTTGACTTGCATTAAATTCATTCTTCTTAAGGTAAAGGAACCAACAAGGAGGACTTTTATTATGAATCTGATTTGCACTAACGAAGAGGAGGTGGTTGGTTGGGTGGAAAGGATGGGAATTATGAGAGGAAGTGGCCAATCTATTTTAGAATTTGGGATAGAGTAGGGAAGGAAACCCAGACGTATTCTGATTTGTGCTCTACATTTTGGCTAAGGAGATTTCAAAGGTTTAAGAGTCAATACAGGAAGACTCTCATGATTACAATTCTACAAGGAAAGCCCCAGAGAATGTCGGAAGCTCTCAAGAATGAAATCCAAAAGAAAAATAATTTTGATGAGGAAAAGGGGGAGTCACCTAAAAAAAGAGAATGATGTTGATGATGTAAGGAACTCATCAACCAACTTATACTTTTAAAAGACATTCGCAGAAGATGGAAATGAGAGTAGGCAACTGAGGAGGAATACAAAAGCATAGTACTGTGTAAAAAGTGTCAGTGCTAAAGCATAGAATAAAAGACAGGGACAAAAGTGTGTGTGTGTGTGAGTGTATATGTTTGTGTGTGTTAGCTATATTGGAGAAAAATAAGGATAAAAAAGAGGGGATAGGATCATTGCTTCCAGCGGATGACAGAGATTCTCATTTCTTATTTTGCTTCTCTTTTCTCTGTCAAGAAGTATGACCCTTGGACTAGAAAAGACAAACATAGATAATAGGGAGTTCATATCCAGGACAAGTAAGGAAGTAGTTTAAAAAAATCACCTGGCTGCTTTTGATGAATTCGAGTCACCAGGCCTAGATAAATTACTTATGAGAGTACTGAAACTGATCACTGAACCACTTTGCTAAGGCTCTTTCAAAAGATCATGGGGAATGAAAGACAAGGTGTTAATGGATTTGGGGGGGGGGTGGAAATGTTATGCCAATTTTTAGTTTTTAATTTATTTATTTTTAGTTTTCAACATTTCACTTCCACAAGATTTTGAGTTCCAAATTTTCTCCGAATCTTATCCCTTCCCCCACCCCAAGATGGCATGCATTCTGAATACCCCTTCCCTTAAATTGCCCTCCCTTCTACCTCTCCCCCCTTCTCTTATCCCACTCCCCTTCAATTTTCCTGTAGAGCAGGATAGATTTCTATACCCCATTTCCTGTATATCTTATTTCCCAGTTGTTATGCCAATTTTTAAAAGGAACAAGGGGGTCTGCAAACTATATGCCAGTAAGCTTGGTTTCTTTTTTTGTGGCAGAATTCAAGAAACTATTGTTAAAATGTATGGCTAAAAAAGCAAGTACTGACCACGTCATAAAGAATGGTCCAGACATGGATTACATTTCCTTTTTTTTTTTTTTTTTTTTTTTTTTTTTTTTTTTTTTTTTTTTT
>NW_020954713.1:189538-227833 GCF_900497805.2 Vombatus ursinus | reverse complement strand
AAATGTTGCAGGTGGAGTTTATTTAGAACTGTTTAGCAAAGCATGTTATGCCTGTGGATGAGATGGAAAGTGGTGTGGATGATAGTAACTTAGGTGCATTTAGAATGGGTTGAATAGCTGGACCCAAAGAGTTGTGATGAAATGTAAGCTCCTGAGGGCAGGAATTGGTTTTGATTTGTTTGTTTGGTTTGGTTTTCATTTTCATGTCCCCAGTGCTTAGCTTGGCAAACAGTAGATGATTCATAAATGCTTGTTGATGGAAACAAAGTTGATACCCACTGATTTGGGAGTGGCTAAACAAGTTGTGGTATATGAATGAAACTAGAATATTATTGTGATTTAAGAAACAATGAATATGATGAATAAAGAGAAGTACAGGAAGACAAATGTGAACTGATGCAAAGTTGCAAGCAGAACCTGGAAAACAACATGCATAATATGCGTGACTACATATGGATGACTACAAAGATGTAAATGGAAAGAATAACATGGAACAAAATGGAAAGAACAAAGAACAAAATAATTGAGGTTGAAATGCTGCTAAATAATAATGACCAAGCTGGGCTCCAAAGAAGAAATATGAAAAGGTGCCTCCCCCTGATTCTTTTCAGGGATACAGAACTAGAGAACTCTCTCTTCTCTCTCTGTTCTCTCTCTCTCTCTCTCTCTCTGTGTGTGTGTAACAGATAATGTCAGACTTTTTTTTGATAATGCTGACTAGTTTTGCCTGTTTTTTGTCCCCTTTTTTATTTGCTACAAGGTGTGGCTTCCTGGGACATATGAGTAAATGTAGGTGATGGGAAAACAAAAAATATCAATAAAAATGTATTTAAATACTTATTGATCAGTTGGTTTGGTGTGAACTTGAATGAAAGCCTGCAATGGAATGCCAGAGAGATTTGTGCTGGGTCCTGTTTTGTTGAACATTTTTATCAATGATTGGGACAAAAACCTAGATGGTACCCTCATCAGATCCAAAGATGATTCAAAGCTGGGAAGAAGAGCTGAAGAGCTAACATGACTGGTACATCTGGACAGGTAAGAACACTGGGCTAAATCTAATAAGCCTTACCTGAGCTGCTGAGATAAAATGGGCCACCTTCATGAACAAATTGGCTACTGCCATGATGATGGTATGGCCATTGAATTTCAAATTCAACAAGCATTTATGAAGCATCTCCTATGTGTCTTAAACCTTGAGAAGAAACATGGCCCTTGCCCTCATGAAGCACGTGGCCTAGAAGTAGGATAAGATAAACCCAGATAATTATAATTTTTACATAATTGCATTAGTGAGGGGTGAAAGTCTGAGGGAAGTGGGCAGGGGAGATTTTGTGGACCAAGAAGCATTTGGGTTGGTCTTTTTAAAAGATGAATAGCATTTTGCTGATAGCTAGATTTGGAGTTGGAAGACCTGGGTTTGAATCATGGTTTTGTCACTTTTATTTAGGTGAAGTTATTTCACCTCCATAAGCTGGAGTTTCCTCATCTGGAAAATGGAGGGGGGAGGGGTTAGAACTTCCCCACATTATCTCTACATTCTTTCCAGCTCTAAATTTTATTAGCAATTGGACAGCCACATAAAGGCATTAAAAGAGTTGTTAAAAAGGATGGCAGCACATCTATAATCTATATCAAATTGCTTATCATCTTGGGAAGGAGAAGATTTGGAACTCAAAATTTTATTTAAAAAATGAATGTTAAAAATTAGCTTTACATGTAACTGGAAGAAATAAAATGCTATTAAAAAATTTTTAAAAAAGAAGAAAGGATGGCGTAACTCCTAGAAAGGCTGCCCCAGAACTGTAGCCCAGGTGCAGATGAAGCCATGTATTTCTCTGTCCCCTGGTGATTGCCACCATTTAGTG
Source organism: Vombatus ursinus (assembly GCF_900497805.2). Classification (NCBI taxonomy): domain Eukaryota; kingdom Metazoa; phylum Chordata; class Mammalia; order Diprotodontia; family Vombatidae; genus Vombatus; species Vombatus ursinus. The sequence continues at coordinate 225,965 of NW_020954713.1, read as the reverse complement.
TCTTCATTGTAAGCTCTTCCATGGGCCCCAGTTCCTGACTATGGTCAAGTCATGCTGATGTGGAAGTTGCTATGAGAGTTGTCTGAGGGGAATGTATATCCTTCATGAAATCCCAGGAACTCAAGAGTTGGAAGGGCAATCTCCTAGACAAACATCCCACCCCCCAAAAGTGATCATCCAGCCTTCATCTGAAGCTCCACAGGAACGGGGAATCCACTACCTCCTGAAGCAGTCTATTCCACTTTTGGACAGCTCTCATTGTCAGGAAGTCATCTCTGTAACTTTCAATCTATTGCTCCTGGTTCTTTTCGCTGGGGACCAAGAAGAACAAGTTGAATCCATCTTCCATATGAAGTCAGCAATAATATCTCTTCCTGGCTTTTCCAGTGTCCTTCCACTGAACCTCAGGGTATATTCTCCAGTCCTCTCCCATCATTCTGCTGCTAACCCACAGGTCATCAGAAGGGTTTGGGGCAAGGATGGGGAACTGTGGCTTTTGTTCTGTAAAATTTGGATTCAATCAAAAGGCTACACTTAAGGATCTAGAAGGTCACATGTGGCCTCAAGGCTTGGGAAGTAACAGATTTTATAACAAGTACAAGTTTGTTGACAACAATCACTAATAGAGGTCAAAGCATTCAAAAGATAGGCTTCCCCCATTCCCCACCTGTGGCCATGGTTACAAAAGAATAACCCTAATGTTGCCAGTATTAAGTATACCCACATTATATCATTTTAGCCACAATCACCTTTGCTGATAAACAAGTGCTGGTTCTTTTTTTCTCTGCTGTATCACCTCTGTCTAAGGTAATTAGATGACAAAGGAAGGAAGGAAGAGAAGGGAAGAAAGAAAAAGACTTCACATATCAGGCTTTGCCCTGTAAGTAAAGGTTTACTTACCAACTATAAGTGCTTAAAAGTCTGATCCTCTATATGGAGTTACTCACCTAAGTCAGGTGATTATACTTCAAAATGAACCTTTGGAGATGTAAATTCATAGTCTAAGTCTGAGATTAAATTGATTGTCCTTTCCTGGGATCTTGGATGCTGACATGTGAGGAAGTAAATAGAGGGGATATTTGTATTCTGGATAAACTATACAGGGCAGTGGATTTCAGGAACACCTACCCCAAGAGAGAAATAGGGTTGAAAGCCCTAGGTTGAGAGAAGGAACTAAGAACTAATTCCCAATATAGGGCAGCTAGGTGGTATAGTGGATAGAATGCTGACCCAGAACCAGGAAGGCCTGAATTTAAAACCAGCCTCAGACATTTAGTAGCTGTGTGACCCTGGGCCAGTCACTTAACCCTGTTTGCCTCAGTTCCTTATCTGCAAAATGAGCTGGAGAAGGAAATGGCAAACCACTCAGTATCTCTGCCAAGAAAACCCCAAATGAGGTCATGGAGAGTTGGACAAGACTGAAACAACTTAACAACCAACAATTCCCAGTATAGTTACTTAATAGGATCAAGATTAACTGACAAAATCTCATTAAAATCACATCTTTTACTTTTGTTATTTTAATCCTTTCTTTTTGACCTGTAATACTTGTAGCAAAAACTTATTTCAAAACTTATGTGAGGGGGCAGCTAGGTGGCGCAGTGGATAGAGCACCAACCCTGGAGTCAGGAGGACCTGAGTTCAAAGCCGGCCTCAGACACATGATACTCAATAGCTGTGTGACACCCCCCAGTGCCTCGCCAAAAAACAACAACAACGACTTACGTGAAAGAAACTTGGTGTGGTGAAAACAGCACTGGATTGGAAGCCAAAGAACCTAGGTCCCAGTTGTAGCACTGTCATTTACTATTTATTCCACCTTGGGCAAGTCACTACAATTCTCTGGGTCTCAGTTTCCTGGAAGAATTAGGATTTGATGATCTCTAAGATTCTTTCCAGCTCTATATCTATGCTCCTCTGGGTGTTGTGTTAATAAAGAAATAGAGGGAAGGAAGAAAAATCTTTGTCTTTCCCTCAAATTTGTCCTTCACTCCTGCCTTCACCCCGCAAGCCAGTTCAGTTTGTCCTGAACTGGCTGCTGGGAGGACAAGAGGTGGCATTTGGAAACTTGCAGAGGATAACTTGAATGACTTGAGGGGAAAAAAATCAATTATTTCAAAGAGGATGTTATGGGCTCTTGGCGCCATTCCCCTTCCTAAAATAATGATTATTTCCCAATAAGTAATTTATGATTCTTTGGCTCCAAAAGAAAGGCTCAAATAGTAGTATCATGGGATGAAGAGTGGGACTAGATTTTAGGGATTATCTAATTCAGTGCCCTCATTTGACAGAAGAAGAAACTGAAGCCTAGAAAAGGGATTTGTCCAAGGTTATACAGTTAGAGCCAGTGTGACAGAGGATAGAGTGTTGGGCTTGAGTCAAGCAAGGGTTTGAGTCCTACCTCAGACACTGATTAACTATGTGACTCTGGGCAAATCACTCTCTGCACCTCAGTTTTCTTATTCATAAGATGGGAACAATGATAGCACAAGGTTACTTATTTCACAGGATTGTCACAAAGATTAAGAATCAAATGGTGTAATTTATGTAAAACGCTTGGCAAACTTAAAAGTGCTTTGTAAATGTCAGCTATAACTGGTAAGTAAAATAGATGTAGGAGTTTATCTCAAGTATTCTGACTCCAAAGGCAGTAAGAATGTCCTTTCCATGCCTTCTCCCATACTCTATTCAATTTAATGTTCACTTGGCTGCTCCTATCACCAGCTAAAACAATCTTGGGACATCGTAAAATACATTCGAATGGAAAAGTTAAAGGGATCACAGGTGATTATACAATCCTAAAAGTAATTAGTGATGTTTGGGTTTCTCTAATCTTTTGTTGTCATGAAAGAGAACTTTAGCCTCCCATTGAAAGTCATGTAGTCACTTTTTCAGACAAAATACTTAACCAAATGCCAATGGGTCTAACTCTAGTATTATAACCTTGTTTATTTAAACTAGATGACCTCTAAGGGTCCTTCAGGGTCCAAATCTCTACTCTTTGGACTCAAGTGCTTTCCACTGTTTTAGGTGGTAAGTAGTAGCTAGAATAATAATGGCTAGCATTTACATATCACTTTAAGGTTTGCAAAGGATTATACAAATATCTCATTTGAGCCTCACAACAACCCTGGGAGGTAGGTGTTATTATATTTCCATTTTATAGATGAGGAAACTGAAGCAGAGGTTAACTGAACTTGAGCAAGGTCATACAGTTAATAGGCTTCTTCTTTTTTTTAAACACACAGGCCTATTTTTATTTAATAGCATAGCAAGAACAGTAGATCCAAAGCATCACCTCGCCCTAAAACATGAATGCTAATTCATATTCAAGTTGTAATTCAGTGGAATACCCAGGTCATTCAGCTCACAGGTTTCTGAGGCTGGTTTTGAACTCACATCTTCCTGACTGCAACATCCACTGGGCCATCTATTACAAGGAGAATGCTGACACTTGCTTTCCTATATTGTGTTACAATTTGTGCAAATGTTTTATTTCTCTTATCAGTCTGAGCTCTTGGAGGGTGGGGCAACCTTGTTTCATTCTTCCCTGTACTCCTTCACACCCTCTAGTTAAAATATGAGGCACTGAATTTAGAATGAGAAGCCCTAGATTCCAATGGCTCTGCCTCTGGTCAATCAACTTTAATGACCTTAGGAGTGTCACTTTACCAATCCGGTGTTGTTTCCCATATGGGAAATGAGAAGGCTGCACTAGATGCTCCCTGCCATGGCTTCCACCTCTAAATCTCATGATTTTATGGATGCTTGGTAAATGTTGAATTCAATCGAATTGATTCCAGTGCATCTGTAGTTTGCTTGTTTAGCCACTGGATGGTGGTTGTGCCATGCTTTGGGAACTAACCATTTCTCCCTTCACAGCTTTATTAGTTGTCTTGCAAAGATAAAACAACTATGTTTTCTTGATTAGGTCTAACTCTTTATTAATCAAAAATATAGCTTGGAGAAAATGTCTTGCTTTTGTATTTGTATACCCAATGTTTAGTACAGTGCTTGATACATATTATAGTAAACACATAATAAGTCCTCCCTCCTTCCTTTCCTCTATTCTTTCCTTTCTTCTTCCTTTCTCCCTCTCTCCTTTTTCCCTCTGTCCTTTCATCTTCCTTTCTTCCCTCCCTTCCTTCCTTCCTCCCTTCTTCTTTTTTCCTTCTTTCCTTTCTTCCTCATGTGAGAGGCAGTGTGGTATAGTGGAAGGAGTCCAGAAGACCTGGGTTTGAATCTCATGCCCAACATTATTGTCGTATCAGAGGAAGGGGATAAATTTCCTTCTGTAAAATTGAGGAGTGGTGGTACTTATTTCACAGGATTGTCACAAAGATTAAGTGAGATAACGTATGTAAAGTACTTCAGTATAAATGTCAACTATGATTATATTAACAAAATAACCACAATTCCTATTATTTACACAAGAGCATTGATTATTTCCCTTCTATGATAGTTAACTAACTTTAATAGCTTTAGAATCTTAAAGTTTAGAGGCAGCTAGATGGCACAGTGGATAGACTACTGGCCCTAGATTCAGGAAGACCTGAGTTCAAATCTGGCCTCAGACACTTGATACTTACTAGCTGTGTGACCCTGGGTAAGTCACTTCACCCTATTGCCTCACCAAAAAAAAAAAAAAAAAGAATTTTAAAGTTTACAAAGAATGTTCCTTAAAACAATCCTGTGCATTAATAATGCAAGTATAACTATTCCCTTTTATAGATGAAATAATGTACATATAGCACTTTGTAAACCTTAAAGCTATATAAATGGTGGCCATTTGCCTACAAGTATAGACCAAGTAAGCTCTGAGAATCCTTATCCCAACTCCTACTCTCACTGATGATTGGGTTCCCAAAGCTTGGCTACATCAGAACTCTAGTTCTTAAAGCTCTAGGAGTATAACTGAGGGATCAGGTATAATCCTACAATGCCCTTGATTCAAGCCCCCCATTGGTGTGCCTCTCTCTAAGAATGTCAGTTGAGAATCTATTTAGTCAGGCTTAAGTGACCTTTAGAAAGGGCTGATACTGAGATGATAGAGTAAGAATACTAGGATGGGTACAAAACATTTCCCCAAATGTCTGGGACACACTTTCCCACAAGGATAGCGTTGAGGGAAAAGTAGTCTGAAGCTTAGAGACTACAAAAGAGTGAGTGGCAAAGAGGTAACTGCTGGAAGTCCTTTTTACTCATCTGTGAGGTGTTCAGAAAGTTCCCTTTACGAAGGATGGAGTTTCTTTTCTGGGCTCCTTGTAAATCTGAGTCCAGCCTATCTTTGGTTCCTGATGCAGGCACTGCCATTAGCTGTTCTGGGGAGGACAGTAAGAAAATAACTACAACAATGAGGACACAGGAAGCCCCAAATCCTCTGGATCCTTCAAAATCTCACAGTCCTCTTTTAGGCAAAGAGAGAGTAGGAGGGCATGGGAGGGCAGGAAAGAGACTTGACCAAAGTCAAGGCCAAGGATGAAGCTAAGGCCTCTCCTTCCCTCTCTCTTCTTTAGGGGTGTATTGGAAATTTTCTGGAAATCAATTCCTTTTCAAGTTGCTTGATAATTTGTAGATGATTTCTGGAGTGTGACCAAGTTTCTTCAGCCTATTTGCACCATTCTGGTACAATGCTATTACAATGCACAGATCTTTTAGCACTTAGTCGAAGGGCATACAAGTGACTTAGTCAAGTTCTCACCTAGTTACAGTTTCAAAGCCAAAATGGCCTTGGAGTGGTTTTGGCCTCACTCTTGTACAAGGAAACTGAGGCTCAGAGTCTAAATGGCAACACAGCCACCAAATCCTTGAAGCCAGTTTCATCTGGTTTCAAGTGTAGCACTCTCCATTACAAGTTCTCTGTTGTCTCCTCAGAATTGAAGGGATTTGTGGTATGTTTCTAGAGGTCAGATATTTCAGAGATATTTTATTAATACTTGCACTCTTCCTACTCAGTGTAACAACCTGTCTAGAAATTAATATCTTTAGGAAACAGTATTGTAACTCTTCCTTAGCAAATGGACACTTCTTCCTCCCCCTTGGCTCTTCTCCACTTCATCTGGGAGACGACACATTGGCAAACTGACTCCTCTCTGCCCTTTTGCTGAACTGAAATGTAAAACACAGCCACTCCCTTACGTCCTGCCTGTCCATCTGACCATCTGGCCCAAATAGAAAAACAGTTCCTCTAGGACTGGATAATAGGTCCAGCCCCAAAGAATTCTACTCGTGGGAGTTTTTTCCTTGGCTTGTTCCCAAGCCAACAGGGTACTTTGCTTAGAAGTTTCAGTTCCATTTGAAAGCTAACAAGCATCCTGGTTGCCCACAACCCATTTTCCATTTTATTAAAAAAAAAAAAAAAGATTAAGTACTTACTGTGTAGAGATTGTGGCACATAGAATGTAAGTTCCTTAAGGACAGGGCTTGTTTTTGCTTTTCTCTGGATTCCCAGCACTTAGCAATACCTGTCACATAGCAAACACTTAATAAATGCTTGTTGACTGGCTAACTAAAACACTGATTGGGGCTTCTGTGTTTTCCGACCACAAAAGTAGTTGTAGTTTTGCCATGGATTCTAACAGACTTGCCAAGCAAAATTAATAGTACAAATTAGATAAGAAGGTCATAATAGCTTACTTAAAAGAAACTTTTATAAAACACTTTTTTTTGGGTGCAGACTCGTGACTTCATAGGCCATTTTCCATGAGGAAATTCTCCTTCCCAGTTCAGATAGACAACTAACTACACTGCAATTTCTGTTCTCAGAGAGTTCCACAATGATGTTAAAGTGATTTGTCCAGGGTCACAGAGACAGTGTGTGCTAAGGGCAAGGCTTGAACTCACAGCTTCCTGATTCTAAGGCAAGGTCTTTGCTCTATTCACACCTTTCTACTACCACCAAGCTGCCTTTCTTAAGTACTTTAAATCAGATGAATATTCCTTTTAAAAAATGCTTTTTTTTTTTAATCGTAGAGAGGCTCAGTGATGTTTGATAGAGGCTTTGTGGAAAGAACATTGTTACTAACTAGGTCTGTGACTCTGGGCATGTAAAGCTCTCAAAATCACATCTGTAAAATGGAACTAACACACTACCTTTAACTCCCAGAATTGCTGTCAAAATCAAATGAAGTGACTGATGTCAGACCCTCTGTAACCCTATAACATTATATAAATGCGAACTCTTATTATCACTGTTATTCCCCTGACTACAGGATAAAAGCTATTTATTGAACAATAATTCTTTTATTATTTCACCCCAATCTATCTTTCCAATCTTATTTATCACTATTCCTTAACATGAACCTGCCACTTCTGGTCAGGCTGGTTCCCTAAATAAGCCTTATTTATTTGCACTTCAACATGTCTGCTTGTGATGCACTTCCCTACCGTGAGGAAGGTACATTCTCTTTATTCTATTTTCTGCCTAAATTATAACCAATCTTCAAGGCCCATCATAATTCTTGCTTTTTGTGTGAAGATGTGCCAAATAACCTTAACATAGTCATCTCTCTTTCCACTGAATTTCTAGCCTGTAGCATTTAGTAATTGTATATTTCACAGAATTCTTCAGTTATAAAGGACCCCAAAGACCATCTAATCTAATCCATATCCAAAAAGCATCCCCCTAACTGTACAACACACCCTATGAGTGGCCTAAAGTAGCTTCCTTACAACTTTCACCCACTGCTCCCAGGTCTGCTTTTGTGGCCAAACAGGATATATCTAATTCTTTTTTTCACATTACAACCTTTTGAAGTACTTGAAGATGGCTATCATGTTCCCCTGATCTACTAGAAGCATATTGTCTATTGGGGAAAATTTTTTTTAAAATGACAACTTAGTCATATGAAAGTAAGGGCTGCATCACTAAGAGATCATCTAACCCAGCAGTTCTTCAAGTGTGGTCCAAGAACATGGCCAACAAAGGCAAAATTGTTTTCATAATAATACTATGGAGTTATTTGTTTATTGTAATTCTCCCTTTTCCAACTACATGTCTGTGTGAGGCTTGGTTTTCTTTATATATTTCATCCAAAACAACAAATTAAAACAGATTGAATACAGAAGCAGATAGAATCCATCTGTCTTTTATTAAGTCAGATATTAAAAGTGATTTGCAAAAATACATAAGACAATGCCACTCTTCTCACTTAATTTTTTTTTGTTTTGGAAAATATTTATTTTTCTTTAAAAGTATGTTACTTGTGTTAACATGTGATGGGTTTGTTATTGTTATTTGAAATGTTTAAAATTTTATTCATTTTAATTTTGAACACGGTAAATCCTGATATAATCCACAGAAACAAAAGCTCCCAGGGAAGGAGTTCTTAATAATTTTTAGGAGTGTAAAGAGGCCCTGAGACCAAAGAGTTTGAGAACTGCTATTCCAGCCCATTCTTCTGCAGGCCTTTCCTGAAATCAGCTGAGGTGACTATAAAGAGAGGATATACTAGGACCCTGACTTTTTGATATGCCTTGGTCTACCCCTTCTGAAGGCTGGCAGCTGAAGCAAAGCAGGAAGTTACTAGAACACACAAGTAAAAATCTTTTCTTGTTAAGGACCTCCAGAAGGTTCCACATCCCCTTTGTGTAACCCATTTCAGAGTCTAACAACTCTCATCAGCATGAACATTTCCTCAGAGCTGGCTTAATTCTCTCATGCCATTGTTCCTTTTTCAATGAGCAGGACTTTTTTCCCTAACAAAGTTAATTCAAGGCATGGCCCAATCTTCATACTTTGGATCTCCTTCAAGTGCCTAACACTGTTATGAACATAGTAATCACTCAAAATATTTGTTGTTTCAAGGGAGAAATACTTTGGCTCATTATATTATGTAAAAACACTGGTAATTAGAAACTACTGTCTTTAAAATTAAAAAATAGAATGTAGTACCCCTACTGGGAATAATAGTTGACATTTTATTATCTACATGTTTACATTATATAGATTGGAATAGTGGACTGAATGTTGGGTTTAGAGTTTGGAAAGACTTGGGTTCAAATCCTGACTCTGACAGACATTAGCAGTGTGACTCTGGGCACGTTTTAACCTCTGAGCTTCAGTTTCTCCATATGTAAAATAATAATAATATTTGTGGTAACTACCTCCAAGTGATGTTGCAAAGTTCAAATAATGCCATGGATGTAGGAGGCACTATAGGACCGTTCCATCAGGGGACCTGAATTCAAAGTTCTCTGACACGGTGTGACCTTGAGCAAGTCACTTGATTTCTCTGGGCCCCAGTTTTCTCATCTGTAAAGCCAAGGGGCTGAACTAGATGATCACTGGGGTCTTTTCCAATTCCACATTTGTAATCCTATGTCAAGTGCATCGCCAATTTTGAGGTATTATATAAATGTTGGTTATTACATAACATGGGCAGAGTGTTGAGCTTGGAGTCTGGAAGACCTGAATTTGAATCCTACTTCAGACACAAATAGAATGACCCTAGGTATGTCAGTTAGCCTCTCTAAGCTGGTTTTCTCCACTATAAAATGAGGGGGTTGGACTCAAAGGCCTCTAAAAATCACTTCTGGTTCTTAATCTGGGATCCTAAGGAAATGATTGTTGATTGCTAAAAGTTTGCAAAACACTCTCTATACATTAATTCATTTTCATTCTTCTAGTCATGGGAGGTAGGCGTTGAAGTTAGCATTCCCATTTTGCAGATGAGGGAATTGAAGTTCAAAGAGGTGAAAGTTATTAGCCCAGAGGTTAAATGATTTGCACAGGGTCACATGGCCAGTAAATGCCTGAGGCAGAATTGGAATCCAGGTCCTCCTAACTCCAAATAGAGCTCTTTCCTTTAGAAAGGACTGAACAATTCATAAAGTTCATGTCAGATCTGTGAGGAACCTTAGGTTTTACAGTTGACAAAACCAGGACAAGGAATTAAAACCCCTTGGTCAATTTCTTGTGTCCACTAGGTTCAGAGGATGCTCTAGATCCTGTCTCTTCACTCCCAGTCTGTGTTTTTTTTCTTTGCCACACTTATGCTCCTAGGGCACTATACTTTGTAAGAACACTTCCATTATCTCATTTTATTTTCACAATACCCCAGGGGGGCAAGGCAGGCATTATTACTCCATTTTACAGGGGAGGAAACTAAGGCTTTAAGGGACTAAGTGCCAGCTAATTATTATTGGTGGGTCTAGCCTTCCAATTCTTACAGCACTAACCCCAGTTAATTCAATTCAACTGAAAGTTTATTAAGTGGAAACCAACACTAAAGAGCTCTGTGTTCCTGAAGAATTTACATTTCCTCTCTAAGCCTTAGATGCAAGTGTAACACTCAGGCCACCAGAGATAATTTCAGCGGTCTGATAGGATTGGAATTTAAGAATGACTCCTGAAGGACCAAGCTGGTTTTGAGTCACTTGGCCTCCTGGTCCTTCTAGTAACTATGAACTTCTTCACAAAGTTGTCGTGAGGAAAGCACTATATGTATCTCAAATGTAAGTGATGGTGATAATCGATTATTTTGATGATGAGTGAGGTGCTGTTCTTGGTGCTGGAGAAAGATAAAAATATCAGGACAGGCTCCCTGCCCTCCATGAGTTTGTATGAGAATCAGTCGGGTCTAGTCCAAAGGCCCCTACAGGTCTACCTTAATTCTCCTACGTGCAGAGATTAAATTGGCATTTCTTTAAAACCTAAGCAGTTCCTTTCTCTGATTAAGCCTTCCTGAAAGTGGGTCAGAAACTACTGGGTTCCTGTAGAAAATCCCCGCCATTTCTTGTTCAGGACGCAATATCCTCTGTCCATCCCCCTCCTCTTTTTTGGGGGGTGGGGTGGGGGTCTTTTAACCTAGCTGAGCTTTGGCAAATTCCTTAACCTTTCTGGACCTCAGTTTCCTCCTCTGGAAAACGAAAGAGCTGGATGAGATGCCCTCTCAGGCTCCTTCCCGATCTGAACCTAGTGTAGCCATAGGACCCACATTCGTAGGATGGGGGCGGGGAAGAGAGTGGGCAGACATCCACCCACCATCGGGTGCCCCAGCAGGAGAGCACCCACCTCCACGCTCATCCTGGGGGGTGGGGATGCACTCCCGTGCACGCACCCATGCACACTCCCCCCACCCCCCCTTTCCCCCGGGGAACGCACAGCCGGGCACTCGCTGGGAGCACACGCACCCCCATACACTGGGCGGCGCGGAGCGGGTGGGGGATGGGGGCAGAGACGCTAGATCCGGGCTGATTTGGGCCTCCTCCGTTTCCCAGCCTTGGGAATGGGGCGGGGGGGGGGAGGAGGGAGACCCGCCTCCCAGGCGCTGACATTGGGCTGGGCGCCCGCCCAGGATCCCCTCGCCTCCCGCCTGCCGCTAGCCCCCAGGCCGCGCCTCCGTCCTCAGCGCCGGCGGCAGGAAGTCCCGCCTCCCCGCGGCCCGCGAGGCCCTGTGACACACGCGTCGCCCAATGAGAAGAGCGCCGTGGCGGAGAGGGGCCAATGGGCGGTCGAAGCGGAGGGGGCGGTCCCGGGCTGCGCTGGGCCGGAGCGGGGTTGCGCGCGCTGAGGAGGAGCCGCCGCCGCTGCCGCCGTCGCTGCCGCCGCCGCTACCGAGGCCGAGCGGAGCTGTTACTGTCCTACCTGCCCCCGCCCCCAGCCTCCGGAGGAGTCCCGGGCCCGCCCGCCGGCGCACAGGTGAGGCCGCGGCCTGGGCCGAAGCCGGGCCGGGGCCGGGGCTAGGCCGCGGGGGAAGCCTGGGGCTCGCTTGAGCCGCGCCGCCGCTCTGACGTGGGGGGCCTGCGGGGCTCGCGCCGCACGGCAGGCTCGGCGCTAGCTGAGGGCCGCTCCGGAGCCCGAGCAACTGGGGGCGGTTCCCGGGGAAGTTGGCCGCGGGGAAGGCGGGGGCCGGGATGCTGCGAGCGAGGGCGGAAGGAAGGAAGGAAGGAGGGAGGGGAGGAAGGAAGGAAGAGGGGCGGCCCCGGGGGAGGGGACGGAGGGGGGGTGGGGGGTGGCCGGCCGGCAATGGTCAGCCCTCTGGGCGCTGCCTTCCCAGGCCAGCACCGCAGGCAAAGGGCCCCGAGCCTTGGATTGGATTTCTGGCATCTTGGATGCCAGAGACCTTTGAGAGGGAAAACTGAGGCCCAGAAAGGGGCCAATGGAAGGATGGAAATGGGTTCCCCCAGCCGAGGCAGGCTCCTTTTTCCCCCAGCGGGGGTTAGAATTCACCCAGTCTCAGGACTGGAAAGGACTTAGAGGTCATCTAATCCAGCCTCGGCCAACAGAACAGAAAGCTGCCTCCTAGTGCACCATCCCTTTCCTTCCTGGGGATGTGAAAACTCACAGTCCCCCTCCTGTTCGCAGGCTCCCGTCAGCAGTCAGACATGCACGATTGGGGTTGGTGAGGTAGGATGGAAGAGCGTCCCTTATAGGATCGTAATAAGCGCAAAGCCCATTTGAGGGTGGAAAAGCATCTTCCTTCCTTCGCAGCAGCCCTGTGAGATGGGGACTGAAAAAGAATAAGGATAACAGTTACAGTGCCTGGTAATGGGAAGCTCCTAATAAATGCTTGTTGCCTGCCTGTTAATAATGATGATGATAAAAATGATGACAGCTAGGGTTTTTATAGTGCTTTCAGGTTTGCTTTCTCTCTCTCTCTCTTTTTTTTTTTTTTTGATCCTCACAACAACCCTGGGAGGTAGATGCTATTATGATCTTTATTTTACAGATGAGGAAAGTGAGGCAGACAGAGATTTACCTAGAGTCACACAGCTCCTCTAGTAAGTGTGTCAGGCAGGATTTAAACTCAAGTCTTTCTGAATCCAGGTCCAATGCTCAATCCACTGAGCCACTTGCAGCCTCTGTTACCTTTTGTACTTGTATCCCCAGAGCCTGGCACATGGTAGACATTTAATAAATACTTGTTGATTGATAGGACATATTTTGCCAGTGTTACCTCATTTGATTTTCATAGCAACCCCCAGAGGAGTAGGTACTATAATTATTGTCCACATTTTATAAAGAAGAAAACCAAGGCTCATTGAGGGCTAACAATTTACCCATATTTGATTACATACCTACTAAGTGTCAGAGGCAGAATTGGAACCCAGGCGTTTGGTGACTCCTAGTCCAGTTCTCTTCATACTATGTCATGCTACTTCACATTTCCCCCCATTTACAATAATTTCTACAATAAAATTACAGTATATATTATACTGGAATTGAGACAGATGAAAAGATTTGGCCAGTAGCAGAGCCTTGATCCTATCCAATTCTACAGCAGTTCGAGGCAGCATGGCATAGTGGGTAACGTGCTGGATATGGAATCATGAAGATCTGGGTTCAGATTCTGTCTCTGATATTTGTTACTTGTGTCATTCTGACCAAGTCATGTAACTGCTCTAGGCCTCAGTTTTGTCATCTGTAAAATGAGAAGGTTGGCTTAGATGAATTCTAAAGTCCTTTCCAGCTCTAAATCTGTATTCCTGTGCCTTGAACCCAGATGTGCATTTCACTCTGCCGTGGTAAGATTTAGGGGTAGAAGGGACCTCTTGATTTTACAAAGGAAGAAACTGAGACCTCAAGCTAACAATTCAAACACAGATTTCCTGTATGCAGATCGAGGGTCTTTCCTAGTAAATACCATACTGCCTTTTGACCTTTTTATCCTTTTTTTTTAATTGAGAAAATAGAAATGAACCCTGAGGGGAAATAACAATGTATATTTCTTTGTACTTGTCCTACACAGGTCAAAGGGCATAAAATTCCTTGTTAGTGGCATTTTACCAGTTCTTTTGAAGAACTGTAAGAGAATGTTGGCAAATTTGGGAACATGTTATAAAATCTGTGCGTCTGTTTCTCTGGCTCATCACCAGAAGGTTGGCCACAGGGTATTGAATTTTTTTTCAGCCATAGAAACCTATGAAGACCATGTCCTATGGTGTAGAGGAGTAGTGAATTGTCTTGGGCAATCTAAAGTAAATCAGAGATACATGAAGTAGTATATATGTAGAGATGTACACATTTTAGTTCTGTTTTACAAACATGTATGCATACATTCTGCCACGTATATGAATGCTTATGAAATGCTGCTTAAAAAAAACAGCTCTACTGTTAGACCATTAATCAGATATTTATTGGGTACCGATTCTGTGCAGATAATGTGCTAAATTCTTGAAGGAAATTCACTGCTGGGACTGATGTACAAGCTGGGGAGATAGGACATGCTCATCCCAGTATCAGCACTTAACACGGTGCCTTGCACATAGGTGCTTGATAAATACATTTAATTAAATTGAATTGGTGATAGTGTGCAGGTTGAGTTGGCTAACAAAGGTCAGACACTGAACTCGGGCAGTGGCAAACAATAAAAAGGAAGAGGCAGATCTAAGAAGAGACATTTCAAGAGAAAAACTGACAAGACTTTGTGTCTGAATATTTTTGGAGTAGAGAGGCTGGACTTGTGAGTTTATTGGTGTGGAAACCCCCCACCACTAATGCTGATAACCAGATTTTCTGTAACATAATCTTAGTGTCTGGGCTACTGATAGGTTGTGACTTACCCATGGTCCTACATTTCATATATGTCAAATGCAGGACTTTAATTCAGTTCTTGATTCCCAGGCTGATCCTCTATCCTGCCATTAAGCTATACTGCCTGTCTGTCTGTCTCTCTCTCTCCCTCTCCCCCTCCCCCCCCCTCTGTCTCTGACAGTTAAATGCTTATTGAGTTGAATTGGATATGCATAGCAAGGGACAAGGAGGAGTCAAAGGTAGATCTGGAGTTTCAATCTGGGTGTTGAGGCAAAATGGTATTGGTTGGCTTGGAGGCAGGTGGGAAGGGAATAGGAATTTAATTTTAGGCATATTGAATTTGAGATGATAGCCAGGCATCCACTTGGAAACGTTAGCAAAGGATTATGACAATACATTCAGTTCCCTGCAATGCAGAAGGAGGGAAAGTGGACCAACATTTCCCTCACATGCTGTTTTGTGGGGGAAGCCTGTGGCTACCCTCTTTTTGCCACTAGGTGTCATGTATGCATTAGTAAATGTATTTAAAACCCTTAGTGCCATGTGTGGAGAGCAGATAAATCAGAGAATGAGAGATGTAAGGAGGGGAGAAGTTCCAGTGGTGTTTTAAGCAGTATAAAATATTGAGATTGGCAAAATACTGATGATTAAAAAGCAGACACTATTGCTATTTTTTGCTGTTAGCACCACTCCTTGTATTTGTATATTGTCTCACAATTTGTAAAGTGCTTTCACATACGTTATTGCGTTAGATCCTCATAGCAACACTATGAGGTAGGCAGTCTGTTATCCATGTTTGCAGATGAGGAAACTGAGTGACAATGTGACTTGCTCAAGATAATAGGGATAGTAAATGGGGAGCTGGTACCAGACCCCAAGTTTTCTGACTCCTGATCAAGTGCTTTTCCTCCTCTTCCGTGTGGCCTTTCTATTCTTGTTATTATTTCTACCCTGTGTACCTATGCAGTTTTCATCTGCTTTGCCTCCTAATGCTTCCACTGTAAATATTTTGGAAGAGAGAGGAAGAGGAGAGGAGAAGGAGAGATTCATCATATGAGAGTCGAGGTTTTAGGACTTCATTACTAATCAAGAAAATCAGACCAGCAAATATTTAATGCGTGTTTGCTATTTAATTCAACAAATATTTATTGAAGCCCTACTGTGTGAAAGGCAGTGTCCTAGATGCTGGTGGAAGTAGTGAAGGAAGAAAAATAAGAGTCAGCATGCTATAGTTGAAAGAGCTCTGGATTTGAAACCAGAGGACCTGGGTTCAAATCCCCAGCTTCTGTCACTGACTGACTCACTGTGTGACCTTGATCAAATTACTTCACCACTCTGGGCCTCATAAAACAAAGAGACTGAACTAGACATCCTTTTCGGTTCTCTCTGGCTCTAAATCTGATGCCCTGTTTTTGTTCTCAAGGCATCTGTTTGGGGAAATCAGACCTGCAAGTAAGTTAAATGACAGTCTAGGATGTAAATAACAGTTTGAGCTTCTTAACTTTGAGCTGCATGAGGGCAGTCTGGATCTTATCTAATTTTTAAAAATCTCTTCCAGTGCCTACCATAGTTCTTTACATATAATAGATATTTAATAAATGTTTAGTGTTATTGACTTGAACAAGCATTACTGTGCATGATTAATTGTTGGTGGATTGTACAGAAATTGTTGTACCTGTTCAAAGGAGGATTAGGGAAGGCATTCTGGAGAAAATGGAATTTGAACCAACTCTGGTAGGATGAATAAGATTTGGATGGAAGTGAGAAGGCACTTCAGTCAATGAAACAGTGTGAGTGAAAGCGTGGAAGTGGGATGCTTGGGGAGGAGGAATGTAGGATTGAAATGAATATAGGATTATAGGATTTGGAGCTGAAAGAGACCTTTAGAAATTAGTCCCTCTCGTTATACAGATGAGGAAATTAAGGCCTGGAAAGGTAAAGTGACTTTCCTAGTAAGGTCACTGGTGGTAAGTAGAATTTGGATTTCAACCCAAACCCTATGACTTCAAACCTGTCCTTTGCACTCTACCAGAATGCCTCTGGGAGTATTTAGAAATAAGACTGAAAAGGTAGATAGGGCTAGATTGTAGACAGAGTGCCGGACCTGGAGTCAGGAAGACTTGGGTTCAAATCTTACAGGTACTTACCAGCTGTGTGACCCTGGGTAAATTACCTAATTGCTGTGATCCTTAATTTCTTAATTTCACAGGGTTGTTGTGAGGATCAAATGAAACATTCCTTGTAAAGTACTTTTTCAGACCTGTAAAGTGCTGTACAAAGATAGCAATTATCATTATTATTATGAGGACTGAGGATTTGAACTTCATCCTTTGGATAAATGAATGAAAGTTCCATTACAACTTCATGCAAGCTAGTGAGACTCTCAAATCAGTGCTTTAGATAGAGTGACATTATTACCATGTGTAGTATGGTTTGGAGATCTCACAAACAAGGAAATCTATTTGGTTTTAACAGTAGTACGATCATGAAGTGGTAAGGGCCTGAGCAGGGGGCTGGCAATGGCAAGGCAGAATAAGGACTGATATAACAAGTTCTATTTTACATGAGTTGAGTCTGTGATAGTGACAGGATGTCCAGCAGACAATTGGAGATTTGTAGCTGGAGTTCAAGAGAGAACAAGCTGGGGACTGGAAATACTGATTTGGAGAGCACCGCTATAGAAGTTGATGCCACATTAGAGGGTGAATTCTCAAGAGAGTGCAGAGAGGGGTAGGAGCATGGGCATGATTTGAGGAATGCCCACCTTTAAGGGGTGGGAGGAGGAAAAGGAACCAGTGCATAAATACTCAGAAAAGTAGGAAGAAAATGAATATAATGTAATATCAAGGGAGACAAGGGGAGAAGTTTAAAGAATGAGACAGTGGTCAGTGGTATGTTGCAGAGGGGAGAGGTCAAGGAGATTTTGGATGAAGAAGAGGCTATTTGAAAAGACAGTTAGGAAGTTAGTGATGGCCATGAAGGGAATTTATAGAACTTGCAAGAGGTGGGCATCTCTTTAAGGAAAAGAGTATGAAATGAGGAATTTAAGTCAGTGGTGGTGAAACTTGAGAAGTTAGCAAAAGAAAGGAGTTAGGATAGTAGCTCGAGGAGACAGAGGGAAAAGTGAAAGGTAAAAAGTAAAAAACATAAAAATATTTTAAGTAGTCACAATCTGGGTATTAGATGTTGGGTAATCCACTGTTATCCAACACTATACATATCTGGGACAGACAGTTGTAAATGGACGAGATGGACCCAGAATTAAACAGTAGGAAGAAATTGGACTGAATTGCCTTCAGAAAATTGTAAAACCCCTTTAATGACTCCCAGGTTTCTCCTAGAGAAACAAAGGCCTGTCTGTTAAATATCTTTATTTTACCAGTGTTTTTGTATGGCATAGGCCATGGAGTATGATTTCTTAAGAATTTAAAATGACTCTGACACAGAGGGCTTTGGAAAGGTGTGTGGTGAGTGTGAGCAGGCTGCAGGATATAAACAATGACGGGCTTTGAAGAACAGGAATAAAAAATGTCATTGAGGAAATACATAATTGGAAAAGAAGATGCATTGGACATGTGGCAGTGGTGAATCATGACAGGTGGACAGCTGCAGTGCTCTACTTAGATCCTTGCTATGTCAGGAGAAATTGAGGAAAGTTGGATTCTCCCATGGCAAATTTATAGGAAGTTATTGACAAGAATTGAGTAGGTTGGATTAATTGTAATCTGTAGCACTGAAATGAACTTAGTAAGATAGAGGATTTATAGGCAAAGGGGAAGGTGCTTGCTAATAATTGACATTTATAAAGTGAGTTATGGTTTGCAAAATGCTTTATAAACATCACATTTTATCCTCACAATATCCCTGAGAGAGGTAGGCTATTATTATTTTATTTTACAGATGAAATCGAAGCAGACAGAAGTTAATTAACTTGCCCAAGGTTACACCACTAGTAAGTGTCTGAGTCTGAGTTTGACCTCAGGTCTTCCTGACTCTACTGTACCACCTAGCTGCCAATAGAGAGGGAGGATTCTTCCATAATTCTTCCATAATTTCTAAAGTAATCATAGACAAAGTTAATATTAGCTTCTTTTCTTTCCTAAGGCAGTTCTTCTAAGCATAGAATGACAGATTTCATATTCTTGAATACCTTTGGTCTAGGCTAGCAGAGGCAGAGTAGGTCCCTTCTGTTTTTTTAATGTATCATACATTCTTTTCTGTTCCTTCTAAAGCACAGCTTATGTGCCACTTTGTATATTAGATCTTTTTTTGATCTCTCCATTAGAATGTAAACTCTTTGAGGGCAAGAACTGTTTCACTTTTTGTTTTTGTATCCTTAGTGCCTGACAGTGCTTTGCACACGATAGATGCTTATTAAATAATTGCTGAGTTGAGAATACATTTCTCTACATCTAGAATGGGTATAAGCTGGTATGTTTTTCTTATGTACATTCAGGTTTCTCTATTTTTGAAAAGAAAGCTTCAGCACCAGGACAGCACCATTTAGTGGGGCTAGAGAGAGGTGAGAACCAGGATGGGGTTTTCTTATTAAAAAGCCTTTCATAAATGAAAGGGAGTTGCCCACTGGCTCAGAAAACACAATGGACATTTTGCTTAAGTTCTGCTTTTGAGTCTTTTCAGAGGATCCTTAAGACTTTTTGGTAGAGCTTCAGTAGCCCTAGTTTGGGTCTTTAAATCAGCATGCATTTATTTATTGCCTCTATCCTAGGCAAGATGAATACAAGATAATGAGTATTCAAACACTGCTCTCGAGGAGTTTATAACCTAATGATTCTAATACAATCCAATTCACCAAACATTTATTAAGTACTCGATATTTTTTTTCCTAGGTACTGGAAATCAGAGGTAAAATAAAAATGAAATTAACTGCATTCATGGAGCTTACATTCAGATGAATTCTGACCTAAGTTTGGAAACCAATTCTATGTGAGAATTGAAAAATGTAACTCCTTAGCTTTTTAGCTGTCTTATAAACCCAAAGCAGATGGGTTAAACCCTCATTCACATTTTTGTGCTCATTATCCTTTTTGTTTTAATTTATCCAACATTGTATACGTTGTGAAAAAGAACCCACTAACCTTTCCCACTTTTTCCCAAACTCTCCTCAGCATCTCATTGAGCCATTCTTTCACCATTCAAATGCTCTTACTATTACTTTATCCTTAAAAGCTTTGTCAAAGTCTGTCTTTTTGTATCCCCACTTGTCAAAAAATGTTTTTAAGTACCTGCTATTTTAAAGACACTCTGCCAGGTATTTGGGGGAAATAAAGACAAAAATGAAATAGTCCCTTGCTTTCAAGGGACTTTGTTTTAATAGGGAGACGCAGCAAGTAGCAGTGCAAGGTAATTTTAGGAGAAAGAGAACATTTACAGCTGGGAGGGGGATGGGGGATCAGAAATGAACAGGTTTCCCTCAGTAAGTAGTGTACGAGCCCAGCGTGGAAAGAAGCCAGAGATTCTAAGAGGTAAAGGTGAGGAGGGAGTACATTTCAGTCTTGGCTGGGGGTGGGGGCAGGCAGGGTTGGGGAGGAGAAGTGCTATGTATGCAAAAACATAAAGACAGGAAAGAGAATGTGAAATTTGAGAAACAAGTGGTAGGTCACTTTGGCTAGGTTATTTGAAGGGAAAGAATATAAAATAAATCTAGAAAGGTAGAAAGGAACTGGTAAAGGTGGGGGTTAAATTCCAGGCTCTGGAGTTTATCCTAGAGGCAAAGGGAACCATTGTGCACACTCACCACACACCTTTCCAAAGCCCTCTGTGTCAGAGTCATTTTAAATTCTTAAGAAATCATGCTCCATGGCCTATGCCATACAAAAGTTGAGTGTCATGTTTAGTTCTGTTCTTTTGAATATGAATTTGGCAGTTGTAGGGAGGATTGATTGAAGAGGAGAGAGTTTGGAAGTAGGGAGACTAATTAGATGGCTGTTGTAATAATCTTGATGGATGTGAGAGATGTTGTATAGGTAGATTCAATATGGCTTGACAATTGATTTGGATATGAGAGATGAGAAAAGGGGAAGAGTCTAGGGGGAGACCAAAGTTGTGAACCCAGTTGGATTGTTAGAAGAATGATAATGTTCTCAGTAGAAAGAGGTGAGTTTGAAAAGGGATACATTTTGGGGAAAAGATGATAAAAGCTGTCTTGCATTTGTTGAGTTTGAGATACTAATGGGACATCTAGGTGGAAATGTCTAGCAGGCAGTTGGTAAGGTGGAACTGTAGTTCAGGGGAGAAATTAGGGCCTGCTGTATAATTATGGGAGTCATCTGTATAGAAATAATTGAATTCATGAAACTGCCAAAATCACTGAGAGAAAAGGGCCTATAAAAGAGCCGTGGAAGATACCCACATTTAACTACTAGGAGATGGATGATAGGTAGATAATTTGTATTAAATGTTTAATATATGCACAAGGAATAGTGATTCCAGCCAGCAACTCTTTAATCAGGAGAGCAGGCCCCAGGGCTGAGTCCTCTTGAGGTGGGCAGTGCAGCTGTGGAGATGATGATCATGGGATTTAAAATTTTTCTTTAAACATTTTTTCAATTAAAAATCTTATTTTCTGTTTCACCCCTTCACCTCTCCCTTTAGAAAAAGAAAAACAAAGCTTTTGTAACAAATATTCATAGTCAAGCAAAATAAATTTCCTATATTGGCCATGTCCAAAATAAAATATGTCTCAGTCTACATCCTGAGTTCATCACCTGTCTGTCAGGTAAGCAGTAGAATGCTTCATCATGTTCTCTAGAATCATGGTTGGTCATTGAGTTGATGATCATAGTATTTAGAGCTCAGAGAGACCTTAGAAATTAACTAGTTCAACTTCTTTATTTTATAAATGAGGAAACTAAAGCCCAAAGAGGTTCGTTAAATGTTTTGCCCAAAGCTATACGAGTGGTAAGTAGCAGAGTTGGAATTTGAAACCAGGCCCTCTGACCCCAGATCTAGCATTTTTTCCCCCTACTGTACCACTGTACCTTGTTTGAGTTAACAAAGGGGGCTAAGAAGGAGCTGTCGTGCAGGTAGAGGAGAACCAAGAGAGACCAGTGTTATGAAAGCCAAGGGAGGAACCGAGTATCCAGGAGGGGAGGAGATGGTCAGAAGTGTCAAAAACCATAGAGAGGTTTGGTAAAATGGGAACTGAGTAAGACCATTGGATTTAGCATTGAAGAGATCACTGTGAATCTTTGAGAAAGTAGTTTCAGCCAGATTACTAGGGGACTGAAAAATGAGCTGGGAGGTAAGGAAATGGAGGAGCTGATTTCCTAAGAGTTTGACAGCGGTTGGGAGGAGAGGTATAGGATGATAGCTTGAGAGCATGGCAAAGACAGTTGAAGGTTCATTAAGGTTAGGGAGCCTTAGGGTTGTTTGTAGGAAACTAGGAAGAGCCAGTGGCAGGTAGAGAGTGCAGTGTGAATTGAATGCTCAACCTGGAGTCTGGAAGACCTGAGTTCAAATGTGACCTCACACTAACTGTGGGACCTTGGGCAAATCATTTAACCTCTAACTCACTTTCTTCAATTGTTAGATGGGGATAATAATAGCACCTACCTCTCAGGGTTGTTATGAGGATCAAATGAATTATTTGTATAACACTTAGCACAGTGCCTGGCATGTAGTCGGTGCTTAATAAATGCTTGTTCCCTTTCCCTTTTACCCCCCCCATCAATGGATAAAGAGATTGAAGATGAAAGACAATGAAGGCATAATTGAGAGAACAAGATCGAAGAAGAAAAAGGGGATGGGATCAAGGGCACAAGTAGAGAGGTTGATCTTGACAGGAAGGACCACCTCTTCCCCAGAGTTTGAAGCAAAGCAGGTGAGAATGGGGGATGGTATAGAGGGATTTCAAGGTGTGGAAAAGGGGAGACAGCTCACAATGGCTGGCTTTTTGTTTCCTCTGTGAAGTAATAATAGCTAGCATTTGTATAGTGCTTTATGGTTTACAAAGTGCTTCACAAATATTATCTCGTTTTATCCTCAAAAAACCTGCCTGGGAGATAGATGCTATTATTATCCCCATTTTACAGATGAGGAGAGTCAGACAGAGGCTAAGTGATTTGCCCAGGGTCACATAGCTAGTAAGTGTATGAGGCCAGATTTGAACACAGGTCTTCCTGACTCTGGGTCCAGTGTTCTATCCACAGTATCACCTATCTGCTTAGTAGGAGTAAAGTAGGAGATGAGGTCATAGTATCATAGATCCTCTGCTGAGAGTGAAAGGATAGGGAATACTGTATAGGAAAGAAGAGTTTAGAATAGCTATTGTGGGGAATGGAGTCAATAAGGGAAGAAGAAAAGGATTGCCATGTAGCAGTGAGAACCCATTTAAGATGAAATCCCATCGATTTGCAGTGAACCTAGTCTGGATGATTGTGTGACTTTGTCTAGCAGATTTCAGCAGCACTGGAATGTCGTAGTAGAGAAGCTAGATGGTGGGGGTAGTTTACTTTTAGGGTTTGGTTTCCTTATCTTTATTTCTCTAGTTGATCCAGGTCTATGACTATGCCACTTTGACTGAAACACTTTCCCAGATCTTCGTGTTTCCCTAATTGTGCTTATATACTTACTCTAACTCCTATTGCATAACTTTCTCTCCATTCAGTTAACACTTTACTAACATAAGTTAACACTTAGGTGTTCAGTGTGTGCAGTGTACTGTGTTTAGCACTGGGGAAGATAGTGTCTGGATGATACATGGTCCTTATCCTTATGGTGCTCCTAATCTAGTCAGGAGATAAAATGCAAAAACAGATAGCCATAATGGATATTACATGATAAGTACATTGAAAAACAAAGTGCTGTGTGAGGTCTAATAGTGAGTCCGATAGTGAATATAGTAACTAACTAAGGGGATCAGGAAAGGCTTCATGGAAGGGGTAGCATTTCAATTAGTTTTTAAGTTTGGGTAGGAATTTAATATTCAAAAGGCAGTAGAGAAGATATTCCAGGCATGAGAAATAACATTGAATAAAGGCTTGGAGGTTGGAGAGCTGTACAAGACATACATATCTGGGGGGTCAGAGAATAGTTAGAACAGAGATTCTTAATCTTTTGATGTATATCATTGGATTTCTTTGGCAGTCTCGTGAAGCCTATGGACCCTAAGAATAATATTTTTAAATGCATAAAATAAAATACACAGGATTACAATGGAACCAATTATTAAAATGTTATTAAAATATTAAACATATTTGTAGTTTAGGAGTATGTGTCTTATTAATATGTTAAAATAAGACAATACATTTAAAATATAGGCAATTTAAAGCTAAATTTTATTTTCTAAAGACATATCAGTCTGTGGAGGCTGTTGTTTAGGTTAAATAAGAACAATAAACTGGAGTGGTCTTTGACAGGGTTACATTTTCAGTTGTGATGCGATATCATATGAAAGTAGCTATGATTCCTATTGAAGACAAAGTCACAAGTACAGCTAATATTGTTATGGTTTATTACCCACTTTTATAATGGAAGGAAATGCTAAATTTTAATTAGAATTTAGTGAAAATGAAGATGTAAATTTTTTTTCCCATCCAAGTTCATGGACTCCCTAAAATCTGACCATGATTTTCCTGGGAGGTCTGTGGGTACCAAGTTAAGAACACCTGAGCTAGTAAGCATTAGTAGAGTGCCTCAGGAAAGAGAGATGAGGCTGAAAAAGCTGCCAAGCTGTAGAGGGTATTGAATGCTCTTAGTAACCTTTTTTTTTCTTCTTTTCTTTTCCTTCTTTTACAGTTTCTACATTCTAGATCAACCAATTAGTAAGCATTTATTAAATACTTATTGTATGCCAGGACTGCTAGGTGTTGGGGATACAAAGGCAAAAGTGAGAGTCCCTGTCCAATTACATTTATATTTCAATATAATTGGTTTCTTCCTTTGCAATCCTGTGTACTTTATTTTATGCATTTGAAAATATTCTTTTGAGAAGGAGCAGTAGGCTTCATCAGACTGACTGCCAAAGGAGTCCAGGACATAAAAAAGAAAAGAACTCCTGGTTTAGAAGGAGTAACGAAGGCATAGGAAAGGATTACAGCGAAACTGTCCATTATCTGTGTTGTTAAGAGAGCTATTATGGTGGCAAGGAAGCTCAAGATTCAAATCCAGAAGAAGAGAATGATTCCATCACAGATACGAACAAAGCCTCAGTGGAAAACACAGTTTAGACACAAACTCAACTAGAATGCCTGAAAGAGACAAAGCAGGATTTTTTTTTGAAAGAGTTAAAGTGTTCTTATAAGTAGAATTAGAGCACTTGAAGAAAAAATTGGAACAGAAATGACAGGTGTGGAAGAAAGACCTGCAAAGGAAATTAACAGCTTAGAACAAGGGGTACAAAACTTTGCCCAAGCAGTAAACTCCCTGAAAATTAGATGAATCAAATAGAAGCCAGTGAATCAGTGAGCCAACAAGAAATATTAAAACAAAGTCAAAAGCCAAAAAAAAAAAAATTAAATCTAAGTTATCTCATAGCGAAAACAACTGACCTGGAAAACAGATTGAGAAGAAAAAATTTAAGAATCAGTGGACCACATGATTTCCATGGCCAAAAAAAGACCTCATATTTCAAGAAGTCTTAAAAGAAAACTGCATGGATCTTTTAGAACCAGGGGTCAGAGTAGGAATAAAATCTAACTCTTGAAAAAAACTCTAAAGTGAAAATTCCCAGGGAGATCATCACCAAAATTCAGTGTTTCCAGGTAAAAGAAAAAATACTGTAAGCAGCCAGAAAGAAAGAATTCAGTCACTAAGGCATCAGATCGAGGATTATGCATGATTTAGCTGTATAAAGGAGCAGAGAGATTGAAATTTCCTATCCCAGAAGGCAAAGGATATGTATGGGCTTACAGCTAAGAATAACTTACCCAGCAAAACTGAGGAAGGGGGAAGAAATGGACTTGTAATGAAATAGAGGATTTTCAAGCATTCTTCAAAGACCAGAGCTATGCAGAAACTATGAAGTTCGATCACAGCAGGGAAGAGAAACATTAAAAGTTAAACATGAATAAACTAAACAAAGATAAACTGCTTATGTTTAAATATGATGAAATGTGTTTCTTCTGAACCCTAACATCAGAGGTCATAGAGGAAGTCCAATTGGACAAGACCTGGTGGTGGTTCTGTTATGTCTTGATGAACTTAAGAGAATAATGGAAAAAGGGGAACCAAATACATGATGATGGGGGAGGGGAGGGAGGAAGCAAAGACATCATCAGGGTGTACATGTAGACATCTATACAAATTATGAGGAGTGGTTGGGGTTGGTGCTGACACTTGAATGTCACTCTGATCTGAACTGGTCAGAAGAAGGAAGAATACACACACACACACACACACACACACACACACGAGTACAGAAATATATTTCACTTAGCAGAGAAATAGGGAAAAGGAAGAAGGGGGAGAAGGAGTTTAGAGAGAGGGTAAGTTAAGGATTAGTCTTACGGAAAATAAACTAAGGATATGCAAAAAAAATTTTAGCTCTTTTTGAAGTGGCAAAGAATGGGTATATGAGGGGATGCTCACATATTGGGGAATAGGGAATATGTTATGGCATATAAATGTGATTGAGTATTATTGTGCTGAACTCTTTATCAGCGTAATGATCAACCAGGATTCCAGAGGATTGTTGAGGAAACATGCTACCCGCCTTCTGATAAGAAAGGTGAAGGACTTAGTGCAGAAGGAGAAATTCTTTTTGGACATAGCCAATGTAGAAATTTGTTCTGATTGGCTATACATGTTTATGATGGGTTTTGTTTTCCCTGTGTTTTCAGTGGGGATGGGAGAGTGAGCAGGTAGATTTTGGTTAATTAAAACAAATAAAATGTTTTTTGAAAAGAGATAATTGGTAACTTTGGAGAGATCATTTTCATTTGAATACTGATGTTAGAAACCATATTGAAAAGAGCTAAGAAGAGAATGAGAGGAAGAACACGGAGGCACCAATTGTAGACAACTTTCTTCAGGAATTTAGCTACAAAAAGGAGGAGGCAGCTGATGATTCCTCCCTTTACTTAGGGCTCACCATATTAATGTTGAACTTGACCCTGCATTCTTGAAGAAGGCTTTGCTATTGCAAAAAGAGCTCTGATTGGTGCTACCAAGCCAGAAGGGCTTTGAATATGGAGTGGTGTCTGCTCTTGTGCCTACTAAGTGTGAAGGGGCTCATCACTAGAGGATTGGCTACAGGGTGATAAATTTTTTGACCATAGCAATTCATAAAACTGTCTACCAAGCTTGAGGGGTCAAGGTAGGGGGTGGGGGTGTAACAGGGAAGGGGATCGTGATCTATATCAGTTGGGAGAGTACTTACTGAAATCATTTCTGCTTTAAGTAAGTACACATGACCATGTCAGGTTGTTCATGTCTTAAGGCTATTAATGAAGAATAGGTTGAATTAAAAATGTTTCCTTATACTTATATACGGCTCTTAAAAGTTCAGCTAGTCTAGGAATTTAGTCAGTTAGTCAACAAACATTTATTAAGCTGTTTCTATGGATAAGGTACTGTGCCTTACATACAGGCAAAAATGTGGTCCTTACCCCGAAGGAATTCATATTCTAATGAGGGAGACAACATGCAAGCAACTATGTACATACAAACTGTATACAGTGTAAATAAGAGGTGATCTCAGAGAGAAGGCACTTAGTAACAGCTGAGAGGACTAGGAAAGGCCAGTTGCAGAAGGTGGGATTTGAGCTGAGTCTTGAAGGAAGCCAGAGAAGCAAGGAGGCAGAGGTGAGGAGTGAGTGCATTCTAGGCTTGAAGGATGTCTATTAAAAGGCATAGAGTCAGGAAATGGAGTGTTGTATCTAAGGAACCCTAAGAAGGCATATGTTGCTAGATTGTAAAGCATGTAGATGAGAATAAAATGTAAGAAGACTAGAAATATAGGAAGGGGCCAGGTTGTGATGGCCTTTAATAGCCAAGCAGGATTTTATATTTGATTCTGGAGGTTATAATAGGGAGCCACTAGAGTTTATTGAATTGGGGAGTGACATGGTCAGACTTGCCCGTTAAGAAGATCAATTTGGCAGCTGAGTGAAGGATGAATTTGAGTGGAAAGAGACTTGAAGTAGGGAGACCAACCAGAAGGCTATTTCAGTCATCTAGGTATGAGGTGATGGGGACCTGCTTTAGGGTGACCATTCTATGAGTGGAGACAAGGGTTCTAAACCTATTTTGTGTCATGGACCTCTTTGCCATTCTTGTGAAACCTGTGGACCTCTTCTCAGAATAATGTTTTCAGGAATATAAACTAAAATGCATAGGATTACAAAGGAAACCAATAATTTTGAAATAAAGATGTAATTTTTTTTTCTATTCAAGTTCATGGATCCCCTGAAATCTCTCCATGGAACTTTGGGGTCTGTGGACCCCAGGTTAAGAACTCCTTATCTTAGTCCAACCTCTTTCATTTTGTAGAGGAAGAAGCTGAAGGTGAGAGCCAAAATTTAAGCTCAGGTCCTCTGACTATAAATTTAGTGCCTTTTCTACTATATGGTGATATCTTCTCACCTTCTCATCCTCTTTCCACAAAATGAAAACAGAAATGGGCCCTGTAGGGAAATAATGATTATGATTAACAGTACTTTAGGGTTACAAGGCACTTCCCTCAGGACAACCCTTTGAGGTAGGTAGTGTAAGCCTTGTTATCACTATTTTATTTTTGAGGAAACTGAGGTTCATAAGGTAACTTGCTTAAGGTCACACAGCTAGTAATTGTTCATGTGGCAATTTGAAGCCAAGTCTTCCTAATTTAGAAACCAGTGCTTTTCCCACTGTACCATTCTATTAATTTAATTTCTTGTGAATTATAACAGTTAGATGATTTAGATAATTCCAATTCAAGGTGGCTCAGTGGATAGAGCTCTGGACCTGGAGACTGGAAGATCTGAGTTCACATCTAGCCTCAGACACTTAACTAGCTGTGTGACCCTGGGCAAGTCACTTAACCTCTGTTTGCCTTAATCTGCTGAGAGAAGGAAATGCCAAACCACTCCAGTATCTTTGCCAAGAAAACCCCATGGACAGCATTGGTGTGATATGGTCCACGGGGTCATGAGGAGTCGGATACAATTGAACAACATCAACAACAAGTCCTTAAGATGAAATTAAGTAAAATGTTTTTAAAATGCCATTTCTGCTAACGATTATCTGTGTCAGACTTTAGAAAAAAGTATGCATTGACAGCTGGTGAAAAGGCTGGGGTGAAGAGTCCGTCAGTTCTGGGCTCTTTAGCCCAGCAGACAGTAATCTCGCTATGAGATTAGAGTTAGGATTTTGCTGAGCCTAGAACCTTGGGGTTCATAAGATCATAGATTTTGAGTTGGAAGTGACCTTAGAGATCATTCAATCCAGTGCTTTCATTTTCTAGAAGGAAACTAAGACATTGTGGTCATACAGCTGAACAGAGGTAAAATCGGAGTATAGGTCTTCCAAAGCTCTTCTTCTCGTGGTGCTGCCAGTTTATACAGTGTGTGCCTCACCAGTAGCCTTGTGAGGTAGGCAGTTAAATGATTATCATCACTCTTCTTGCACCTGAGCAGAGACATTAGATGACTCGCTTATGGCCGCACAGCTAGTACCAGGACCAGCAGGGACCTGGACCCATGCCTTCTGACTCTAAGTTCAACAGTCTTTCCACTGCAGTGAGTCTAGCTCTGAACTTGTCACGTGCCCAAGAGATGAGCATCTACTCCTGCTCAGCCCCCGGAAGCTGCCCTTCTTGGTCCTTCCCGATGGGCATCTCTTCTGCTTGTCCACTTCACTCCACTCTGCTGTATGGTGGGTGGTTGTGCTTTCATAGATCATTGGTTATGAAGGACTTCAGAGGCTGTCTCGTCTACCTTCTTGTTGTGCAGATGAAGAAACCAAGGCTCAGGGAGCGTGACCCAAGATCACCCAAGTTGTAAGTGTCAGGACAGAATCTGAAACCAGGTCCTCTGACTCCAGAGTCAGCATTCTTTGTGCTTTGATTCAGTAAGATCTGGGTTTACATCCCAACTTTGACATTTACTAATTTGTGATAAAGGGTAAGTCACAACCTCTCTGAACCTCAGTGTCCTTATTTTTAAATTGGTTATACTAATTGCTTATGTTACCTAGCCTCCAATCCTGTACATAAGGTGCTTTACAAACTTCAGAGTGCTATATTAATGTCATTTAGAGCTAGTAGAGGGCTTCAAGGTTATCTCATCTATATCTCTTCTCCTTTTTACAGGTGAGGAAACTGAGGCCCACAGAGGTTAAGTAATCATCAGTAGTCATTTTGCCAGGGGCTAGTAATACAAATGCAAAGTGAAAAGTCTTTGTCCTCCATGAGTTTACAGTCCAGTTTGGGGAGACAACATCTACATATGTGGGAATATACAAACTAAAATGTGCTTTTTCTGGGAATGCAGTTAATAGCTGGGGGCAGGAGGAGTCAGAAAAGGCCTCGTATAGAAGGTGGCAATTGAGTTGAACCTTGAAGGGAACTAGGGCTTCTAGGCACAAAGGACAGGCAATAAAAAGGCAGGAAGTAATGTTCTGGGTATGCAGGACATCCAGAACACTGGTTTATCTGGACCATAATGTACACGGAGGGGAGCAGTGTGCAGAAGTCTAGAAAATTTTGTTGGGGCCAGACTAGGAAGGGTTTTAAATGCTGAACAGCATGTATTTATATATTATCCTATAGAATAGGTTACTGAATAGGGTTGTTACTGGTCAGATTTGTGCTTTAGGAAAATCAGTTTGGCAGCTATGTGCAGGATGGATTGAAATGGGGAGAGACTTGAGACAATGAGACTACTTAGGAGTTGGTTATCTTAGTTTAGGACCCAAGGCTTCTTAAACTTTTTTCCACTCAACCCCTTCAGCACTTTTTTTTTTTTTTGTGAGGCACTTGAGGTTAAGTGACTTGCCTAGAGTCACACAGCTAGTGAGTATTATGTGTCTGAGGTTGGATTTGAACTCAGGTCCTCCTGACTCCAGGGCCAGTGCTCTGTCCACTGCACCACCTAGCTGCTCCCCCTTCAGCACTTCTTAAACTGTGGGTAGTGATCCCATATGGGGTCTTGACCCACAGTTTAAGAAGTACTGGAGGTGAAAAGTGATGAGTGCTTGAAGTAGGAGGATGGTTGTGTAAGTGTAGAAAAGGAGAAAGCCATGAGAGATAATGTAGATTGTAGACAGAAATAACCAAATTTTGAACTGAGTGTATATGTTGGAGGAGTAGGAGTGAGGAGTCAAGGACTGCAAACTTCGTCTGACACCAAATCCTAACTTTTTCCTCTGTCAGTTATTGTAATTTCAAGGTCTAACTAGTTGTTATATAGGATTTCAGCGCACACACACACACACACACACACACACACACACACACACACACACACACACACAGGTTAAATGGAATGTCTTGAACCAGATGGAACTTTAATCACATTATATCACTAAGTAATATTTGGTCTAGATTCCAAATAATCATTTTGTAAATGGATATCTGGAAGATGATTTCTTTGCAAATTGGTGTGTGTTCTCTTTCAAGTGTTTGCTTACTTGGTTTATTCTAAATTTCTGCAACATCACCAGTGAAATTAATTTTCCTTGCATTTTACTTAAGCTGTGGAAGTAGTCAGCATATACCCTGTAAGCCTAATATTGGGGAACTTTTTTATGACACGTCCATTTACTTTGACACAGTTTTATTCCCAAATGACCTTTAGAACAGTCCTTGATAATGCCTCCAAACATTCCTTTACTGAGTTCTGTTGAAAGACTTGTGGGAGAATTGGTTCATTTCTTCCTGTTTTTTTCAGAGCTGAAACATGTTTGTTGGAAACATTGCAGTTTAGACAATATCAGCCTTTCTTTCTGTAGCACTAACAGTGACATCTTTGGCTAAGAGGTGGATCTGATGAGCTCCACAGCTGGGGCTATTTTTAATTAGCTGGGAGCTTCCTCAGGATTTCTTCTCATTCTGAATCAGTTTCCAGCACATTCTTTCATAGTGGTTCTCCAAAATATTAGAAATTCTTTTGTTATAATCTTCATTGGAGCTTTTTGTAAAGTAATTTCCTAGGTAGGAAGATAATTTACACTTCTGTTAATTAAATGTTTGAACTGAGGTTTCCTAGTCATTGCTGCCTGTTAGTGAGAGAGAATGTGTTTGAATTTTGCAGGTCTGTGTATATTACATAGTCTGTATCTTGGCATGGACCTGCTCTTAGTATTATAATGGAATGATGTCTTCCAGTAAGGCCAAGGATCTGAGAGAAATTAGTGATGCTCACAGTAAAGCTCTGAACAGATCCTCTTTGTGAGTAAGGGCATTATTAATATTGACTTTATTTTGAGGGGGAAGAATTCTAGTTTGTGCTTTCTCTTTTGTGTCACATAAGTATTTTGTCATGGTGAGGTACTCCTTGGGCGAACTCCCTTAACCAACTAACCATCTATGATTTAGTAGAAGTCCAAGGAAATTGCCTTGGGCACATAGAGGTTAAGTGACTTGCTCAGGTTCTCTTACCTGTTAAGTCAGAGGAAGCATTTGAACCCAGGTCTTCATAACTCTAAGCCCTGCACAGTATCTACTGTGCCAAACTTCCTCTCTTATGCCTTATCACTCTGCCCAAGAGAACAGTTTATTCTTTTAGAATTTTTGCATATTTCCTTAAGTAATCTGTGGTAGTTAGGGGGCTCAGTGGATAGAATGCTAGCCCTGGAGTTGGGAAGACCTGAGATCAAATCCAGCTTCAGGTGCATATTAGCTATGGGACCCTGGGCAGGTCACTTCACCTGTGTTTGCCTTAGTTTTCCTCGATTGTAAAATGGGGATAATAACAGTACCTACCCTCCCTCAGTTGTTGTGAGGCTCAAATGAGGTAATTATAAAGCCTTTTGCATTGTGCCTGGCACATAGTAGGTATTCTATAAATGCTATATTATCATTATTATTATTATCATTATTATTCATCTATGAGTACCATGGTGTAGTGGAAAGAACACTTAATTCTGAGCCTGAAGACCTGGGTTTGATTGAAGCTTTTTAGCTTTCATCACAGTTAGCTGTGTGACCTTGGGAAAGTTACTTTCCCTTTCTAGGTTTTTTTTTTCTTTTTCCTTTTTGGACATAGGAGTAGGAGAGTTTGGATGAGTGATTTCATTAGAGTAAGGAACTCTTTGTGATGAAATCCCCCTACTAAAACAGACTAGCAATTTTTATGTAATTTAATGGTTTTAGAAAGTTGCTTGGAGAATTGAGAAGTTAAATGACTTGCCTAGCTAGCATGTGTCAGGCAGGACTGCCACTTAGGTCTTCCTTATTGTAGAGTGCTTCTCTCTCCACTACACAGCCCTGCCTCTCCTCAGCTGATAACTCTGTTAAAGTAAGGAGATTACACCTGATCATCTCTAAGGACTTTCAGGTCTCACAGCCTAGGAGTCTTAAATAGGATTGCTAAATCCATTGTCCTTTTCCAAGTTCTCAGGTTCTTGAACTCTGTAGCATTTGATCGTATACTCTTCTTAGATACTTCTCTTCCCTGGTGTTTCATATACTGTTTTCTATTGCTTCTCATCTGACATGTCTGACTATTCTTTCTTAGTCTCCATTGCTGGATCATCCTCTGTTTCCTCCTGTCTCCAACCATAGGTTTACTTGAGAGTTTAGTTCTGAGCCCTTATGGTGATCTTGTCTCATCATCCCCTGTGGGTTCAGTTATCACTATGAAGATTTCTTCCAAAACTACATAACCAGTCCTAATCTCTCTACTGAGTTCTGCTGAATATCTGCACCTGGATCCCCATAGACATTTCAAACTCAACATGATTAAAATGGAACTCATTCTCTTTCCTAAAACCCATTTCTCTTCCTAACTTCTCTATTTCTGTCAAAAGGCATCACCGTTCTTCCAGTTTCTCAGATTCATAAATTCAGTTATATTAAGCTTATTCACCTTTCTCACTCCTCATATTCATGTAGTTGCCAAGTCTTGGCAACTCTCTCCACAATTCTCTCTCTCCACAACATCACTCACACCATTCTCTTCTCTCTACCCACCCACACAAACATTACCCTAGTTCAGGTCCTTAATTACTCTCTTGCCTGGACAGTTTTCATAGCCTTCTAATTGGTCTCCCTGAGTACTATTGCCAAAATAATTTTCCTAAAGCACAGGTTTGATCATGTCACTTCCTTGCCCACGGAGCATTAGTGGCTTCTTGTGGCCTCTAGGATAAAATACAGTCTCTTCTGTTTGGTATTTAAAGTCCTTAACAATCTGAGTCCAAGGAAGGCAGTAGGACAGAATCATTAGATAAAGAGAAATTAGAGAAAGGGGATGATTGAGAACTCAATTCACTAGACATAGGCATAGGATTAAGGGTAAAGCAGTTGTGAGGAGAAAGGCTTCCTCTGAATCAGAGACTGGAATAGAGGAGGAACAAGTGAGGGATGATAACTAAATATTGTAAGATTATAGAAAATGGGATAAGAGAGAGCTCCCTGCAAGTGACTTCTGTTTTCTGAGTAAAGCATGAGGCAAAGTCTGATAGAAGGAAATCTTGAATCAACAAATAAGCATTTATTTAGCATTCACTATGTTCCAAGTACTATGCTAGGTACTGGGCCTATAAGTACTGATATGAGATAGTCACTGTGCTCAAAGAGCACATTCTATTTCATAGTAATTCTTACATTCTATTTCATAATAATTAGAGCTATTCAGACATGAAATGAACTGTTTTGGGAGATGGTGGGTTCCCCCTCATTGGAGATTCTCAGGCAGGGGCCAGATGATACCTTCTCAGCTTTATGGCAGTCTTCCCCATTAACCACAGGAATCCATTTAAGCCAGAGGTATTGATGGACACTTGGCCAAATTCTAAAACTGTCATCATCTGACTTTAAGAGCAGAACAACAGTGACAAACAACCTAGATCCCTGTACCAATACCTACTAAATTTCTTTGAAGGATCTCCAAAATTGTCAAAAACTCATCAGGTGTGTTATCAAATATGTCATTGATATGTCATCAAATGGACACAACACCTGTAGAAACAAAGTTTATCATCTGACCCAAACACAGTAATAAAAAACATTATAGATGAAAAATCAGTCCAGGTCAAAATGACAAACCATAGCCTTTATTTGATTTCCAAAACACTAAGTAAATTTGCACCTTCCCAACTAAATGTGAACCAATCAGATATTAAAACCAAAAAACTCAAAATGGACATTAATCCAGAGATATTCAACTTGTGCTCCCCAGACATCACCCATACCTCATTAATAAGCAGGCTCTGGAGTTTCAGGAGGAAGGAGAGAAGAGCAGGGTTCACTGAGCCTTGCATTCAACATTTTCCTGGCTATGCCTGCTAAGCCTAGATAGAACCCCAGTCTTCTGGGTCCACATGGACCAGACAGGCAAATTGTGGATGATAGATAGGCTTTCTGCCCAAGTACTGGGGAAGGGCTTGATCTCTTATGTCATCTACTCCCATATCCAGGCTCAGAACAACCTTGGCTCCTTCCTGGGTTCCCAAATTAAGAGGAACAAGAAATCTGTGTGGAAATATATAAGCCAGAGCATGCAGCACAAGTCCCCAGCCTGGTGCTGGAGACAGTGGAGCCCTGATGGCTCTGGAGCTCTGGATCTCTTGGGTGGAAGGGCTACTGCTGAGTGGGGAATCTGCTGAATTTTTCAGCAGCAGACTGGAAGCACCTGTAATGGACTGGGCTGTCACTGTAGGACACCAAACTTACTAGGACATGGCGAGTTCCTTATATGAATTGTAATGTAACAACAAGATGATTGGCTCTAGGTGGGTAGTTAGATAGACACCAATCTGGCTGCAATCTCTTTCTAAGCTGATTGCATATTATTCTGCCTGCATATTCTACATTCTAGCTAAACACTACTTGCTATTCCTCATATATGATATTCTGTCCTGGCGTTTTTTGCTTTGCAGTGGTTATCCCCTATCCCTGGAGTGGCTCATCTTCTTTCTTGGAACCTCTTACTCCATTCAAGGAACCTTTCCTTTCTTCTCCAGTTGTTATCAGTCTCCCCAATTAACTCTGAATTTATTTTGTAAGTGTTTTATATTTGCTCATCTGAGTGCATGTTGTTTTCCCTCTGAGTGTGAATTTCTTGCTTGCTACGTGGTAGGTACTTAGTAAAAATTTTCTGAATGATTGCTTGAAGGGGAGTGTTTATTTTCATTTTTCTTCTCCTATCTTGAATACCTTAGACATTACCTTGGACCTAACTAGGTACTTAATAAACTTGCTGAATTGTTCAATCTAAATTGTCTTAAGTCACACTTTTGTCAGGGTCAGGAAGAAAGAGGTCCTGAGATTTCTGTCTTAGTGAATCTCTGAAGTGCTTTAATGAGTAGGTGGGAATAATTTCTAATCAGTGTGCATTATTTATTTGCTAAGCCCAAGTATTTATTGAGAGATTGAGTAGATTGGATGGAATAGATGGAGAAGTTGAAATACGTTTCTTGACTGGTGTTTGGACTGAGAAAATGGTAGTGCCATAAAGAGGAATAGGGAATGCAAGTCACTTTTTGCTGGGCTGAAAGTGGGGAAGGAGGGGAAGGAACAGGTTAAATTGGTTATGATCCAGCACAAACTTAAGTGAAGATAACCTGAAGGTATTTTGTGATGGACTTCTTTGGTTCACAGACAAATTATGGTCTGAAGACAATTCAAGAGTCAGGTTTGGCCACCTCTTGACAGCTGCTCCAGAGTATGAATGAAGACCCAGTGTCATATTTTTTCTTTTTTTAAAAAGTTTTTATTTTTTAAAATTCAGTTTTATTTTACTTTTAATTCTACACCTTCTTCCTCCCTCCATTCATTCTCTTGCCCATTAAGAAGGCAAGATATTTCTTCTTTTTTCCTTTTTTTTTTTTTTTTTTTTTTTTTTTTTT
>NW_020954713.1:177906-189515 GCF_900497805.2 Vombatus ursinus | reverse complement strand
CTTGCCCAGAGTCACACAGCTAGTAAGAGTCTAGTGTCTGAAGCTGCATTTGAACTCAGGTCCTCCTGACTCCAGGACCAGTGCTCTATCCACTGGGCCACCTACCTGCCCCTTATTTCTTCTTTTTTCTAATAGGTATCTCCTAATATTCTTCTTCCTCTCTTCCTTTCCTCTAGGGGTATGAATTGATGCCTTCATTAAATAAACTAGACCTTTGGAAGAATATAAAGAAATAGAACATAGGGGTTTTGCTTTTGAGGAGCTTATACTTTAGTTTATCAAGCACTTTCTGTGTTCAAGACACTGCTGGGGCTTAAGATGAACAGAACAGTAATCTAATAAGATAGATATGACTGAGACACAAATAACTGCATTACAAATTACAATGTGTTGAGTATTCTTTAAAGAATTGAGGAAATAGGAACTCTCTTCTACTTGGGATGAAGAGAGACTGCTTCATGAAGAAGATAGCACCTGAGTTAGACATTCAAGAATGATCAGAATTGCCCTAAGAGAATGGGGAAAGTTGGTGGGGGAGGGGACAAGGATGAGAGATGGACAAATGCGTAACTCAGGCATAAAGTGGCATGAGCAAAGATATGGGGGCAGAGGAGGGCAGGATGAGTTTAGGAAGCAGATTTTCCCTTGTTGGGATATAAAGTTCATGAAAGGGCTTGAAGGGTAAGTCAGAGCCAGATTGTTGAGGTCCTCGCGTGCTAGGCATTTTAAAAAAATAATATTTTATTCTTTTCCCCAATTCTGTGTTAAAATAATTCTTAACTTTTTTTTTTAAGTTTTGAGTTCCAAATTCCATCCCTTCCTCTTTCCTCTCCCTCCTCTCTGATATAGGTTATGCACGTGCAATCGTAAAACATTTCCATATTAGTCATTTCGTATGAGAAGACTTGAGAAAGAAAGAAAAATAGTATGCTTCAGTCAGTATTCAGACAATATTAATTCTTTTTAAGAGGTGGAGAGCGTATTTCATCATGAGTACTTGGGATCATTGTATTGCTGAGAATAGTTGTCATTCACAATTCTTCATTGTACAGTATTGCTATTACAGTGTACAACGTTCTGGTTCTGCTCCCTTTGCATCAATTCATGTAAGTCTTTCCAGGTTTTTCTGAAATCATCCTGTTTATTACTTCTTATAACACAATAATATTCCATTATAATCATATACAACAGCTTGTTTAGCCATTCCCTAATTGATGGCCATCCTCTTGATGTCCAATTCTTAGCCACTTGGATGCTTGGATTAAAAAAGTTTGGATTTCAGTAGACAGTGAGGAGTCTCTGTCCTCATTTTTCTTACACTTTTTGAATTTGACATTGTTAATCACTCCATCTTTCTGGGCATTCTGTTATTGTTGAGTTTTTGTGACACTGCTTTCTTCTGGTTCTCTTCTTATGTGTCTGGCCTTAGTCTCCCTTGCTGCATTATCATTTTCTCCTGTTCCCTAACCATGGATATCCTCTAAGGCTCTATTCAGTCCCTCTTCTTTGTCTGCCCCATCCTTCTTTGGTGATCTCATCAACCTTTATGAGTTTACTTTATAATCTCTAGGCAGATGACTCTCAGATTTATGTGTCTAGCCCTAGTGTCCCCTTAGCTCTAATCCTACATCACTGACTGCTTATTGAGGAACTCCAACTGAACTTCCCATAGGGATTTCAAAGTCAACATGTCCAAAACAGAAATCATTGTCTTATCCTGAAAACCTACCCCTGTTCCTAACTTCCCTGTTTCTGTTGAGGACTCTCCAATAGGCAGCCTCAGAATCATCTTCAGCTTTTGCCTCTGCATCATCCTCTATATCTAATCACAAAGATCAAATCTTGTCAATTCTAGGTTTACATTTCCCATATCATCCCCTTCTTTCCACGACCATTGTTGCCACCTTAATTCAAGCCCTTATGATTTCTCTTTTAAGCTACTACAATAGCCTCCTAATTGGTCTTTTTGCCTCTAATCTCTCCTCTCTAATCCATCCTTGACATAACTGCCAAATTGATCTTCTGAGATCTTGTCACTTCCCTGCTCAAGAAACTTCAGTGGATAAAATGCATATCACAATTTGGCTCCAGCCCATCTTTCCATCTTTCTAGAGTGATTTCACATTCTTCTCTATATGTAGTCTATATTCTAGCCCAACTGGTTCTAGCATTCCCTTTCTTGCCCCTCTGCCTTTGTGTAGCCTATCCCCTCTGACTTCTGCCTCTCAGAATCTTTAGCTCAGTACCATCCCCTACATTAAGCTTTTACTGTTCTTCCCAGTTTCTCCCCCCACCCTCCACTGCTCCCACAAGAATTTGTTTTATTTACTTTGTATATATGTTGTGTTTACTGTACATGCTGTTTCCCCCAAATAGAATGTATGCTCCTTAAGGGCAGGGAATGTATGTCTTTGTCTTTCCAGGGCCTAGTACATAGTAGGTGCTTGATAAATACTGAATGAATTTGACACTTCATCACCCTGATCACCACCAGCCTTTGGACAGTTCAGTTTCTCAGGGCCTTTCCTAAAATGTGATTTCCAGAATTAAATACTGTGCTCCAAATGTAGACTAATCAGGACTGAGAACAGAGGGACTGTCATGTGGACAGTATACCTCTCTTAAAGTAGTCTAAGCCCTTGATGCATCAGCTTTTTTGCTGCCATAACATAGTGTGGCTTTATACTTAAGTTTGTAGTTTAGCAGCTAAAACCCCCGTATCTTTTTTAGACAAACTGCTACCTAGCAATGCCTCTGCCACTTGTGAAGTTGATATTTTTGAACCCAGCACAAGACTTTACATCTTTTCAAAATGTCATCTTCTTGGATTTGGCACAACATTGTCACCTATCAAGGTCTTCCTCCATCTTGACTATAAATATACCATCTATATATTTATCAAAGCAATTGATTTAAGAGTATTAAATAACACAAGGCCTTTCCATTAAATACCACTTGAGACGCCTCTACCTCTTTCTAAATTGACTTTCTACACAACTAAAATCCCAGGTCTTTTTCAATATGAGTTTTTGTCAGAGTGAGTCTCTACCATTCTGTACTTTTATGCTTGATTTTCTTTTTTATGTAAATGAGCGGCTTTGTTTTTATTCATGTTCAATTTCTTCTTTTTAGTTTTCATAATTTCTTCTTTTTAGTTTTCATAATTTCATTCAGCCTGTATTTCCAGGCTGATTTTGTATTATTTCCCCTTGTGGATTCTTCTGTATGTTTTTGTTATGATTATGGTTTCAGCCTGTTGAAGTATTTGAAATCCCAATTCTGTCATTCAGTGTATATTAAGCTATCGTTTTAAATCAATCTAAATAGGATTGGGTAGGGGCAGCTAGGTGGTGCAATGGATAGGGCATTGGCCTTGGAGTCAGGAGGACCTGAGTTCAAATGTGGCCTCAGACACTTGGCCATCAACTAGCTATGTGACCCTGGGCAAGTCACTTAACCCCATTGCCTAGCCAGAAAAATAGAAAATAAATAGAATTGGGCTGATAACATTCAGACTCCTTAGGTTTACTTACCTTCCTTCCTTCTTTTCTTCCTGTCAGGGTTAAGTGACTTGCCCAGTGTCACACAGCTATTAAGTGTCTGAGTCCGGATTTGAACTCAGGTCCTCCTGACTCCAGGGCTGGTCCTCTATCCACTGCGCCTCCTAGCTGCACCTCTTAGATTTACTTTTGATTGGGAAGAATGTAAAAATATGTATAGCCAACTGACAAAACAAGTAGAGTCCATAGATTTTAGGAACAGTTTTGTCCTTCAAGATTTGTGCATCTTCAGATGGACTTCTGAGAATGAAGGGAGAGAAGAACTTCTTGCCAGAAATGTTACAATTTAGTATAATTATTATCCTCTGTCTACCAGTAAACTGGAAGGATAGTACAGGGATATGTGTGATAGATGAGATTTAGGGCTGGGTACATGGCAATATTACTTCTTTTATAAATATTATTTAGCCACTGACATTTTTAGCCTGAGGCAACAATAGCAATTTGGAGAAGAGGAAAAAATAGGGAAAGTTCTTAAGAGACATTCCATATTTCTTCTCAGAAGGTTTGGTGTTGGAAGGATTTTTAATTTCATGGAGGATATCTCTTAGAAGAGAGTGTTGAATTTATGGTTTTGAATGTTTCTAAGTGAAAATGTACAAGTTGGTTCTGTCTTAATGTACTACAATGTGAATACATAGAACTTATTTAATTTTTTTCTTTGCAGATATTTTATAAAATGTCTAATGGTTATGAAGATCACATGGCTGAAGATTGCAGGGATGATATCGGTAGAACGAATTTAATTGTCAACTACCTCCCTCAGAACATGACACAGGATGAATTACGAAGTTTGTTTAGCAGTATTGGTGAAGTTGAATCTGCAAAACTTATTCGTGATAAAGTAGCAGGTAAAAAATTAGGCATTTTTGTGAAAAAAATATTTGTGTTAGTCATACTAAGCAAGTTCTCATTAGACAGATTTTGAATGGCTTCCTTGTATATACATTCCATTCTCCCTTCATATACAGAGTAGGTACATTGCTGAATGTTGGTTATAAAGTGAAATCATTTTAATATCAAATTCTGTTTCCCATTGACTTTTGTTAGATCATTGGGAAATTGACTCCCTAACGTAGGAAACTCATGTAATCCTGCGTAAAGAAAGGATGTGGAATGTGGAGCAAAAATAAAGGTATCAGAATTTTAAAAAGGGTTTCTCAAGCTATGAAGAAGGAGAAAATGGATAAAACAAGGGTGCCAGGGTCAGACAAGAAATAGATGAGTAGAGAAGACTACAATTTCTAAGATATATTTTGCTTCCTTCCCTGTTCTTTTGAAAGAAAATTCATATGGGAAGTTTTAGTGTCCTCTGTGAGTTGAGAAAATGACAGCACCCTGAACATGGCTGTTAAGGTTACTTTGGGTGATTTCTAGTCCCAAATCCAACCCCAGAGCAAACTGGAAATATGCACATATTCCTAGGAAGGTTGTGGCTTTGAAATAAAAGACTTGTGATGAGAATAATTCTCAAGCCTAGAGGGAAACCAGGGTTATATTAAACATAGACTGAAAACATTGGATCTATTGGTTTACTACTGGATTCTCCCTTGAATATAGGCCATCTTTTGAAAAAAGGACCTCTGTGAAAAGAAGAAAAAATAATCATACACTGAAAAAGAAGTGCTCCCTACCAATGCCCTCTTTTGGAAGCACAGTAGTTGGTTTTTCAGTAGAGGTGAATCTGCAGAACTTAGAATAAAGCAACAAATAAAATTTAGGCATTTTTGTAAAACATCGGTGTGTATGTAGGAGCTTAGAACTTTAGACTTTCTTTAGCTAAGGAAGAGAGTATTTGCCTTTCCTTCTTCCACTTAACTTACTCTCTGTCCAGTGCAAGTCCTAATTCAGTTACAAAGGCTTGGAAACCATATTACTCTAATGTCCTTCCTCCCTTCCCTGCTTTCATGCTTCATAGAGCCATCTCTGCAGCTATGAGCAACATCTCCAGGGTCTTTTGGCTTTAGGTAGAAAGTAAGACCCAAGTTTTGAGGAAAAGCATAAAATTCTTTGTGATAGGGAGAACTCTGGGACGTTTCCTTGTAACACTCATCCCTTGCAGTCCATTCCAGCCTTGAGAGTGTGGCAAGGAGGAACAATAGAAGAGAAACTCAGGTAGTGAAATAGATAGTAACTTGGAATATACAAGTAGGAAGACTATCTTACCTTGGGGCACCAGTTTACAAAGGTACTTGACACAGGCTTACCAATCTTATATATGGATCACAGGACTGTAGATTTAAAGCTGGAAGAAGGGACCTTATAGGTTAAGTCAAATCCTCTCATTTTGGAGTTGAGGAGACCTCTCTGGGCCTTGGTTAAGTGACTTGTTAGTTAGGTCTCTAGTAAATCTAATCAAAAGGGTTTTAACATAGTGCAGATATATGTTTTGCATGACTTCTTGTGTGTAATGGGTATCCTATTTCTTTCCTTCTCAGTGGGTGGAGGAGGAATGGAAGGAGGGAGAGAATTTGGAACTGAAAATTAAGAAAAAAAAGAGGAGGCTTTAAAATAAAAAGGATGAGGAAAGAAGAAAATTGCCTATGGATATTCCCTAAGCTGAATACTACAGAGAGTAGCCACAACGCAAGAAAAAGGAGGAGACACCCAGAACTTCATAGGAGAAGAAAAAAATCTAAGAAAGAAACAAGTCATAAGATCCCTAGCCTCGTATATTTCCTCACCAGTGCCCCAAATTTAGGCAACAAGTATGAAAGCCAGTGGTTCTAATTCAGAGAGGCAAATTTAACTTAATAGGTGTCACTGAGACTTAGTGGAGTGAGATATATAACTGCATTATGGCTCTGGCTGGGTCAAATTGAATAGTTTCATACGAGCTATTTGTGCCCAACCGTAGTAGAGATTTCCAAGCTTGTGTTGGTCTGATCAGCCACCGTCGGACACACTGTACTTTAACCCCAGCATAGTGATGTATTTTGTTCACAAAGGACAGTAACCAACCAACCCATTAAGTAGCTTATTCAGAAGAAACAGGATAGGTAAAAAGGGTAGGTGCAATACCATTTTGTACTAAAAAGGTATGTTCATTTGAGGAAATCCAGGAGCTGGAGAGGGAAATCACGGCAGACAACATTTGGTTGAATAATAGAATAGAAGCAGAAGCATTCTGTACACTGAAGTGTATCCTACAGACTCTGTGGACAAAGAAGGAAAAAGGTAGTTTGGGAAACAGATCTGAATCTTAGCACAGAGACATGATAAGGTATGACTGGTGTTTCATTTATCCTGTTGTCTCCTGAAGCATTCTTTGCCAAAAGTGGAACAGCCTGTAGCTTCTTGCTGTGCCTTGGTGATAAGTGATATATTCTTCTCTTCCCCCCTCCCCCCCATTAGACTGGGAGCTCTTCTAGGACAGGGAAGATCTTTTGCTTTTCTTTGTC
The DNA here is from genome assembly GCF_900497805.2 of Vombatus ursinus. NCBI lineage: Eukaryota > Metazoa > Chordata > Mammalia > Diprotodontia > Vombatidae > Vombatus > Vombatus ursinus. Next base: position 182,554 of record NW_020954713.1, on the reverse strand, counting down.
TCTCTAGTGCTTAGCATAGTGCCTGACATAGTAGGTGCTTGATAAATATTTATTGACATACTCACATAATTTCATCCTTCACAAAGTTGAGGAATCAAAAAGGGGAGGATTGTTTCTGGATCCAATTCATAGTAACAGAAAAGATCTGATGGCTGGAATTAGAAACGGTGGGGACTTTGCCTGAAAGTGATGGCTCCCTCCTAAAGTTGGTGGTAGAGGAGAAGAAGGAAGTTGAGTATTATCTGACATATATCTTAGATTTGGCGAAATCAGATTTCAAAAGATTCAAAGACATGCCAGGCAGGATCCCATGGCATTCCTCATTCTACAGGGAAAGCCAGCCCAAGAAGAATGAGAAACTCCTAGAGGGAAATCCCAGAGATCCAAAGGGAAGACACAGATTACATTGAGGAGGGAAAATGGAAGTCATCTAAAGAGGGTGATATGGATGGATGCACAGGGACATCACCAGCACACTTTGGTTTTTAAAATATGTGTAGGGGCAGCTTGGTGGCGCAGTAGATAGAGCACGGGCCCTGGAGTCAGGAGGACCTGAGTTCAAATCTGGCCTCAGACACTTGACACTTACTAGCTGTGTGACCTTGGGCAAGTCACTTAACCCCAATTACCTTGCTTAAAAAAAAAATGTGTAAAAAGAATGGAAGCAAGATCAAGAATCAGAGGGTGGCTGTGAGTTTTGGATAGTCCCATAATATTATCAGGAGTACTACATGGGAAGGTAAGCTGAGACTGGAGAAGCCAACCGAGGAAGCTGTATCAGAGAAAGAAGTAGATCCCTGGCTTAGGGTGATTGAGATAGTGCCCAAAAGAAAGTCCAAGTTGTGCACTTAGTGTTTTGTTTCTGTTTTCCCTTATATGGAGAATGTTTTTTGTAATGAGAATAAAAGAATCAAACTGGCTAACCAAGGGGTGAAGCCTAAGATAATTGAGGAGATAGTAAGAGTGCTTCTGGCTGCCCTGAATGAATTCTAGTCACTTGACCCAGATGAATCACATCCTTGGGTACTGGAAGAACTGGCCATTGTGATTGTTAAGTGCCTGTCCATGACATGTGAAAGATCCTGGAGAATAGGACAGATAAGGCAGAACTGGAGAAGGGAAGAGAATACAGTCTGCAAAGTCTGGCCACAGAAGCTGACTTTTGTTTTGGGGATAACTCTAGCGTGGAGCATTAAAGAGATGAATGGTGAATGTCCAGAAAAGGAAGTGATGATTACAAAGAACCAGCATAGGTTTATGGAGAACAAGTCATGCCAGACTAGCTTTATGGCTTTTTTTGATAAGGTTACTAAACTGATAAGTCAAGGGAATATTTTGGTTAAGTCTAGTCTAAATTTCATTTTCAATCTAGTTAACCTAGATTTTAGCTACACCATCTTTGTGGGGAAAGATGAAGAGATACAGAGTAGATCGCACAATGAGACAGATTCATGATGTATTGAATGACTGGACTCTGAATAGTCATTAATGGTTCCATATCTGCTCAGCAAGAGGTCTCCAGGGGAGTGCTACCAGGATCTCTACTGGGCCCTGCACTGTTGAACATTTGTGTCAGTGACCTGGGTAAAGGTACAGATGACATAATTATCAAATATTCAGGTGACAGAAAGCTGGCTGGATTAGCTAACATCTAGGATAACAAAGTCAGGATCCAGAAGAACTTAATTGACTAGAACATTGGGCTTAATCGAATTAGATGAAGTTCAGGAGGGATAAATGTACAGTCTTACACTTGAGCTAAAAAAAACCAAACTTCGTAAATATAAAATGGGAGTCATAGATAGTAGTTTGTCTGGACAAGAGCTGGGGGTTTTAGTGGATTGTAAGTTCAGTATGAGTTAGCTGTATGATGTGGCAATCAGCAAAGCTAATGGATGCAGTCTTGAGCCACAGAAGAGAGGCACAGTTTCTAGTCAGGTCCCTTCCCACCCTAAATTTGTAATCTTATGAAGAGCAGGGTGGTGGTCACTCAGTCTTCTGCCCTGGTCACACTACATCTGGAGTATCGTATTCCATTTGAGGTGCCACATTTATAACTGAGGAGCGACTAGAGGAGGGCAAGACAGCCAGGATGGAGGAGCGATTTGTGACCATCACACATGAAGTTCTGTTGAGGGAACCCAGACAAGATTGGATTTTGTGGACATGAGACCTAGGGATCAATTTAGCCCCTGAAAACAACCAGTAACAGGGAGTGCAAGTTGCAAATAGCCAAATTTAGGCTTGATATCAGGAAAAACTTGCTAACAATTAGAGCTATTGAAAAATAGAATGGCTTCAGAAGGGGCAATAGGATTATGATTTGTAGCTGGAACAGACCTTAGGCCATCTGGTCCAACCCTTTGCATTCATTCATTCCTTTATTTATTTTTTGCTTTTTTGGTGAGGCAATCCAGGTTAAGTGACTTGTCCAGGGTCACAAAACTGGTAAGTTTCAAGCATCTGGGGCCAGATTTGAACTCAGGTCCTCCTGATTCCAAGGCCGGAGCTCTATCTAGTGTGCCATCCAGCTGTCCCCCTTTGCATTTATAGTTGAAGAAACGGGCCCATGAAGGTCAGGTGACTTGCTCAAGGTCACATGGGTAATAAGTGACAGAGGTTAAATTTTAATCCAGCTCCTCCGACTTGCTTTGGCTATTGTTTCTGTTGCTTCTGGGAACACTAGGAAGTTTTAAGCCATATCTGTGATCGTAACAGCCAAGATGGCTGGGCAAGGGGAGCCTTAGGGGAATGAGAAGAATGTGACAAGAATATACAGCAAAAAAAACCCCAAAAACTGAATATAGGTTTAGTTTTAGTTGTGTTTACATTTATATATTTCTTTAAATATTGGTCTAAATGTCGTTATCGTTCAGTCGTTTTCAGTCACGTCTGACTCTTTTGTTATTCCATTAGGGATTTTCTTGGCAAAGATACTGAAGTGGTTTGACATTTCCTTCTCCAGTTCATTTTACAGATGAGAAAATTGAGGCAAACAGGGTTAAGTGACTTACTCCCGGGTCACACAGCTACTAAGCCAGATTTGAACTCAAGAAGAGGAGTTTTCTGACTCCAAGCCGGGCACTCTATCCACTGTACCACCTAGCTGCCCCTGTCCCCTCCCCCCTATGACATGCCTTATTTAAATATAATAGTTATCATAATGATATTTTGCTAGCATGTCTTTTCAAGCAGCTTGTGCATATTGGGTACTAGTGTATTTGATTTCTGCTCCCCATCTCTCCCAGTTCTCCGGTTTGTTTGTGGCTTAGAATAGAGCAGATTGGTTCCTGCCTCTAGATAGATGCATTTGGTTCCTGGAAACTTGGGCTTTATGACTTTATGAAATTTAACATTTACTGTAAGAAGAAAGTGTCAGAAGTCTGTGTTTCTCTCCTATTCCAAGAGGCCAACCCCTACCAAGCACATCGAAGTTGCTATTTCAGAGTTCATAGGAAGGAAATTCTAGTATGTTGAATTTGTTCTTTACTTTTCTCACATATCAGCCAGTATATTTTAGTAGAGAATTTTCAGATCTTGCTTGTATTAATGAATGTTATAGCTTTATATTGCTGGCATTACCTATACTTAACCTTTTGGTGAATTCATTCATTCTAGTTTATGAAGGAATATAAGCATGAAGCGTACATAACTCATGGCCTTGGTGAGCTCAGTCTCACAAAGAAATGATTCTAAGGATTTGCTCAGAGCCATTGAAAGCAACAAGAGACTTACCATGTTAACATAAGCTACATTTAATTTTTTTAAAGGGCGTGATATCAGTGAGCTTGACTCGGTTCACTAAACCAAAAGCAATTTGGACATCATACTCCCTAATACTTAGTAGGTATGTTCTTACTCAGCCTGTAGAGAATATCCTCAATGAAGAGGAAAAATTCTGAGGATCTGATGATTAAAATTCCTTAGGTTTCCTATATACCAGAGCTAGAAGGCTCTATCCCAAAGATAGGATATGTGATATGAGGCTTTGCACAAAAAGATGTGTGATTTAAGATGTCTGATTATACCAAGGTAGCCAGTAGGGTTCATTTTATTTAACAGTGTTTAAATGTGTTCTGTTTTTTCCTACCTAAGCTTCATTCTTCTTTGCTGTAACCTTAATATGTATTATTCACAACTTCAGCTTTAAAATTCACAAAGGACTTTTCTTACAGCAACTTTCTGAGGTAGATAGTACATATTATTACCCACATTTTATAGATGAAGAAGTCTCAGAAGGGTTAACTGCCATGCCCAAAGTCACATAACAAGTTTCTAAGTTGGGATTTGACTCTTGACTCCAAATCTAGCCATACCACACATGTTCTAGAAAATGTAATTAATACATTTGAAAGCTGTTTTTCATGTTGATAGTTTTAAGATTAATTTTTAGTCATATAAAAATTTAATGGTGCTTTAGTTATTTATTTATATCAAAGTAATTAAAACATATATCTGTGAAGTTATTAGGAGGTACACCTCCGAAAACATGGGAGCATCTTTTGCTATGCCTTTAGATTAGCTGCTTTCCCCTAAAACAAAAGATTGAGGGGAAAAAAAAAGCTCATAATACTTTATATTCTGGATATTGTGCTTTGGGGAAATATATGTGTGTGTGTGTGTGTGTGTGTGTGTGTGTGTGTGTGTG